>NC_140031.1:46453415-46851979 GCF_963513975.1 Fringilla coelebs | reverse complement strand
CCTTCCCTTCCCTTCCTTCCCTTCCCTTCCCTTCCCTTCCCTTCCCTTCCCTTCCCTTCCCTTCCCTTCCCTTCCCTTCCCTTCCCTTCCCTTCCCTTCCCTTCCCTTCCCTTCCCTTCCCTTCCCTTCCCTTCCCTTCCCTTCCCTTCCCTTCCCTTCCCTTCCCTTCCCTTCCCTTCCCTTCCCTTCCCTTCCCTTCCCTTCCCTTCCCTTCCCTTCCCTTCCCTTCCCTTCCCTTCCCTTCCCTTCCCTTCCCTTCCCTTCCCTTCCCTCCCCTCCCCTCCCCTCCCCTCCCCTCCCCTCCCCTCCCCTCCCCTCCCCTCCCCTCCCCTCCCCTCCCTTTCCCCCTTTCCTCTCTTGGCATGTTTTTTGGTTGTGTTCTAGACTCATTCCCACAAACTGATTTTTCAGAGAAGCATCTTATAATCACTTCAGAGATGTCCAAATTAGGGCAGTCACTCTTTTCTAGTACTAAGTAAAGATGTGACAGGTTTTGTTATCGACGATAGAGTTAGACCTTTGTAAGAAACTCCCTTTCTTTTCCCGTAAATACACCATCTACAAATAAAGACCTCCTGTCTTAAAGGCGTGACTCTTCTCTGTGTCTCTGTCCACATTCTGTCCACTGGCTCCACATAAACTCAAACTCTGTGTCATTTAACATGTTTAAATATTTTTTTTACAGATAGTTAGGGTTATGGGTGGTTTGGTGCCGTATTTTTTTTCTCTTCAGAAATTGTACTATGCTTTTCCCTGCTGATCCCTAAGTCCACATTTCCCTGGATAAGCCTCGGTAGCAAAGAGACCAAATCAATCCACTGAAGCAGATAGCAGGGGATCTCTGCAGATCACTGGAAACTCCACTGCCCGTGTTAGCAGTGGTGTTCTGGTCGGGCTCTGGGGATAGAAAGGGGAGGAAAAGGACAGAAAAGGAGAGGAGTTGAGGGGTTTGGGAGAGAAATTTTAAAAAGCACCCAGACACTGAGAAAGGGGCCGTTTCCTTAACACCCATGGGACAGGCCTGCCTGCTCTGCCCTGCCATGCACACGGGCATGTGGAAACGCCCACAGGGACCCTTTGGGCAGGCGGACACCTCACCTCGTCCCCTACCAAAACTGGCTTCTGAGGCAGTCTGGGGTAGGACACAGGAGCTGGGGGCCACTTAGAAGTTTCCCTCCCCCAAGACATGTGTCTGGGTAGCGGGGGTAGAGTGGACTGGGATTTGATGTCCCTCTCATCATGACCTGAGCCCGTGCGGGCTCAGCCCCGAGGTGCAGCTGCACATCCAGATGTGCACCTCCCCTCCAGTCCCTCCGCCCCGGCTGGGGGTCGCCTTATAGTGTGACCGCCCGTCCCCAGACTTGATAGGTTTTGTCATGTCAATTTTGAGGATGCAAGGAGAGGAGAAGCACCTCGAAGCTCTTTCCGGGGGGAAACATTAGAGGTTCGTTTTGGGTGCAGAGAATATTTGCAAAGCACTCCGGCGGCTCATCCGGCAATGGCTCTGGCCTTTTATTGCAGACAGAGTAAAGAGACGTGGGTGCTTGCAGATCCCGATCCCCCTCTCCATACGAAGGACAAAGCTTGGTAAAATAGCCCGTGTGTGAGGATCGCCGGGAAGAACCGGCTGCATCCCCTAGACAAAGGTGGAAGCTGAGGAAGGAGAAAGAGGAGGGAGCTGGATCACACCTTCTGGGCATCTGGTCTGAAGAGAAGAGGAAGACGTGTTGAGGACGCAGGAGAATAAAATCTGAGTTGGAGCAGTATTAAACAGAGCATCCGAGGTTGCCTAAACGTAAAATACCTGTGCACATTTCCGTCTTGGTATGCAATTAAATTACAGCAAATTCCTCTATAAATAATATCGTTGGGAATCCTTTAAGATTCAAGAATGCCTGAGGTTAAGTAGCTTTTAAAACGTCAGTTCTGAATGGCTTATGCAATGAATGGCTACCTTCAAATCTTAAACCCATTGTAAATATGCCATACATATGGATTCCAGTTTATCTCTACCTATTCTTTTTAAAACGAGGGAAGTATTCTTAAAAGCTACTTGTAACACTTTATTTTAGGAAAGCAGATGTTAATTTTTTACATATCATTTTATGACCAAGTACATGTGTAAATTGGAAAGCATCCAGAACGCCTCTATTATTTGCTAAATGATTTTTAGTAGAAGCATATTATTCCTGGCACAACCGAGGTATAGGTTACAGCAATAAAATAAACATCTGTGATTTTGGCAGGAGAGGAAATAAATGTGAGTTCCTGTAGAAGCAGGGAAAGCGTTCGTGTAGAGGGAAACACACCTGCAAAGGAGTGAATCGGCTATTTACACAGCCACGCTGAAACCAGGCTCTCTGCCGTAGAGTAAAAAAAAAAAAAAAAAAAAAAAAAGAAAAAGAAAAAAAAAAAAGGAACGAGCGAGCGAGAGAGAGAAAGGTCTCGGAATTCCAGGAGAAAAATGAACGCGACCCTGGATGTAGCTTTCTGATAACATATCCCGGGCAGTGAAATAAAAGCCCTGGAATGTTTTCTAGACAAGGATTGCGCTCTCTACCTCTCCTCCCTTAAAAGCAGAGTGTTTAGCTCGCAGGAATGTATTAACCACAGTTTCCTCCTGTCAATATTTAAGAATCCTCAGAGACTTCAAGGGGTTGAGTTTTTCTCTTTCACAGCAAAATAACTACGAGAGACATTTGTGTTTGCAAGGAGTTTTACGAGGGAACTGAGTACATAAGAAGAGCAAGGCATAATGCACCGGCATAATAATTAACTGTATGCAATATTTATTGCCCTGTGTTGTTTGTTATCGTGCAGGCGAGTGCACTCAATTGAGGTTTAACAAATATGAGCATTATTGATCAAATATAATGAATAAATATGCATATGTATTATTTATCTGTGCACACATGTAAACACACAGCAGCATCTCGATATTGAGGACGAGGAAAGCTGTCTGCTACTGCTCCTGCCTTCCTGTCCACCCTGCCTCTGTGCCGAGAGGCTGCAGAGAAGTTAGGTTTTGGGGTTTTTTTGTAATATAAAATATCGCAGATATGGGAAAAAAATAAAGGCCACCAATAAAATTGGTCTCAGCATGGAGTATAATTGTAACAAAACACTGCTGAATAAAAACCAAAGATCTCACTGGCTGGGGCAGCATCGTCGCGAACCATCTGTTGTGTATTAAAAGCAGTGCAGTAAATATTGCTGGAAACTAATGTGGTACCAGATCCTATAGGTGCGGGGGCCTGCCGAGCTTTCCATATGCTGGATGTGTGGATGGTGTGGCTCACGGAGTGAAAGGAGTCGCATCGGCCAGGAGCTCTAAGGGCACGATTTTGCATAATCCTGATGGAAGTTTGCCCCTTCCAGACAGAGAGGGGAGAAGGAGGCAAGGAAGGCAGAGGAAAGGCCTCTCTCGCCGTCCTGCTCGATCTGACGACGATAGGGTATGCAATGCTGACGTCACTTCGCATCAGGACCGAGGAACAAACGTGACCCAGGCAGGAGCTCATCTGTTTCTCATCACTTGGGAAGTTTCTCTCGCTCCCCTCCCATCCTTCTTCCTTCTCCCTTTCTGCCCTTCCTCCCGCCCCCCCCCCCCTTTCTTTTTATTCCACATAAATCGGGGCAGGCCCCATCCCCATCCTCGCCCTCGTCCCATCCTCGCCCTCGTCCCATCCCCATCCCCGCCCGGGCTCCCCGCAGGGAAGGGACCGGAGGTCGAGGCGCACTCCCACGCGGGGTGTCCGGCCCCTGCCCGCCTCCCTGGGCCTGGGTCTTCCCTTCCCCCCCCATTCCGATGCCATTGTTCGCGCTCCCAACCCAACTTTGGCTGTCGATTCAAAGCTCGGCAGTCCCCTGGCTCCTGCATTGTACTGAGGGTCACTTACTCTTTTCTCGGAGTTAGGCTCTGCTCCTTAATCTCTCCTCTTCTCTGCTCCTCATGAGCTGTCGCGTTCTCCCCACGCACCCGAAGCTGCCACAGAGGCTCGTCTTGATAAACCTGCTGCTAATCTCGGCCCGGTGCAACAAACACAGAAATAAAAAATCTCTCTCGCTCTCTGCTTCCCCACAGACCTGCTTTTTTTTTTTCGTCTCCCCCCTTCCTCTTCTTTTCCTCCAGGCTTCATTCCCTTCAGAGTGCTGCCGTCTTTAATTATGGGAGATACATTTCTTCCCTGGGAGTCATTCAGGTTTTTTAGGTGGAAAGACGTTTCAGCGGAGTTATTTTTGAGCAGGGACCAGTGCCCTATATCCAGAGGCTTTGACTGAAGTGCAGATTGAGACATATCGGGTTCCCTATAAAAGGATCATTTCTTGTGGGAGGTTGGACACGAAGTTTGGACTCGTGACTTGCATTCCTGAGAGACATGCATATTTTAAAACAACAAAGCAAGCTCGGAAGAAGGCTTAGAGGAGGGGAGGGGAGAAATAAAAGAGAAAACTTCAAGAAGTTACTAAGTTACAAACATCTGTCAACATGGACCAATTTGTGTGGCTCTCAGGGGGAAAAAAGTACCTGCTTTTTTTTTTTTTTTTTTTTTTTTTTTTTTTTTTAAATCACTTCAGGGAGTCTCGGCTACTTGCTGGAAGTTGATGTGGCTCTCCAGACGCTAAGAAATGCAGTTTGGCTCAAAACTGGGAGCTTAAAGCGCTTTAGTGGCCTGTGAATTTAAATCCCAACTCCTTCTTTATCGGCTCTTTGCGTGGAGTTGGTTAAGCGTTTCAGCGGATATCTCACCTCTCAAAAAGAACCACAGGTGGGGGAAAGACAAAAGGAGCGCAAATGGGGCGACTCGTGTGTTTGTTGAAGGAAGCCACTGGCGCACCCGATCCTGCAGTGCAGATAGCGGAAAAGTGAGAAAACAAGGTGAAAAAGAGCAGCCCTGACTTGCTGTGAACCCTGAGGGGAATAGGGATCCTGGGGGCCGCGGGAAGCACCCCTAAGGGGAAGGAAGGGAAAAAAATTCTATATGCATACATACATACAAACATACAAACAAACAAACATACACACACACACATATATATAACTAACTAACTAACTAACTAACTAACTAAATATATATATATATATAAATTAATTGTCGGGGAGGTGAAGGGAGGGGTTGACCGCGGGCAGCGGCAGGTGGGGTGGCAGCTTGTGGCCTGACAGCAGCGCACGGAGCGCTGCACGCAGGGCTGCACGCCGCAGCGGTGTGGGCAGCGGAGGCGCGGGGTCTGGGCTGCTGCCGGGACTTTGCAGACAAAAGGAGAAGGCCTAATGGTGAGCTGGATATCTCTGTTAGTTGTCAGCGCTGGTACACGGCTGCCGGGAAATGCTAATGAGCCCTCGCAGAGCGGGATGCAGCCTAGGTTGACTCCTGGCATACACAAGCACACGCACTCGGGCTGCTGCAGGGTCTGTGACACGCACACACACGCGTCTCGCTCCTCAGTGGGGTCCATCATGACCCCCACGCTTTGGTCTGGGCTTTGTTTAGTCCAGCGGTGGTAGGATCCACTTTAAACGTCATATACCGCAAATACCTTCCTAAATAACATAATAGCATAGCTTACAGCCAGCAGCCCGCTTCTTCTCTAAGGAGCCTCTCCCCACCTGCTCTTACCCCCTTCTTCCTTCTTTTTAACAACTGAGGATATTTTATACCTGTAGCTTTGGATTTGATCCACTGCTTTAAGTTTGGTGGAGGGTTCTCCAGGAGATGAGTTTATTACTGTATACCCAATGATGCATTATACAGCCATCACTGAAATGACTAACAGCCAATCTAACGTCAGCCAGACAGTCCAGCTTTGAAACGTTACTCACATTACCCTGATTTTACAAAATTTGGGCTAAGGAAAAGGAGGGGAGATGTAATTTCCCACCATCCCTTTTGCTAATTGTTGTCTTTCCTCGCAATTACTTTTATAAACTGATTGGGCCCGTTATATGTAGTGTCTTTGTATTTCTAGTGGAGACCACGTGAATGCCGGAGAAGAGATCCTGACATCCCTCCTAAAGCCTTTTTCGGAATACCTCCAGCACCCCCCTCTGCACTCCAGCCCTTGCATCCTAGTGGCCATCAAAACTGATCTAGCAAGAGTAGCCAGGGTCCCCACCTTTCTGTGGCTTCGGCAGTGTCAGGGAGGGGGTGTTTCCGGTCCTTTCTCACAGGCAGAAAATGCAATTTTTTTTTCAGGTGGCAGGATCTTGCACCGGGACCGCCATAGAAAAATGTCCGGCAGGGGTGCCCTCGCTTAAAAAAGAAAAGAGCAGTGGGTAACTCCATAAGACTGTCAGAGACGCCTTGGGAGAAACGGGAGGGAAGAAAAAAAGGCAGGAGCTGTAAAGTGGGACCACCTTGGGAAGTAGTCGCCTTTCCCATCTTTGCAGTTTCAGACTTGCTCCCCGGCTATTTTGCGCTGAAGGTGCTCAGACAGGAGAAGGGGTGGGTGCTGAAATGCTTAAAGGGAGCATTTAAACCCAGAGCCTTCAATGAAGGAAGAAAGAATGGGCGTGGAGGTGGAAAAAAGTTGGAAAATGGATTCGCTGACAAGTAAGGATAATAAATGAGAGGCGCTTTCAGATAGATATCTCAGTCGTGAAATTGCACCCAGCTGGTTGTGTAAGCAAACAAATAGTTTCATGTTAGGGACTCTCGACTTGTGGCTTGATGAATAGAACACGACAGAGGTAAATGGCTCTTTAACTCATTTAGGAATAAAACTCTTTGGCTTCCTAAATAAGAGACCTTGTGACGCCATGGATCCTGAGCAAGTACTTTAACAAGAGTTTTATTGGTTTCCACTTCTGCTCCTGGATCTCCCCTCTCGTTCACCTCCTCCCTCACACCTCTGTTCTTTACCTTTTTTGTTTTATGTTTTACTTTTTTTTAATCTTTCCTTTCTTGCATCCCTCCTTCTCGTTCTTTGTTTCTCTCTCTCTTTCTCTCTCTGTATTTTTTTTTCTATTCCTCTTCAAAAGCACCTCATAGGAGAAATTCTCCCACGTCATCAGCACCTGGAAACCCAACAGGTTTGCAAAGTACCCGGACTTATCCGGTCTGTCCACGGTACCTTAGAGTTGTGGCTTTGGAAATGTATTTATTTTTTATTATTACTGGGGGAATCACCACAGAAAACTCATCCTCCCTCTCTCTGACCCTCTGCGGATTAAACACGGAAGGGTGTCTAAAAAAATCCCACATCAAAGTCAGTGGCTGTGAAGACAGTGAGAAAGCGAACCTTTTAAAACAAATATATAGACAGGTTTCGTGGAGGTCATGCAGTTTCTGAAATTAGTCCCAGAGATACAAAAGAAACGGAACAAACCTGGAAAAGGGCAAGGGGCCCCCAATTTCTGCCTGTCCCAGCGAAACAGAGAGCAGAGAAGGCAGATATATGGATCTAAAAGAATAAAAGAGGAGAGGAGAGGAGAGGAGAGGAGAGGAGAGGAGAGGAGAGGAGAGGAGAGGAGAGGAGAGGAGAGGAGAGGAGAGGAGAGGAGAGGAGAGGAGAGGAGAGGAGAGGAGAGGAGAGGAGAGGAGAGGAGAGGAGAGGAGAGGAGAGGAGAGGAGAGGAGAGGAGAGGAGAGGAGAGGAGAGGAGAGGAGAGGAGAGGAGAGGAGAGGAGAGGAGAGGAGAGGAGAGGAGAGGAGAGGAGAGGAGAGGAGAGGAGAGGAGAGGAGAGGGAGACCCTAGTCGCTATTTCATGACTTAGAAACTAACGCTTTGAATAGTCAAAATGTCCCATGAAACCGGAGGAAGCATGTCGACAGTGTCTGTGACAGCCGTGCACACGCGTTCGCGGACACTCCCTGTGAATGGCTGCGCGCCGGGACACTGCTGGAGGGGGCGGCCGCTGCAAGCCCTGACATCCCTGTTGAGCCCTCTGTCCTCTGTCCATCTGTCGGAGAGTCCATCCAGGCCAACCAGTGCCACCGTCCCTGCCAACCCTGCCTGCTCGCAGCTGGTCGCATCTGTGTCTGTTGAGAAGGGCACGTCTGGCGGCCACACCCCACAGGTAATGAGAAGAAACCAAACCGAACCAAAAAATCAAACAAACACACTCCTCTCAAAAACAAACAAACAAACCAACCAACCAACAAACAAACCAACCCCAACAAACAAAAACCCACAAACAAAAACAAAACAAAACGAAACCCACAAAACCCCCCAACCAATCAAGAAAAAAAACCCACAAAAACAAACAAACAAACAACAAAAACCCCCCACTCGAACCGAAAAAACCCGCAACAAAACACCAGCAAAACCGGAGGTCCTATTCAGCCCTTTCTGTCAGATAAAAGACATTTCTGTCTTTGTGTAGGTAACCAACCAGTCTCCTGCGAGTGAACCCACGCAGAATCTACCTTTTCTTGTATTACTTCTGCTGACACTTGCAGTGACCCCGAGCCAGATTTTCGTGCAAGACCCTCCATTTACCTCAGCAGGAAAAAAGCCTTTTGCATCTTGATCCGTCGATTTTATTGGTGGCGGTGAGACAGGTCACTCGTGATGGAGTCCCATACCCACGCTCCCTCCCCAGTTCCACTTTATTTCGACGGACACGGGGAAAATGGGGGTTATCCTTTACCTCCACCCTTACAGTGGGCTTATCACCCTCTTCCTGCAGATGAAGGAGGTGGATGGAAGCCGAGCCACCCAAAAGGTGCCTCCCGGGGGCAAGGGCTTGTCGAGAAATCCCAGGAAAGGGGAAGCCGCAGCCCGTGGCGTTCACGGACAGCCGGAGGAGGTACGCGCACACACAGGCGCGCACACACAAACGACCCTCGCCTCGGCGCTACCCCTGCCACCGCCGGCAAGCCCCCCTCCTCCTCAGCTCGGGTTCAACCTACCACTTAGCACCATTTCCAAATATTTATTCGATTAAATGTATAGAAAAGGCTTAATTGGGCGGTGGGAGGAGGCAAGCTAGTTAGCGAGGTGCTAAGAGGAGTGGGAAAGAGGGCTTTGTAACTGCTGTGCCCCGAGCAGGTCCCCTGCGCGGGGCTGGGTGGGAGGGTCGCCCCTCTCCCAAATTCCACCGACCCCCAGCTTCCTCCCCTCCAACCCCACCCCAGCCTTTGAAGTGCTGCCGCAGCTGTTGGTGAGCGTGGAGGGGCCGCGGAGCCCGGCGCTGCAGGATGCAGGGATGCGAGGGAACTCCCTGCCGACCCCGCCTCCTGAGGAGCTTGGGGAACCGAGGAGCCCCCGGGGACAGCGCCCAGGCCCCCGGCAACAACACGGCAGAAGAAATGCAGATGGGGCTGGTTTTAAAGCAGTGTATTGTAGATTACGAATAAGTCGGCAGAAACTTGCTGAGGGACCCCAGCCCGTCCCCACATTCACATATTATTTTTTTTTCCCAGCAAAGAGCACGCGATGACGCGATGATACAGTACTTTTAGCTGCCATATGAATGCCCGAGAAGCTGCAGCGTGACAAAGGAAAACATCCACTGACACAGCGCAGACTGGGTAGTTAACACTTCAAAACACAATACCGTCTTATAAGCAAAGTTTAATAAGGGATTGAAACACTTCTTTCTAGGCACATACATGGAAATAAGTGCATCTCGTACACCTCCTCTACACCTGCAAGTTTCTTGGCAATCCGTGGGTTATTATTATTCATAAATATGAAAATTAATTGAAAAATATCTACGAAAAAGTTTGTCTGTTTTCATCAGTGGGATAACACCGTAATGAATTTATTTACATCTCATTGGAAGAAACCAAGGCTTGTTTTTCTCTTGCGATATCCCCGTTTGTTTTGCTTATTTTTAGGTAGAGGGGGCTGGGTTTTTTGTTTTGTTGGTTTGGTTTTTGTTGTTATTTTTGTTTTTGGTGTTTGTTTGTTTGTTTTGGTGGGTTTGGGTTTTTTGTGTTCGGGTTTGGGTTTTTGGCTTGTGGTTGTTGTTGTTTTCCTTTTGTTTTTGTTTTTAGCTGCTAATTCATCTGGGTCCCAAATCACCCATCCCACCATAAAGCAGCACTGAAAATGCTTCTTTCAGCACCTCCCATGTCTGAGCATTCCCTCTCACTCCCTGTTGAGAGCCCGGAGGGACTGCTGGACTCCCTTTCTCCAGGGAAGGCCCCGGGGAAGGGGCAGGAACAAAGCTCTCACTCATGCAGTGTCCAAGTGAGTGACAAAAGGGAGGATGTCTGTCTGTCTGTCTAACTCCCAAATCCCTGTTCTTGTGTGCTCAGGTCTGGAATTATCCAAGTCCCCCCACTCCCAGCACCTATGAATACAGGCCGTTTCTGCAGCCTGAATGGGGTGATACCCCCATAAAGGATCTGCCCGTAATCTTGATTATCCAGCTATAGCTGTCTACTGTATGGAGCTGCTCTCACCTCAGATCTGCTGCGTCTAGCATATTAAAAACCCCAAGCGAGTTGAATTGAAGAATCATGTTAAAGAAAGAAAAAAAGGGGAAAAAAAGAAATAAAGAATGTAAAAAAAAAAAAAAAAGAAAAAGGATGGGAGAGATTGAGAGAGAGAGAGAGGGAAGGAGAAAGAGGAGAGTATGGAAAATAGCAAATGAAAGAGAAAACACTGCCCATGTCTTCACAAACGGAAAAGTCTACCTAATCTAGACTTGTTTGGAGGGCACAGGAGGTGTCTGTGTGAGGGGTACAGTGTTATTTTTAAAGATCCAGCTTTATTAATACATTAAGAAAGAGCTCCCTTGGTAGTATGTGTTCTTACAGCTCTGTCTCAGATCCTATAAAACATTAATGCACTGAAAGCTGTTACAGAGATCTGCACCACCAGCTAGAAGCCTTTACTTTCAAAGGAGCTCCATTACAAAAACGATTTTTAATTTTCTGGGAAAAAAAAAAAGACAGGCTGAAATGAAAAGGGGTTTTTGGCACAGAGCTCAGGCCCTGGCAGTGGGTGGGCCATGGCGTGGGATGTCACAGCCTGTGTTTTTTGCATGGCCATGGCACATAAGCATACATGAAATGCACTAGCTCACCACCCAATGAGCAAGCATCCAGCTGGATTTCTATATTAATGGAGTGGGAATACCCTCCACACACAGCAACTAGATTTGGGAAAAACATCAAGAGATCTGTTCTGGCTGACAGTAAGCACAAGGCATGCACACTGGAGCACATGTTGGGGTCTGCAAGCCCTTGGAGTGGAAAAGAAGATAAAACCAAAAAAAAGTCAACCCCAGCCAAGCCCCCAGAAGTGGAAAGCCATCATGCCTGGAGCAAAGAGGACCCATGGCTAGAGTATGCTTCCTGCTGCACAGGTTGAGATGATGGCATGTGGTGGCTTCAGTCCATGCCCACGGTGTCTGAGAGTAAAAAGCAAGGTGTGAACTCAGCAGAAAATCCAGGTGATGGGAAAAGGTGTTTCAAAAAGGGGCAGGCCAGCCTGATAGGCCCGTCAGCCTTGGTGGAGAGTTTGTGGTGCAGTCCCAGTGAGGCGAGGTCACCTAAGGCACCGCACTGCAACTCCTGCTCCCTCTTCCTAGGCCTTGACAGCTCAGCCCTAAGCTTATACAGTCAAGTCCATTTTGGAGCATCCCATAGTTTGCACGACTTGGTTACCCCTCCCAAGTACTTTTTAAGTTCTCCTTTTTAGCACCAGTAAAGGAGTTAAAAATGTGGGGAGATTTTTGTTGTTATTGTTTATGGGTTTTTTTTCCTTTTTTTTTTTTTCTTTTTTCTTTTTTTTTTTTTGTGAATTGTTGGCATGTTTCAAGCAACAAGACTCATGGGTTGTGGGGTGATAAGTTGGGGGTTTTTTTGCTAAATTCTTTTATTTTTTTTAAATTCTCACTTCAATTTTAATTCTTGAAGAACAGCTTTGACAACATATATCGCACTCATTATAAGAAGCAAAGGGTTATATCAAAAATTATTAGTATAGAATCACAGGAAACCTGGTTTGGAACCAGAAAAAAATACAAAACAGATATAGATACATAGACACAGGACAATTCTTTTATAATTATTTGGAAAATGTTATTTTCCCCTAATTCTCCTTTTTTTTTTCTTTATGCGCATATGATGTTTTAACTTTTACCAAAATTGAAAATAAAGACTAATATATTACAAAAGGAATAACAATGTTCATGGTAAGTGTTTGCGCATGGAAATTTTGTTGTTCTTTGCTTGGTTTTGGGCGTTTTTGTTTTTATTCTACACAAGGTTCAGTTCAGTTTCAATGCTTTTTTGTTTTGTTGGTTTACTGTACAGCATATATCAACAACAGTCCACAATAAATCCTGGAAGATCCAGTATCCCCTTCAGGTTTGATTAATATCCCCTCAATACTCATTTTTTTTTGTCTCTTTTATTAATATTATTTATTTCTTTTTTCCTCCTCTCCGAAAGAAAAGAAAAAAAAAAAAAAAAAAAAGAAAAAAAGAAACCAAAACAAAATAGGCCAAAAAAAAAAGGCGAAACATCACAACCTCCACGGACGACAGGTCCGTCCTTCTCCCCTCCACGGCCACATCTCTGCTCCCACTCGCCCTTTCTTTTGTTCAGTGTCCACCTCCCGGGCCCCCCCCGCACCCCGACTGCCCCTCGGTGCGAGCGTTCCCCTCTCCGCCGCTCCGCCGCCTCTCTGCCGGGGGTGCGGGATGGGCTCTAGGAGCACTGGATGGACATGTAAGGCCAGTTGAAGCTGCTCCCCGACAGTAGCATATCCCTGATGAGGGTTTCGATGGGGGTTTTACCTACCAAGCGGACGAAGAAGAGCTGCTCGATGACGGAGGAGGAGACGGTGCGCAGGGAGGGCAGCCGCAGCAGCAGCTTCCCGAAGCGGCTCGGCTGGTTGGGGTACTGGCTCCGCACGTACTCCTCGAGCGCGCACTGCGATTTCTCCTGGAGGCTCTCGATGTGCGCAGCATCCGATAGGCCGCAGGCGTCTGCCCACCGCACCGCACCCGCGGAGGCAGCCGCAGAACGGCGGCAGGCGGGAGGAGAGTGGAGGAAGGAGGTGGAGGAGGAGGAGGAGGAAGCGGGGGGGAGATGGTTAGTGGCTGGGAACCACACAGGGAAACTCCGCGAGGATGGGGGGCAGCACAAAGGCGCACCCCCCCATCCCATCCCACCACAGCCCATCCTGTCTCATCCCATCCCATTCCATCCTCTCCCATCCCGTTCCATCCCATCCCACCCCGCACCACCCCATCCCATCCCGCGCACCACTGCCAAATAAATAACGCGACCTCGCTGTGCCTCGTCGCCACCGCGGGTATTTTCACCGAGGATGCGGTGGGATGCCAACACCGCGCTCGTCCCAATCGCACACACAAACACAAACCCCCACGCTTCCTTTTCACATCCCCCCCACCGACACTCCGCACTGTCGAGCGTGGTTTCTGCTCCAGGGAGCCCAACACCGGGATGCTGGAAACCTTGACCAGCCCCCTTAAATAACGCCGAGAGGAAGACAAATAAGGTATTGGGGAAAATAATAATAATAATAATAATAATAATAATAATAATAATAATAATAATAATAGTCGCACACAAGCAGAGTGAGACACAAGGAGTTTGTTTACATGGCTGCACATCACAGAGAGGCAGCGACTGGGTCCTGCAGCGACTGGCAGGGAGCTGGCTGGGGCATGCCGTGGGGCAGGGGATTCTCCTCTGCTCCTGCCTCGCTACCAGTGATCGCAAATTTGCGACGTCTTAGCGGGCTGTGTGATAAATCCAGTAGCAAAGGGCTAGGTTTGTTCCAGCTTGTGCTCAGCAGGCGTCTGTAGCTCTCAGACACAAAGCTGGGGAGAGCTGCAGCAGCTAAGCTTTGCCTAAATGAAATCAGAGAGTCCTTCCTTATAGGTCCTTCTGGCACCCAAACTGTCAGAAACATACACCTTGCGCCTTGCAGAACTACATGACCTGGGCAAACATGCACTAATCCGAGAGCAGAAGCCCTTTACATCCACATATTGTATCTATACAGGTTATTCTGTTTGTATAGCTACAAGCAGAGAGGTGTGGATGCATCTCTGCATTTGCACACATATAGAGACACTTACAAGCACATATACTATCTCAGAGAACACATAACCCAAACCAGAGGATAATTGTGCACCAGCTGCTCGTGGAAACTCTTGCTCAGGAAACTACAGTCGTGGAAAAGTGGTGGGTATGCCCAGATGGTTGAAACCATCCACATCGTTTCAAAGATTCAGAATAGATACGTAAAACACCAAAACAATAACCGTAAAACCTAACCAAATAAACCAACCAACAAACCAAAAAAAAAACCTCCAGCCATCAGAGCAAGGCAGTCAGCTAGCAGTGCAGGTTAACAGATCAAAGCCAGACTTTACTAATATATATAGATCCATATATGAATTTGTTAATGGCCCCCAAAAAGACATTAGAAAAATGTGAATGAAGAGTTGTGACCCTGGAAAGACACAACAAATCAACAAATTATTCAAAGCCAAAAATAAAATAAAATCTGTTGCACAGGCATTTTTGAAGCTTAAGTCTTTCCTTACCAAGAACTGACTTTACAAAGATTTCTGAATACCTTCATCTACAATACTATGGCCTCAAGCAAAAATACAAATAAAACAAGCCATAATTTAGGAACTTCCTAGAAGGAGAACCTTTGACCTGAGCTGTGGACTTGGCATACCTCAGATACACAATTATCTGAGCCAGGCTGCTCTGCTAATCCATACTTTACCTTTAATGCAATGATATTTTGCAACATCTAAAGCACCAGGTTGCAACATATATATCTATCAAAAGCTGGGGCCTGTTCTTATTTGCAATACATATCAAAAACCACAGACCTGTTCATATGTTGATTGCCACAAATCAGATTCCATATTTACATATATCTTGCTATTTTACATGCATTATCTGCCCATTATGCATTAGGATCCTATTCAACTTCCAAACAATGCAATATGAAAGGGTCTTACTGACGCCCTGGCAGAGCTTTTTTCTTTATGCCCCATATGTCATACCCTTAAGGTTAGTAAAATATTTATCAGACATTTACAATAAGTGCACCTAGAAGTGCAGGTCACTGGACAATGTGGATGGGGAACTTGCTCTCTAAAAGGGCATCAGCCTGATGTGTGTCTGAAAAACTGCCACGGGTTTTGCCTTAGACCTCCAAAAACTCAGAATTTTCTCATGCCAATAGTATCTGCTTGGTTTAAAATATTTTAGATGGTCTGGCACATGCCTTCGCTTGGGTTTTATTTCACAGCCTAAAGTGGGGGTAGGAAGGCTCAATTCTCCCTTCAGAATGAGATTAAAAATAATAATAATTAAGGGATCCACAACTCGATTAGATTATGCAGCCCAGAGAGGTGCAATCCATGGGAGAAATAATGCAGCCCATGTTTACTGAAGGTAAATTATTATTCCATCTCAGAAAGTGGGCTAATGTGAAAATCCTGTGTGTGCCTTGCTTTTTTATATGGCAGTGTGTCAATAAGGGAAAGCTCTATATTTCTTCTTGCAGTCTATGGAAAAGAAATTATGTAAATAAATAACCATTACTGTTCAACACACTCCAGCCTTCCCCTTTGTAGTGGCGGCAATGTATTTCATGTTACATGTTCAGAAGAGTTTAGTGTTCAGAAAATATAGACATAATCAGCTGGCATCTAACTAGAAATCAAAAGTTCTTATTGCGCTGCAAATAGATTTATTTGATTTATGTTATCTGTCTCTGTCTGTTCCCGGAAACATTTATTTACGACAATGAAAAGGTAGATGCAGGAATTAATAACGCTAAAATTTGGCAGCGGGGAGCAGGAGATGAGGGCAAGGAGGAGGGTATGAAAGAGAAGGGTAAAGGAGGAAAGAAAGGAGCTGGTTTTGGGTTACTACACAGCTTTTGGATGGTGTCCAGAATTTTACAGAATAAATACATGCTCTCTGGAGCCCAAATGTAGAAACCACAACAGGAAAAATCCATGCCAGTTTTAGATACTTAGTCCTTAGTAAAGGACTTTGGACAATATGCCTTAAAATGTCTTTTCTGTCACTCAGAGTTTGTTTAAAAGTTGGATGACTTTGAGAAAGGTTTCTTATTAATTCCCCTCTGAATATGCAATGAAAACAAATTTAGTGAAAAGTGGAAATGTGTGGATGGGGTAAGGAGTAGTAGATTACTCCTGACAGCAGTATTTCCATTTTCTGAGATGCCCTGTGTGATCCTGCTCTGAAATAATATTATTGTTCACTTCCTTCATTCTCCACTCCACTGTGGGAAGGGGCTTCTTCCCTCACAAATGTTGTTACATTTGGTTTTATTATATGTAGATGAAGGGCTCCTCTAAAGCCACTTACCCTTTTTCTAGCCAAGGTCAATTGTTTCAGAAGTAAAGGGGGAAGATTGGAGGGAACAGGGAGAGAAGAAAAAGAAGAAAAAATTAAATATTGCCTCAGCCGTGTCCCTATCAGGGGCAACTTTCTTCACAGGGCCTTTGACGTGTGGAAGGGCTGAGGCACAGGCCAGACATTTTCCCAGCTCTGTTTGGGAAGGATCTCTCCAAGTTGGGTCTAGGGGAAAAGAAAAAGGTTCTCCTTGATTATCTGTGTGTATTGATGAGCTTCCTGAAACGAATGGGAAAGGAAAGTCTGGGAGTCTGCAGGCAGGCTGTGGAGTTAAATCACCCTGATAAATGCAGGCAGGTCTCTTTGTCACTCTTGAGAAACATGTTTCCATCAAGAAGACTTATTATGATAAAATACATTAAAATGTCGAGTTGGCTGTTCAGTAAATCTTCCATTTGTTTTAAGATTTGCACATTATCCTTTGCAAAGAAATATTCTCTCCAATGCTGCGAGACTGCATTTGCACTGGAAGTAAAAGGGGGCAGTCACAGTACATGTCTCTGACCACCCTGCATACAAATTAGATACTCCTGTCTAAATAAATTATCTGATGTTCAAATCGATATTAATACTACATTTGCTACATTACAATATAGTGCAAATTTAGGAGACATTTTAATACAATGTAAATACTATCTTTCGTGCTTGAAAGGCAGCAAATATTGATGGATTATAAACTGCTCAGTGTTAAACAAGGCCTTTGAACGATTTGCCATCTTTGTTCAGGAATGCTTTTAATTTTGCCTTGGCCTGGTTTTAAGTCACATTTATCAGAACTGTCTGGTTATTGCTAATCGGGAAAAGAGGGGAGAAGCTCATACAAGAGAGGAGCTAGGGGATGGGGAGAGTGGATATAAAAATTAAAATTAAAAAAAAAAAAGAAAAACATGTAGGAAAGGTGGCAATTAGTCATATCGTGATGATAATTAGAATAATTAAAAAACTACACTGCCCAGACTCTTATCTTGCCTTGCTTCTATTTCCTATATTTCCTTCACATAGTTCCCCTTTGATGTTTATAAATTCTCCCTTGCAGGTTACAATAATAGTATACGTATTATATTCTTATAGGCTATGACCAGAGCACTTCAAAGGCAATGCTAATGCAACTTTCCTGCTAGTTAATTCAAACCATCTATCACAGGGAAAAATTGTTAACATGCATGTTTCCACCGCCTACACTTAATTTGATTTTGGTTTTTAGTATTATTTTTTTGGAGGGGCTGTGTGTTAAAGAGCCAGTATGAGTGGCAATGAGGATGATCCCTGGACCAGAGTGTATCCCCATCAGGTGCTATGCTTCCAGTCCCTTTCCTTTAAAAATAATTCTATTTACATTTTTTTTCCTTATTTTCCTGCATGTGGTTTGGGGTTTTTTGCCTTTTTTTTTTTTTCCAGACATCTCACATCCCCAACCCGTCCCCTCACCTGAGGTGAAGAGGACGATGGCTTTCAGGCAGCTGTATTCAGCCGAATCGACGTGCAGCGCCTTCAGCTTCTCCACCTGTTCCTGGAAGATGCGGATGTGGTCCATGAAGGCGACAACACGGTCTGCCGACATGGGGGAGGCGTGGAGGCCGGCGGCGGCCAGGAGCGGGGCCACATGGAGGGGCATGGAGCACTGGGCAGCATTGAGGACGAAGAGCTCGCTCCAGGTGAGCCGCAGCAAGGCCACCTGGTCGGTGATCTGCAGGTCGGGGAAGAAGGGAATATTGCGGGCCCACTCGACGGCGCTGAAGAGCAGACGGGCGGCCAGCTCGCAGATGTTCTCGATGCCCATGATGTTGTTGGGCTGCATGCACTGGCTGCCGTAGCGGGAGGTGGGGTAGGGCTCGGCCCGCAGCAGGAGGGAGATGTATCCCGAGAGATAGCAGTGCCCGTTCAGGGGGTCGCCGTTGGTCAGGGCGTACTGGCCGGGGTTGGGTTGGGTGGGCGGCATTCTTCCTCGCTGAACCGCTGACAAAAAGAAGGAGAGAAGGAGAGGAAATGTGCATCCAGGAGGCTCGCAGGCATCGCCCCGGCGGCGCTGCCAGCCAGCCGGAGACAATGCCGGGCTTCTTCCCCTCCCCGCCACCGCCTCGCCCCCGGCACACGCACAGGCACGGACAGACAGAGGCATGCGGAATCGGGCAGCTGCCGCCGACCTGCACTGAGCCCCCTCCCGGCCCCTGCATCGGCCCCGGCCCCGGCCCCGACCCCTGCTCAGGCAGCCTCAGCCCAGCGGCAGCCAAGCGCGTTCCACTCCCCCCACCCCGGGCCACAATGCAGACAGGCTTCACAAAATAAACAGATTAAAAAGAAAGGGAAAAAAAAAAAAAAAAAGCCAAGGCAAACAAGACAAATCCGCACACAACCCCCTCTTCCCCCCTCCCCTCTCGTAACAAAAGAAAGCACCGCAAGTAAAAAAAAAAAAAAAAAAGAAAGAAAAAAAAAAAGAAAAAAAATCAAATAAGTCCTCCGGGTGGTAAGAAAGTGGAGTTAAAAATCACAGCCAACTGTAAAAAAATATAGCCAAGCTCCGTTGTGAATCCCAGCCTATTGCCCTGATACTACTGAAATTTACAAGTAAACTGATGTATAGCTCTTTAGAATAAAATATTAAATAAAATAATTCATAAAACCAAATGCGTCCATATTCTTCAAAAATACCTCGTTGTTACCCTTCAAGCTGGAACAGGTCGCAGCGTTCCAGCTCCCCACTGCTAACTTTATTACACTGAACCAGCTTTCCATCGAGTCCCCCCCCCTCCCCCGCCCAGCAAAGTTTTCCCTGCTAAAAGGAAGAGAAAGGTTAAATATTATCAAGGGAAAGGGGGAAATAAAATAAAAATGTCCGAACTTACAATAGCCAAACATTCGTGGAAAAAAAAGGGGACGGTGTAATTAATATCTTTGGTGAGCTGTTGCCACTGCAAAAGCCTGCAGTCAGCGTTGCACAGTGAATGCACAAGCTTGCAACTGCAAAAACACTGGATTCATTAACCATCTCCACACAGAGCGTAAGCATGCCTCGAGTCCCGAAAGCTGACCAAAGTTGGGGTTTTTTTTGTTGTTCTCTTTTTTTTTTTTTTTTTTTTTTTAGTGTGTGCATGTGTTTTACTCCATCAGTGCCAGCGTTTGCAGCCGCTTGCCATGTAAACAAATGTAACTTCAGGGGAAGATACGGCTACTCAGGCTTGTACCCTGCACACACAGACAGCCCGCACAACCGCACACGCTTGCTGGCACACACCCGCACATGCAATCACTCATGTTTCCGGCGTGCCACATTTTTCTCAACTTTCTCTTTTCTTCCCCAACGAGCCCTCCTCGCCACCCGGGCCAGACCTCTGTCCTGCTGCCCTCCAGCCTACTTCTCCCTCTTCAATCTACTTGCAAACTTGGCAAGTATTTTTCATTTAACTGCGTGCACAATTCTCACTTTTCTGTTTATTTTTTCTCCTCCTTCCTCTTTCAAAAATATTTGCTTGCCTCCACTCTCCCAGGTGCCTACCAACAGCTCCTGCAGCTACCAATGAAGCCATCATATTTGTGAGCTCTTTCAGATCTGGAGCAGCCTAATTCAATTCCCATTCTTGTGGCATATAAAATACAGTTTTAAAATCCCTGCTCTGCAGAATCAACTATTTCGCTGATGTGACGTCTTTAGAACATCTTTAACGACAGTCAGAGGGTAAATTTTAAACTGAGAGTACATGTTTCCAGGAGAAAAGAGGGCAGGAAATCCCCCATACACGAGAATGAGTCTGAACGCAAGGAAAACCACAGACAACTTTTGGAAAGGAGGAGGAAAAAAAAAAAGCAGAGCAGTTGGAAATAGTGAGGACCCCGTGCCAGATGCAGGCTGCGGATGCTGCGAAAATGAGAAGAACCGGTAAAGAGGTTATAAATCAAGATTTGTATGAAGACTTTAAGGAGAGGGTGGAGTTTGATGAAGAAATAAAATGAGCAACGCACTAAAAAAAAAAAAAAAAGAAAAGAAAAAGAAAAAAATAGAAAGAAGGAAAGAAATGACAGAAGTACAGAAACACGATTCAGTCACAAACTTTCCTTTGAATGCATGGAATGAAAACAAGGCCAAATCTCTCACAGAAGCACACTCCAGGGCACCGGGAAGCACAGGAAAGCGAAGATAGAGTAGCACATTTCCTCCCTTTTTCTTTTTTTTTTTTCCCCTTTTCTCCCTTCCATCTTTTTCACACCCTTTCCTCTTTCTCTAATTACACGTCTTTCATCTTTCTTTCGGGAAAAATGAGCCTGAGAGATGAATCTACAGAGAGGTATTGCAGGTTTAAAAAGAAATGATGGGGTGGAAAGGGGGTGGGGAGGGGGTGAGGGGGAAGGAAGCTGAATGGAGTCACATCTCGTACGGGAGAAAGATGTATCTCCCCCCACCCTCCGGTCTCATGCCAACAATAGACAAAACCACATCTAAAACACGCACACGCACACACGCATACACGCGCGCGCAGGGGGAAGTGGGGATAGCGGCTAAATGATAAATATTTAGCAAGCGATTGTAATAATAGTAATAATAATAATAATACTAATAATAATAAATTCTCTGCACAAATATCAGGAAAGGGGAGAGTGTGGCAGTGCCGGAGAAGGGGGTGGGGAGAAGCGGGAGGGAGGGCAGGAGGCACAAACCGAAAAGCAAAAGAAAACACCACCAACCACCATCGACAATAACAACAGAACCTGGTGCAAAGCTGCCAGATGGAGTGCAGGCAGAGGAAGAGATTGACATGTGCATGGAAATATATAGAGAGTCCTGGCTGGATTGCTACGGAAAGCCGTAAATATATATATATATACACACACACACACATATATATATATATGTGCGTGTGTGTGTATTTATTTTCACATATTTATACTTATGTGTGTGTGTGTTTGCACGCCGCGCGTGTGCGCGCGTGTGTGTGTATGTATGTATATGCATATAGGTGCGCGTGTGTGCGCGTACGGACAGGCAGACACAGACAGACGGAGAGCCTTCGCACACGCACGCCTGCACAGCCAAGGGGAGAAGGGAGCGATAGCATAGTAGGGAAGAAATATTCACCTTCCCGCCTCATGCCCACTTTGAGGCACTTCTTGAGGCGGCAGTACTGGCACTGGTTGCGGTGGTGCTGGTCGATGGGACAGTTCCTGTTGGCGCGGCATGTGTAAGTTAAGTTCCTGCGGACGCTCCTCTTGAAGAAACTTTTGCAGCCCTCGCAGGTGAACTGGCCGTAGTGCTTGCCGCTGGACTTGTCTCCGCACACCACACATTCGATGTGCTGCTGGCTCTGCCCCGAGCCCTGCTGGCCCGCTCCCTTGTCTCCGGCCGTTCCCGGCGTGGAGGGGGGTCCCGGCTGGCTGGGGGTCTGCGGGGTGTGTGGGGTGGCCGAACTCCCCTGCTGCTGGGGCTGCTGCTCCCGGGCCGGCTGCGTCGCGGCGGGGTTGGGGCCGCTCGGAGTGCCCCCGGCCACGTCTTCCTGCGGATCTCGCCAGCTGCTAACTACCATTGCCATATCTCGGGCCCAAAAAAGTGCTGGGGAGCGGCGCGTCTCGCTGCGGGCTGCCGGGGAGTGAGGCGGGGGGCGGGGGGGTGGCGGCCGCCCGGGCGCCGGGGGCGAGCGGAGAGCGAGGGGACCCTTGCTGCCGCCTGCCTCCGCCTCGGCTGCCGCCGCCGCTGCCCTGCTGCCGCCGCCGCTGCTGCCGGCTGGAGCCGCTCCTGCCGTTTTCTTTATTTTATTTATTTTTCGCCGCCGCGAGCCCCCCTCCTCTCGCTCGCGCCTCTCGCTCGCGCTCTTGCTAATTTTTTTTTTTTTAGAGAGGGGGAGGGGGCGACGGAGGATTTTCTCCCTCTCTCTTTTCCCCCCCCCTTCCCTTTCCTTTTCCTCCCTTCCTTTTCCTTTCCTTCCCTTCCCTTTCCTTCCCTTCCCTTCCCTGCCCTTTCCAGCGCTCCCCCCTCTTTAAAATACCCCCGCCTGACCGCTTCTCCCCTCTGCTCCCGCTCTCCCCGGCTCTCACTGCCTCTCCTCGCCCTCCCCCCCCCCCCCCCTCCGCCGCCACTTCAAGTTGCAAAATCAGAAACGGCAAACAAGGCTGTCGGGAGAGGCATTCAGGAGAGTAACACGCCGACACGCACACGCAGGCAGACACGCGCGCAAACGCCCGGCACACGGCTCCCCACTCGCGCACACGCACACACGCACGGGCACAGGCACACGCGGTCCGGGCGCTACGAGCGCGGAGGATGTGCAGGCATAGAGGAAGCCGCGGCGCCGCCGAGGAGGAGGAGGAGGCAAAGGAGGAGGAGGTGGAGGAGGAGGGGAAGGAAGAGGAGGAGGAGGAGGTCGCCGCTCGCCGCTCGCCGCCGCCGGGGCTCGGCCGCCGCCGCTCCCGCGGAGGCTGCTGTCGCCGCCGCTGTCGCCGCCGCCGGTGCCGGTGTGGGCTCTCGGGGAGGCGGGAGGTCGAGAGAGGAGCCGCTCGCCGGCGATCAGAGTATGGAGGTGTCCGGGGGCCAGGTCCAGGGCAGGGCGCCGTCAGCCATTCAGGGCGGTGGAGCCGGGGAGCGCGGCGGAGGCGGGCGGGGAGCTGAGGCAGTTTGATCTCCTGTCGCGGCGGCGGGGAAGGAGGAGGAGGAGGTTGCCGGTCGCTGCTCTTTCTCTCCCGAGCTGCTCTCTCTCGCTCTCTGTCTCTCTCGCTCGCTCGCGCTCTCTCTCGCCTTTTTTTTTTTTTTTTTTTTTTTTAATCGCAGAAAAAAATCGGATGTGACTAAATTCGCAGAGGAGACGAATTCACGGCGAAGTGTAAAAATAGAGAACGGGAATAATAATGACACTTGCAGGAAAAAGAGAGATCCAAAGTAGGTCGGTAAATAAATCCTCTTCTTCTCCTCTTCTTGTCTTTTCGGTGTTCTTCTCCTGTGAGAGCGCACGATACTGGTTGCGAGGAAAAAAAAAAAGGAAGAAAATCGGTGGAAATCGCCCCAAAAAGATTCTTTTTTTTTGTTTGTTTAGTTGCCTAAAAAAAGTATTTCGTGTAAAAACTCATCACCCAGAAGAGAAGCCCTCCCCCAAAATAAAAAAAATAGGCAAGAATTGTCAAAATAATAACGGCATTAAGATGTGAACGCGTTCTCTCTCTCTCCGGACTTTCCCCCTCCCCCTGTTTCTCTCTCTCTCCTTTCCCCCTTTTTTCTTTATTTCTTTCCGAGTTTGTTTTTTTTTTTTTTTTCAGTTTCACCTCTCTCCTCTTCTCCTGCAGGAATGAAGCGAAAGACACAAGGAGGAAGGGTGGAAAAAAGAAGAAAAGGAAGGAGAAGAGGGAGATGAAGGGGGGGCACACAACTAATAGAATATGCAAGAAAGGGAAGGGGGGGAGAGAGGGAGAGAGGGAGAGAGGGGGAGAGAGGGAGAGAGAGGGAGAGAGAGACCCAAAAAATGAATGCGTTTAAACGGGAAGCCTAGCAAAGCAATGTTTCCGAAAGGGGGATCTGCGCGAATGTCTGTATATAGTGAACTTTGACACTACTATTGAAACTGACACGTTTCTATGGAGATCGCTGCCTTATATGGAGCTCGTGTCAAGGAGCCAAGAGAAGGGCTGCTGGCAACTGATAATCAAAGGCGACTGACTGGTCAGAGCCCTGAACTGGGGGGAGAGAAAATGGGAGGCTAAGGTTAGCCAAGCCTCCCTCACTCCATTGGTTACCCCCCCAACTCCCCCCGCCCCCCCCCTTTCTTTCTTTTCTTTTCTTTCTTTCTTTCTTTTTCTTTCTTTCTTTCTTTTCTTTCTTTCTTTCTTTCTTTCTTTCTTTCTTTCTTTCTTTCTTTCTTTTCTTTCTTTCTTTCTTTCTTTTCTTTCTTTTCTTTCTTTCTTTCTTTTCTTTCTTTCTTTCTTTCTTTCTTTCTTTCTTTCTTTCTTTCTTTCTTTTCTTTCTTTCTTTCTTTCTTTCTTTCTTTCTTTTCTTTCTTTCTTTCTTTCTTTCTTTCTTTCTTTCTTTCTTTCTTTCTTTCTTTCTTTCTTTCTTTCTTTCTTTCTTTCTTTCTTTCTTTCTTTCTCTCTTTCTTTCTCTCTTTCTTTCTTTCTCTCTTTCTCTCTTTCTCTCTTTTCTCTCTTCTCTCTTTCTCTCTTTCTCTCTCTCTTTCTCTCTTTCTCTCTTTCTCTCTCTCTTTCTCTCTTTCTCTCTTTCTTTCTCTCTTTCTCTTTCTCTCTTTCTCTCTCTCCCTTTCTCTCTCTCTTTCTCTTTCTCTTTCTCTTTCTCTTTCTCTTTCTCTTTCTCTTTCTCTTTCTCTTTCTCTCTTTTTTCTCTTTCTCTTTCTTTCTTCTCTTTCTCTTTCTCTCTTTTTTATCTCTCTTTTATTTTTCTTTCTTTTCTTTCTTTTCTTTCTTTTCTTTCTCTTATTTTTTTTAAAATTTAAATTTAAAAAATTCTCCACTTCCTACTGAATAGGACAGGGAAGGGAAAAGGGAGGTGGGAGGAAGGGAGGGAGGGAGAGAGGAAGGGTAAAGAGAAGGAGAGGAGATTCTTCTGACAAACACAATTTACGCTGAGATCCCCCTGTGCTGTTATTTACTTTGAGACCTGATTAGTGTGGGTCATCTATGACCACTCTACTCCCTCCTCCCCCCCCCCCATCACACACATGGCCAGAGGAGGATGCATTGCGATAGGCAGAAAGGTGCAATTAAAAGGACACGATGGAAAAGTTGGTGTGGGTTTGGTGTTTTTTTCTTTCTTTTATTTTCTTTTTTTTTTTTTTTTTTTTTTTTTTTGGTTGTTGTTTTTTTTTTTCCCTACAGATCCGAAACAGGGATTTATCTTCCTGTTGCAAAAGCTAGTCCAGGGGTTTTAATGATGGAGAAGGAAACACTCGCGCTGCACGGAGGAGCAGGCGCCCGTATATGCACACCCTTGCACGCACGCGGTCGAGTCCACACACATATTCAAATCCCCATATGTTCCCATCCCACTTCGGGCTATTTTTGCAGCCTGTCCCTCGTCCCTTACCCCTCATTCCTCACCTAACATGTCCACCCGCAGCCCCGCAGGGCTCCATGCTTCTCGCGGGGGTTTCACCCCTACCCTATAATTTTATTTTGGGGGTGTGTGAGAAGTCAGAATAACCCAACCGCCCTGCACGCAATGCCCTCCCCCTCGCTCCCCTCCCCCCGGGTCTCCTGATCTCTCTGACTGAGTTGCTCCACTCGGGTAGGGGGGATGCGCGGGGGGTGCGGGGGTGTCCGTCCCCTCCTTCCCTGCGCTCCCTCCGCGGCCCGGCGCGGCCTCGGCCCCGGCGAGCGGGAATCGCTGGCTCCGGCTGCCATCTAGTGGGCACGCCGCCGCTGGCCCGGGGGAGCCCGGGAAGCCGGGGGTTCCGCGCCTGTCTGCAGTCTTCCACTCCACCCCCGATTTTTACCAAAAAAATGTACTTCCTCTTTCTTATTTTAAATACAAAACTGCACTGAGGAGAAGACCCTCTTCTTTTCTATTTCTCTCTCTCTCTCACACGCCGGCCTTAGAGCTTCCCTTTTGTCAGGGATCTGAAATTTGCCTTGTGTTCGAAAGGCTGCGCGTGAAAAGAAGAAGCAGACTGTAAAAACTGAACAGCTCCCCCTCCACAACAAAAAATCCCACCAAAACTGACACCCCAGGCCCCTCTACTAGCCACCATACCTTTGTCTTAACTCCCGTTAAAGTTTATAATCAGATTAGAAGCTGGATGGAAAACCTGCAGAAGGAAAGTGAATTAAATAGGTGTCAGAAATTTTATTGTTATTATTTAATTTTGTAAAGTGATGTTGCTTTAATTAAAAGTAAAGAGAAAAAAAAAAAGCCCTTCAAATTTGATGTATAGTGATCATGATATTTTTTTTCTTGATCATGATATTTTTTTTCTTTCCCTGTCAACTCTGAAATCTGAGGCTGGAGCCGCCTGAAGAAAAGATTCCTTCATCATTTCTAAGATCAGAATAAACGCTTGATTTTGTTCCGAAATAATGAAGAGATTTTCAATGAGCCCCTTGGCCAAGCCGTCTCTGTTGTATATTGCATGATAAAAAGGATGTTATTGACTATGCAACAGTAGGCTTCTTTCCTCTCTCTCGCTCTTTCCAAATAAAGTCTCCGTCCTGTCTCTTGATCAGTGAAAAGGTGAAACGAATAAGATTAAACAGGACAAAAAAGCAAGCTCCGTATGTGTATCATCTAGATTTTACTCCCCAGACTGTGAAGAGACAGGGAGTAAAAGAGGCAGAGCAAGGCACGAAGGGGGGGGGGGGGTGGGGGGGGAGAGGGAGAGAGAGAGAGAGAGAGACAGAGACACAGACACAGACACAGACAGAGGCAGAAAGCCTGAGAGAAGGTGGACGGACCCAGCAGCCGCAGCCCAGCTGCTCCCGGACCGGGCACCTCTGCCGACGGCCCCGACTCCCCGGGCCACCTCAGGGCAAGTCGCCGCTTCCTTCCTCGTGGTTTCGGGCAGAGGGAGGGGAGCGAGGCCGCGACACTTGGCAGGGAGACCTTCCCCAATCCTGCCCCCCCCCTCCGGGCCACCTCCTCCCCTGGCGTCATTTGGGCATCCCGGCATTTGGGAGGAGTGAAGGCGCCTAGTCCTCATTCTGTCCGAGATTTTTTCTCCCTCCTCCCTTCCGTTCCCCTTTCCCCTATAGAAAACATGTGTGGGAATTTCCACTGCTCCCCTCCCCATATAACGCGCGTGTCTCACAGAGGTGACCCACGCAGGTACGGCAGGCACCGACCTGGGTCCAGGGCCAGCTGCAGCCGCAGGGCGCCGGGCTGGGGACGTGCAAGCATTCCAACGTTCTTCTCTTTCACCTGCTTTGTTTGTTATTTGATCACCTAATGAAAAGATCGATGGCAGCTTGTTTATCTGGTGATAGTGTCAACAGATTACAGGGGCAGTAATCAGATGTTTCCCAGCCGGGCTGGGCACAATTGTAATAAAGAGGGAGTCTAAACATGCTCAGACTGCGCTGGTCTGGGCAACGGGGGTTGTGCGGCGGGGAGAAATTTTTTCCCTTCGTCTGGCTGGAAACGCTTGGTGGTTTTCATTGGCTCCGTGCTGAGGAAAGCAGCTTTTAAATGGGGTGTGTAGAAATAGCCGATGGGTGAAGGGCCGGTGAAGTTTGCGGGACTCCCGAGTCAAAAACCATCTCCGACGTCCTGTGGTTGTGCAGTAGCCTGTTGGGGAGGGGAGACGGACTCTGGGCATCCGTCAATAAAAGTCTCATACTTGATGTTGGCCAGGTTAAAGCACAGTTCAGTCGACTAGAGGCATTTCCTCTCCTCAACGAATTACAGGGACACTTTAAAACAGTTACAACTGACATTTAATTGGGAGATGAAATTTGATTCCTTTTTTAACCGTTGGGAATCTGAAATGTGTAAAGGAGATGGAGCTGGGAACTTGGAGACTTAATTTTCCCTCTGTCGTACTAGATGCTACTTTCCCCAGGCCAGAGTCCAAGGCTGGGATCTGGAGGAGGGAGAGTTTTGGAGGCTTTAGGGGGTGGTTTTGGTTGGTTTTGTTTGTTTGGGTTTTTTTTTCTCCTTTCTGTATCTCTCTTCTCCACCCCTGTCTCCTTCCTCGTGTAACCCAACACCCGGAACGGCACTGGTTCCTCTCTCGTCCCTGCAGAAAGGAAAAGTTCCTCTGGAGATTAGTGGTGGATTTGTGAGTGGCCAGGCTGCATGTAATTTGGGAGCTCGGATACATAGCCTGTGTTTTCCTAAACAAATAAGTGCCTTCTTCAGCTGCCCAAGTTCCACAAGGCACCACACACACACCCCCGCACATATATAACACATACACATACATGCACATTAAAAAAAAGTACACACACGGGGACGTACATACCTATATACACATATATATGCACACACCTATGGAGTGGGATGGAAGACAGTATGCGCACACTTACGCAGGGTACAGTGAACAGCTTTGACCTGCAAAAAATAATAATTAAAAAAATCATTCTTGCTTTCAATTTTTAGTGTATTTAGTCGTCCTCAGTTCTGACCTGTGGACACCTACAAGCTGTAAAACCAGAGCGTTGTACTGGGTTTCCCCCAGCCTCCGCCTTCCCTCCCTCGGTTGAGCTTTTTGGGCGGCCCTCTCTCCTGGGCCGGGCCTGTTGCAAAGCAGATGCGAGCGGTCACACCCGGACCCCCCCAGTCTTAACTGTGTGTCCCAGCCCTGCTGCTGCCCAGGCCCTCCAGCCAGGCTGGAGGTGGCAGTGCTGTTCCTGGCCTCCCCAATTGGTGGTGCCCAGCCAGGCCTCATTTCCCATCAGCAGTGCTGGGGCTTTTTCCCTCACAGGCCTTTTTCTCCATTTGCCTTTTTCTCCCTTTCTTTTTTCCTTTCTTTTCCTGCCTCCGCCCAAGCCAGACCTGGAGGATAACTTTCTTGAGGAACGCAACATATGGTGTGTGTGCGCGGGAGGTGGTGCTTCTGGAGGAGACGCGGTCACCCCTGCCCTGGGCAGGTGGTCTCCGGTGAGTGGCATCACCCTGAGGAGACGTGAATAAGTGGGGCTAGCTCCTCCCGGGCGGTCTGTGCTGCTCCTTCGCTGCCTCCTGCAGCACCACACACAGCTGTCCTGAGGGACGCACTCTGGGAAGCTTTGTGCAACCCTGGTCGCTTTCTAAAGGAAGCCCGATGCCGGCCCCATCCCACCCTGGACGTTCCGCGTGGGTGTCTTTCTCCCTCCTCCTGGTATCCCTATCACAGTCACCCTAGCCCCGTCACCCAGGACGTTTCAGTACATCCCACCGAAGGCAACTGGGCTTGGGAAACAAGGCCCTCCACCTTTCCCTGCTCAGCTCCCCCTCCTCCGTCTGCCGCACATGCCCCGGGCCACGCCATCATGCATAACCCACTTTATTTATTTATCAAAAAACCTAAACAAAACCCCCACTCTTTGAAGAGTACTCCTTCCCCCCCACCCCGTCTCCTCTGTGAAACATCATCTTGGGGTCGCGGCCGACATCCCGCGATATCCAGAGCTGCTGCTCATCGTAGTGGATCTCGCAACCCACGGGGTATTGTGTCTCCCCTCCCCGCCGAAGTGTGCCCGCTCTTCCTCGCCTTCCGCATGTTTTTAACCCAGAGGCACGACCGCCCTTCCCTTCCGCGCCACACCGCCTGCTTCCCTGGAATTATTTTAGACGGATTGGCAAAAAGTAGTGTGACAGCGGCCCTCGCAACTCCCCCCGCCACGCCCTCGAGAAGGCAATCTGCCGTTCCCGCATCCTCTCCGGCAGCGGGTCCGCGCCGAGCCGGGGTTTGTCATTTGTTAGCACTCAAAAGTACCGGGCTCCAGTGCCAACCAGAAAGCAGGCGCTCGTTATCCCTACAGACAGAAACGCCTGAGAACCCGACAGTCAGCCTTTTTTCCCCAATTAAAAAAGAAAAAAAAAAAAAAAGATCTGTGCCTAGAAGTAAAACCAAACCAAAAGCAAAACTAAAAAAGCACAGAACCCCAACCAACAACCACTCAAAAAAAAAAAAAAAAAAAAAAAAAAAAAAAAAAAAAAAAAAAAAAAAAAAAGCTGTCTGTGTGAGGACGGGAGAGAAGGTACCCAAAGCGAAGGCCACTTTTCTAACAGCACAAAGAAGCATAGCAATTCCCCAGTAGAGCTTCAGGAACAAAAACTAATGAACTTTGGATGCAGATCAAACTTTCCTGTATAAGGAAAATCTGGGAATAATTTTCAACACAGTCGTGAATCCAGGACCAAATATTTACATTCGACACAAATAAAGCTGTGGTGATCAGAGCGCTGAAGCCAAGAGAAACAAAATTTTACAAAAGCCACTAGCATAACGCTTTGCACTGAACAGTTCCGACTGTATTTTATGCTTCCAGTTTCTGTTAGGGCTGAATTTGGCGTTTTTATGATACTGAGTTGGGCAGGAGATTTTGATGAAGAGCTGACTTTTGGAAACGACTTTCTAAGTCGTGAGATTGTCCTGACAACGCCATCGACGGCAGTATTAATAATTTCCTTAATAGTTACCTGTCAGAGATTCCATTTCTTTACTGAGGGGATTACTCAGTCAGGAGTAGATTTGAGCTGGACTTTCCGCAGACCAGAGACCGGCTCCAAGACGTTTAAGTATTTATTGTCACTTTCTCCCCTGCAACTGAGATAAAACTGTGCAAAAGTATGTTTGCTGGGAAATACTCAGCAATGCCAGAGTAGTAGCGATATAATTAATCAGAAATTGTTCTGAGTAATAAACCTTAGCATTTCCATTGAAACTGTCAGGAGCAAGATATGTTTATTACGGCATATTTTGTCTGCGTGGGGAGGACGGGGTTGCGCATTAGATAAAGTTTAAACGAAACAGAATAAACACAGTAGATCGCTCCAGCCCATTACAAAAGCTATAAATTACTGTTACATATTTTACCGTGCAAAGGCTTTTTAATTAATTTTTAAAATATAATTATTCACAACGTTTCTAGGGGTAAAGCCCAGACATATCCAACAATGTCGTTAATAAGTTACAAAAAATTGCCTGATCCTATCAAACGGGTCTAGAGTTATATGTTTTATGTTAACCCCTTCCACTGAATCTTCTGAAGCTGAAAGGGAAAGGAAAGGTCTTTTGTCCGAGTTGATCCTTGGCTATTCTGGGGCTCAGGTTGGTGTGAAAGGGACGAGGAGGTCTCTTGAAATCTCCTTTTATCTACTCCTATTTTCTCTCTGGATCAGCAAATTTGAATAGACACCATCTAATCGCTCGTAATGGAAAATGGAAAAAAAAAACCCCAAAAACAAAACAAGCCACCAAACAAAAAACAACTGTGTGTGTGCTCTGGGAGCTGCGAAAATGCTTTTGCGCTGGGCTGCCTGGCCGAAGGGGTGCGTGCCCTTGAGTGCGCCAGACAAGGACCAGCGTGAGCAGCTCTCTGCAGCCGAAGCCTGCTATGCGCGCACCCTGAGACTCCGCGGAGACACAGGCATGCCCTGTCCCTCCTCCCTTCGCCCCCGCGCCAGGACATTCCCTGCTTGGGGCCGGGTGGTCTGGGGGTGGATACTGGAGCAACCTGCATCTCAGAGACCCCTTCCCCGGTGCCCGGGCTGTGAGGACATTTTTTGAGGGGTGATGCTCGGAGCTGTAACACGGAGAGTCGACCCGACACTATTTTCCCTCCCACCCTCAGATTCCTGGATTTTCATAATTTGCAATTATTGCGGATACCTGGGCTGAGAGACAGTCCCGGCCGCCGGGGGTGGGTAACCCCAATGAACAGTCGGGGTTACAGTTGGCGGGCAACCAACTCCGCACATCGGACGGAGGTGTCCGCAGGTTCCTGGGGATCATCTTGCCAAGGCTGGTGTTTCTGGTTTTTTGGGGCATTGGGGTTTTTTTGGTATGCGTTAAGAAATTAAAAAAAAAAAAAAAAAGAAAAAAAAAAGAAAAAAATAGGTGAGCAAACCTGGGGGTCTCTGTCAAATAGAAAAAGTTTAATTCTAGAGGCTCAATCCAGGGCACTATCTCTTCCTTCCTAGCAGCTCAGAAATTGGCGTTTCTTTCTCAGTCCTGGGATACTTTTGCTGTAAATTCCTTCATGTGACTACTTTGTTGCTAAGGCTACAAGTTCCATCCCGACACACAAATCTTTTCCACTCCAGGAGCAGCTCAAGTCCTGGGCAGAAGTCATGACTTAGAGACTTACTTCAAACTCCTTGGAGTGCCTCCCTGCTAAATACCTGCTTAAGTCTGGAGGTTCAAATGAAGTCCTACCCCCGCCATCGTGTGTCACCCCCCCTCCTTCTCTCCCGAGGCACGTTTTGCTGGGACTTCTGGTAAATAGATGGCGAGAAGAAAACACAGTCCAATAAGGATTAAATTAAGTAGAAGAAATCCAGGCGATGTATATTTTGAAGCTCCGATGGGCGTCAAACTGATGTTTAACACATTTTTTCCACTCACTGTGCACAAGTCCTCAGCCCCCATCGCCTTGTTTAATTTTTTCACCCCCCGAGGAGGCGGCAGTTGTGGAGGTGTACAGAAAAGGCTCCCTAGACCCACAGATCTTTTCCTATCCTCAAAATGCCATGGGAAAGGGCAAGGAGGCACCGTGTCCCCAGGCACGGCTGGGGACACACTCACACTCACACTCATACTCACACTCACACTCACACACAGAGAGGCTTTTCCAGCACTGAAGGACCGTGAGGTGAGTACTGCGTAGTCATCCGGGCTGCCCCTAATGCAGAGCTCAGGTGGAAAGTGGCTGTTTTTTCCTTTTTTTTTCTTTTTTTTTTCCCCCTCTTAGCAGAATTACCCATCTCCTTCTTCCCCACTGCCCTCGCCGCTCTCTTGGTTGCACCGGTCAGGAAAATACAGTTTTATCTCCCCGGCTCAGCAGAGTGGACACATGTTTGTGCACGATTGAGCCCTCCAGCACCGCTGAGAGAGTGGCTCTCCTGGTTGCCAAAGGAGAAAAAAACGTCAACAAAACCCCATCAACCTCCCTCCCTACCGCCCCCGCTCCCCAAGCCCCAAGAAGTCCCAGAGAGGCTCTTCTCCTGGAAAAGTTAAGCGTGACTTAGTAAACATTTGTAAATGCAAATAGATATGAATAAATAAACCTCAAACCAGGTAGTTTGGGTGTAATAGTTTAGCAGGACTAATTGCAGACAATGAAGCTGAAATGACTTCTCCAATTAGCTGCTGGTTGGAGCTTATTTGGAGGAACTGTCAGCTCTAGCGATGGATAATTGCTTTATTGCTCACAAAACTATCATCTATTTAGAACATATGTGCTAATTACTCTGGATGGGCGTCGGAAAAGAGACCATAAATCTATTAGCCCTTCAAAAAGTCTAAGGTACTCGTGAACGACCAAACTCACTTCCTTGGAGCTTAAGGACAAGATTCTCGTCTGGATGGTACTCTTTCCATAAAATAAAATAAAATAAAATAAAATGAAATAAAGTCAAATGAAATTAAATTAAATTAATTCAGCCATATATACATGTATATTTGCCAGCGTATATTTGCGACTTCACAGTGGGAGGAAAAATAAAGGAAAGCATCTTTCTGTAGACCAAACTGGTGCAATAAATCACTGTCATAAAACCGATTTTCCTCTTTAGCTTGGCACTATTTTTTTCCCCAAAAAAGATTAGTTTAAAAATCTTTTAATTGGATTACTCTGGAAAATTAATCTCCTTTGGGCTCGCTAAGTTTGTGTACCAAATATCTGGAATTAATTCAGTGCCACAAAACGCATCTGCAATGCCTTTTGTTCAAACTAGCTAAAAAAGGGACAGGTAGGGAAAGTGGCATTTCGCCGTACGCATTCATGTCCCCTCGCAGTTCTCTATGCATATTCATTGCTGTATGTGTCGCATTGTACCGCATAAAATTGCTATTGTAAAGGACATAAACAGAATTGTTTGCTGGACTGTGCTGTGGGTCAAGACACCAGTGAGGGGTGAGGAATTCAGGGGAAAAAAAGAGAGAAAGGGAAAAGCTTTGGCAGCCCAAGTAGGAGTCTCCCAGGCGTCGCGCACCGAGGGTCATACCCGGGTCGAAGCGGCTTTCCGTCGCCAGCCGCCCCTGGCCCCTCCGCGGGTGCGCGCTCCCTCCGCGCTGCTTCGAGCCACTCCGCCCTGCCGCCCCGGCTCGTCCCCACTGCTGCGGCTGCCCCCGGACCTGCAGCTCTTTCGGGGTCTGAGTGGAACTCCCCATCCCGGGCATCCGCTGAGATTCAATAGGATCCCATAGTTTTCAGCGCTATTTGAGCGTGAGAAGCACCCTCGTGAGGTGCGGTTAATTGCGGGGGCGGTGGGGGGTTAGAGGAGTAATGGCTTGTCAGGGGGGTGGTGGCGACTCTGTAACACAACGTCTTCTTTCCCCCCGCCTTTTACAAGTACAGGCTGTCTCGCCGCTAACAGAGCAATAAAGCTGGGTTCATCTATACATTTTTACTTGTTTGTTTTCCCGGAAGCAAACGAACCTGTCGCTTGTTCCCGGTGGTTTATATGCAGGTTGTGACACTATACGGAGTCTTGGGGACCGAAGGGGCAGGCAGAGGTTCCTTCTCGGGGGAGGAATGTGGGAGGAGAGATGGTGAGCGGGAAAGTTCCTCCTGAGTGGAAGAGAAGGCAGGTATCGCTTGTGCGAATGTCTGTGCGTGTGAGCTGAGATTCAGGCTGGGTAGGTGAGGGGGCAGCACGGGGTGGGCACGAAGCAGGCTGGAGGACGAGGTTGAGGATGAGGGCTGGTTTTGACCTCTTGAGCACTGGTCTAGCTCAGCGCCCTATACAATAATCTGTCTGCCCAGACCCAAATCCCAGCCATTCTTGCACGCTTATCGCACTTCAGAAGTTGTGTGTGGCATTTCCAAGTCAGCATTAAATTTTCAGTGTCAGCCGCTGGTGAACTGAGAGCTGCAGAGTGGGATTGTCTGCATTTAATAATACGTGACAGAAACATGGGTGGGATCACATGGAGGGAAAACATGCAGAGCAAGGTGAACATCCCATGCTACAGGCTGGGCATATCAAACGAGCCCAAGCCCCGAAATCCTGCAGACAGGTGAGACACCAGTGCTCACATGCAGCCAAACAACTTCCATTGCAACACGTGAGAAATCCTCGCGTGGACGTGCACAAGTAGATCGCTATTTCCAGACAGACTTTACGTACTTGCTAAAGAGCCCTGTGGTCTGCAGTGAACTAATTATTGCACCTTGGATCCCTGCTGACCATGCATTACCCTTGTGTTTCCTCCCACCGTGCACAGGTAAAAGTTTTTCAGCCCCGGGCTGTAGCTAAACGGATGATTACACATTGACAGAATCTGTATGCCTAATCACATGATGTTAAATGAGTCAAACGAAGAATTCTCTCTCTTTCTCTCTCTCTCGTCTCCCTGCCCATCTGCCTGCACTGTGGACGTGCTCTGTGGAAAATGTTCACAGTTTGGAGGACTCTAACCTTGACTTCCCAGCTTTGAGCTCCCTCTGGAAGCGGTAAGAGCAACTACTCCATATTACTGTACATATTCCAGTACCATTGTGGGTCGCAGGTGTTGCATCCGCTATTGTTTGCATCCCTTCTGCAGCCCCGCGGCCAGAGACCAGGGGTTGCACCGACCTCCATAGGCTGCTACGCACACCCCAGAGCCCGGGGTTCCCCCCGTGCTGACTATGCACGGAAGTGGAGAGAGGCGAATTTGCGTCCTCACCCACCCCCGCTTCTCGCCGCACTACGGCCGCCCGCTGGCCTCTCCCACCAGTGCTCAGCATGGAGATTCTTACTTTCTCTCACAAAGAGAACAGATAGTTCATGTGTGGACGGGCATCTTTTTCGGTTTAATGTCAGGAGTGCCGAGCGCTCAACGCAAGGCAGGAGGCAAAGACCCCCGAGATAAACTGGGATTGCCCTTTAGCCTCAGGCTGGGAGTGGAGGGACGGGGAACACAGTCACTGCGCCGAAGGATCCGACGCAAAAACTAGGCAGAGACGACACGCAAAACAACTCCTAAACAGGAAAATACCTAGAAACCCCGAGCTGCGCACATTTGTCCAGAAAGCATCCGGGACGGTTGCTTTTAATTTAGGCTGTGCAATGATCCTTTGGAGACGATGTAAAGGATGCATTTGTAACGAGCTACAAAAATGAGGGGTGGAGGCAGGATGCTGTGCTATGCCGGAGCATCCCCGAATAGCATTAAACTGTGTCATGAATGAGTGTCATCATGACGTATGACACACCACAAGGGATCATGATGAGTGACTGGCATAATAGACACAGATAGTGGACCAAAGTCTCCTTGACAATTCTTAGTCATATGTCTTGGGGGGATAGTTTTACATTCATGATCCGTTTATTTGGAGCCATTACAGGGAGAGAGACACATGAAGCACAGCTGAATCTGTCTAAGCAGGATGAAGACGGGCTTAAATGGCACAAAGCGTTGCCGGGAGGAATCTGAAGAGGTCGCAGGTTTAGAAGCTAAACACGTGGAAAACCCCACCTGCTCTTAGACTATACATAATTAAGCAGGACTCTTCTGGTTTCTCCTGCCAGCCCAGGAAAGGGTTGGTTCACCCAGCGTGTTTCTGCGCTTCTCCATCAGTAAACTGCAGAGCCTCTTAGGCACCACGCACCAGCCGTACCGCGGGCTGATAACCTCCCGTCCCATCGCAAACTGGGGGATGCCGCTCGCGTCCTTTTCGTCACGCTTGGGCTTTGCTGCGGGCTGCGAAGCGCCGAGACTCCAGGGCTAGCAGGGGCAGATGAGAAGTCTCCTCCCTTCAGGTCTGCCGAGCAGGCAGAAAGCACACCTATAATAAACGCTTAATCCGAGAAACGCCCCCAGTATGCTTCTCACTACGAGCTGGATAGCCTGAGTTGCTGGAGCTGCGGGTTTTCTTTTGTTTGCCAACTTCCCGAGCTACCAGGTGGAAATGCCTCTACTTTTTTTCCTTCCCCTCTCCTCCAAACTTAAGTCTCTCTTTGGCGTGTCTCCAGAAGGGCAAGAGGGCCCCAGTGACCCTTTGAAGGCGATCAGCATTCCGAAATCTGCCTGGGCTGGCTGGGAATGCTTGCCATCTCAGCGGAGATCACAGACAGGCTTCTTTCCGAGAGAGTAGGTTCTCGAGACTCCCTCTTCACATAGTCCCTTTAGCAATACTGATAACCTCTAGAAATCTCCATAGAAAGCATTCCAATGAGCAAAATGAATGACATACGCCCAGAAAATAGGAGTACAAGAGGGGAATTCTCTTCAGCCTGAACCACCACCCCACCCCCCTCCCCCAAAGCAGACAAACAAACAAACAAACAAACACCCCGCAAAAGTGATGGTCCAGATACTAAGAAGTTCACTATGTGTGTGAGTATCTAGGGAAGGGAAGAGCGACATTTTAAAAAGAAAGCATCTAATTAACAATGACTTCATTTGATTCGGAGGTTAAAAAAGCTTTTTAAAATCAGTCCGGACTTACTGGCCTAAATGCAGCCAATTTTTGAATATGGAGGTTGTACTGAGTCTGCCTTCTTTCAAGATGTCATCTGAAAGGGAATAGTATAGGTGAAGTAATGTAGTTACACTCTGGAAACTTTTGTTTCCCTTTCTTGGCAATTTAATTCGGTGCTTCTTCACTTTCTTAGGAACAGACTGACTCTATCAACGGCGATCTCCATGTTTAGACGCATGTCTGTTTGAAGCACTTAGGTTTCCCAATTTGCATATTTCTCCCGACATCAGCAGCATCGCTGGGTCCTTACGTTATCAACCTTTTCAAAGTAGGGGAAAGTCGGAAAAAAACATGACTCCTAAGTGCGCAGGGTAGCGAAGCCGATATGGAAGCGGGCTATCAAGATCACCTTTTTGCCCTTATCATGGGAGGAATGAAAACTTAAGATAAAGAAGGGCTCCTCCTGAGAGCGCCCCGGTGGCCGAGTTTCTACAGTTTAGCCATTTCACGAGTTTTCCGCTGATTTCCAGCGTGTTGCCGAACTCCTGCCTGTCTCCCACCGCCTTCGGTGGGAGGGTTCTGTCCCACTTTCGAAACAGGAGTCGCATCCACACGGGGAGAGAAAAACAGTGAGCGAGGGTGCGGAAGCCGGACGGCGCTGCCGCCCCGCCACGTGTGGTTTTGTTTTTGTTTTATTGGGGCGGCGCCCGTACTGGCAGCAGGCGTCGCTCCCAGCAATGCCCCCCGGCCCCCTCCCTCGAAGGGGTGGGGGGAAGGTGTACTTTTGGATACCGCAAACTGATTTTTAAGCATCTGTCGATGGTATTGACAAATCCGTATCTTTTGCTCCACGCGCGGGTCCCGAAAAGGGGACTCGCAAAGGGGTGCGAGAATAGAGGGGGAGAGCGGGTCTAATCCTGCCCAGCCTCTCCGTCCTCACAGCCGGCGACAACTGACAATGCGGACAGTGGGCTGTTCCTTGCCCTCAGCCTCCCCTCCCACCCTGCCCCACAGGCATCCCATGGAGCTGAAAAGGTGGGTAAGGATCAGTACACCTGCTGCCTGAGGGGCCCGATTCTGCAAAGCCTGGAGGACCTTCAGAGACCCTCCCCTCCAAAAGTCAGTTTCTCAGCCACTTGCCTATCATGGGTAAAAAGAATTATTTCCACACCTGCTCCTGGAAGTCCACAGAGGGGATCAGGGTAGCCAGTGCTCAGCAGGTAGAGCCATCTGCCCAGAGTTTTGCAGCAGCATGAAGAAAAATATCTATAAAACTAAACGGGCAATCAGCTGAAATCTATCCTCTTTGAATAAACTGATTCCTTAGTATTTTGCCAGTATTGTTGTAAGTTGTTGTCTGTGATGTCCCCCAGGGCTCCTTCCTCTGCTCTCTGATTTCATGTATAAAAGCACCTCTGAGTGATGGATTACTGTGTCATTGCAGCCTGTGAAGGATTAATTTGTTTCATTGATTTCTCTTTAGGCAGATTGCCAGAATTCTCTGCTTCCCACCTTTCTCCAGGACTTCAGCAGTAATAGACAGTAAGAGCCTAAGACAAATCAGCCCATTCTTGTAAAAATAAAAACACAAAATCCTGAAGTCCCAGGGAAGATGTAAAGAAGTTTTTTCCTTATGGTGTATACCCACTAATTCCTAAAGTGAGTCCATCTTCTCTCCTTTCACCACTTCCCTTTTAAAAACAAGGTTGCCATGTCTTGGTGGGAGTTGCTTAGTCTCAAGAGCAATTTCAACAAGCAGTTTGATGTGAGCAGTGGGCATTTGGTGGTCACAGAGAAATGTCTGTTCATGCTAAACAGCAGGGGTAGGAATTACAGGAGGATTGCATAAACTTCAAGGTTCATTCATTCTTAAAATCACCTGACCACCTACATCTAATCAATTTTCTATCCATCTACCTATCTGGGATATTGAAATAAGATGTAGTTTATGTCAAGTCCCGGAGTTGCTGCTCTGATGTGTGTGGGGGTGGATGGGACTGGAATCTCCCAGATCGATTCATGTTTTCAGGATAATCTGATAAAAAAATCAGGCCTTGAAGTGTTGGGCTGTGGTGAAAAAAGGGAGCTGGGCACTCCTTTCGGTGCAGATTGAGGAACCGTGAGGGAAAGAGAACGAGACCTGCTGCTGCTACTCTGACCACAGTACTGCTCTTTTCAGACCTGCTTTATCTGCAGCAGAGACAGGTCAGCTGTGCTCTTCTGTTTGTTTCCACAATGCAGCACTAAATACTGTATTGATTTAGTCTCCACAAGTTAAACTTTAGGTGCTCCTAGTGCTATGGTAAAAAGTAATGTTATCATAGACTACTGTCTTTGCAGCTTGGGCTTGTGGAAAGCTGTGTCATGAAAAACTAGCACTTTTAGATATCATGGAGAGCAGAGAAATGCTTATTTTACCTTTGTATCTGACTTGTGATGAGTGTAGCTCAATAACTATTTTCAAATGGACAGTAAATTTATTGTACTGGATAGTACAGATTCGCTGCATAGCAAATTAGGAAATTTTGAAGTTACAGCCCTATTATTTTTTCCCCTGTTTTCTTGGAGGATGTTAGCCTACTACTTTCTTTTTAAATTTCAGGTGAAATCCAAATACCAGTACTAGGGTCACAGCATGATTTCCTTGTTATCCCACAAGAAAACATGTCTTGCCCTTCCTGAGTAATGTTCTTGTATTTTCTTGCATGAGATCTCTCTGTGGTCTGTCAAGTCTAACTTTCCCTTCTCTACCTGGCAGGTTTCAAAGGAACTTTAAAAGTAGTCATAAGGAGTTCATTCTTGTTTTCACTCCTGGGATTGCCTTGAAATCCCTATTCTGTCTCAGGAAACCCTGCAGTGTGGGTTAGCCTGCAGAAGGAAAAGGGTGGCTGTCTCCTGGCATGGCAGCCTGGGAAATGTTGTTATCCTGGGAAGTGCTGCAAACTTTCCTTCAAGGGCTTCTGTGGTGTAATAGGGACCCCACTTTTCTGGCTTAACACAGATCCTCTCTGCCTGGCATTCCCACTCCTGATAGTTTTTCACTGTCAAGTAACTTTGAAAATAAAGGCACAATATGCAACAGTTCACATTCTTCCTGCTTGGATAGCCAAGCCCCAGGGAGGCTTGGCTCTCATGGCAGAGTTTGTCTTGCTTGGAAGCAAATGCTCTCATTCCCTCTGCCCCTTTCTTCTTGCCAATCCTTTTCAGCTTACACAGGGGAATCCTTCTGCTCCTTTGCTAGGCAATAAGGAAAGTTATGCTCTTGATTAATAATGATAACAATATTCTTGGCTTGGAAAGTCTGAGTTAGGAGCAGAGACAGATTTCTACCTCTATCCCTCCAGTTTGTAATAAAACAGGCAGAATCCATCACAGACCAAATTTAAAACGCTTAAGTCAAGCTCACATCCTTTCATCCCTTCAGATCTGGAAAGAAACAGAGTCTGTTAGATTAGCAAACATTAACCTCTCGCATAGTTCTGAATGTAGGATTAATGCCTACTGAAGGGACAGCTCTATGACCCTCACACACACTAACTATACATTAGGGCTGTCACTCTATTGATCGGGAGAAGTTTGTGTGAAGAAGCACTCCCCACCAGGGAGAAAAACAGACTAGACTGGGAAAAAGCCACTCTAAGATGCAGCCACTCCATCTGCTAAGATGCACTTTTAAAAAACCCAGCTCCTATTTCTGGCATCCACAGTGCAGATGTGCTGGAATCTGCACGCTTCGCCCCGGAGTTCTGGTGCGTACAGACCACACACAGTTTTCAGCTGTGACCCTGGGACTGGCTCATCTTTGGACAAAACTGACCTATGCCAATGCTGGATTTGCACATAAGTAGAGTTTTGCTTGGACTCTGCCTACATGGGGTTTTGTGGCCTTGCGGGGTTCTGGCTTGCTGTACTTCAGCAGATCTATTCCCATTAAACTAATTTGGAAGAGAGCGGTCCCGAAGACTTTTCCCCCTCATCCCATAAGCTAACAAAAGGAAGAACTGGTGGTGAATAACATGTTTGCCAAACTTTCTTTTCATTAAAGTATGAACTCTTTATGCTAACAAAGCACAAGCTGATTGTTTCCTAGGGTTTGCTGGGTTAAATAAAAACACTGCATTTGACTTTGGTCACCTTCAAATTTTGTGTTAGTCTAACTCTTATAACATTGAATTCTGCAGAAGCAACTGTAATTCCAGTGCATTTCTGAAAACAGACATTTTAAGGGCCCATCAAAACACTTTGTAAGAGCAATCCTGAAGTCTTATCTGTCACTTAAAATTCAATTTATAAGGGACTCAGGACAAAAGTGAGACCAGGTGTTTAGAATTTAATCTTTCAGTGAAGGTAGTTTTTGACTACCTTAAGTGCGGCTGGTTCACAAGTTGTAAGAGTATTGGACCTGCTCATAGCAGTGCTGAAACCCTGCAGTTCTACAAGATGTGAATATTGGCTTTGGTCAGACTGAATCATCAGATATAAAAAAAAAATAAACCTGCAAAGAAGAGAAACAAAGAAGTTCCTTCTGATGGACACAATGGGGATTTGTGACTTGCTAAGACAGGTCCATATATTTTGTAGAAGACAACTACTAAACCCTGGCCCAACTTCTGGAAAATATAAAAGAATAGATCCTGACTGAAAAGGTAAAAATTTGGCCAACGCTCTGATAGTTTTTCCCTTGTAGCAGGGAGTAACTTTTTATTTGAATAATTTTTTTTTCCCCTGTAGCAACAGGGAGTAACTTTCCCCCCCTGCACTATTTGATGCCGTGCATTCATAGCTGTATGCATAAGTAGGCAGGGAACTGCTGGATACATGAAAGCTGGAAGTTAGGTGCTACAGGGCATCAGACCTGCTGCTCTCAGCTCACCTCTGTCATTTAGTTCCAATAGAATAGGTGAAGGATTAGAAAAAAATACCATGTTATATCAAGGTACCCAAAAACTGGATACCATTATTTCTCTGGAAACACGTTCTCTCAGCAAGTAAATAGATTTTTTTCCTCCATTAAATTAATTTGTTTTTAATTCATCTAGAAATTCATGCAACTGGTTAACACTCCTGTACTTCTGAACAGTATTTGGGAGTAGATCTCTTGCCTACTCATTTACCTCTGCTATCATGAAGCTTTAAACCAGCAGCAGTAAAATTCACTCCCTGCATTAGGTGTTGCTATATTGCAGGTCAGAGTATTGCTGTTTGCAGAACCATGGAAAAAATACTATAATTTAATCTGTTTGGTTAGAACTCAGCATTCAATGAGTAACAAGTTTCTGCTTTTCCATAGAAAGTGTGAATTAAAACTCTAAATGAATGAGTAGGACTTTCTTGCTTCATATTTTACAGCCACTGCTGTATTGGTAATTCATTTTTTCCAAGTGAGTAAAAAAGTATGTGGCTTACCACACTAGTATCTCATTACTAAGATCACAGGCAAGATATTGAAAATGGTGGGATGCTAGATAGTTCCAGTGCTTTTTGTAGCTATTAAAATTAGCTGCACCAGAACTTCTTTCAGTTGATACCATAATTAATGGAAGATAAAAACAAATGCAGTTCTGGTTCTAATCCACTTTTCAGCTTTACTGTATTCCAAAATATCAAGAAGACCATCACTAGTAAATCATAATTGTGTATTGGTAGAGATCATGGCTCTAGAAGGGAAGTATGGTTGTCTCATTCCTAAATCCACTGATTTTTAACATGACAACCATTACATTTTCTAGTCCCCACTCATGTTCATGAGCTTGGGACTAGAAAATAATCCCTGTAAGACATTCTTTTTGAAGAGTTCAACATGAACTTTCTTGACTAACTGCTATGGGACTCTTTTGGCTAGAAACACTGACAGTGACATTAGTTGGAAAAATGCACAGGTTTAGTCCACACTGCACACTGCACTAACAACACATCTTGACCTTGTGCACTCCATCATCTGTGGATTTTAAATAATTTTTGAAATTATTTTAGCAGTCAGAAAAGACATTAAAATTAACTATGATACTGCTCTATCAAAACTGTGTTTTATCTTTTGAGTAAGGTTTTCAGGTTCTCCCCTAACATTTGAATAGTAAAGACAAAATTACCCAAGATTTTATGGTGCTTTTTGTAGTTTTTATCAGCTTTTCTAACTGAGTCAAAATTATCTTTTCAAAGTTGCCATTTTAGCTTTCAAATTTTTTTCTTCATTCACTGTCACAATGGCACCCTGTCTGGTCTGTGAGCATTTCCACAGACCAGAATGCTATGTTTTCACTGGAAATTAAAAAATGTCCCAAAACATGAGTTTTGCTCATGGTTACACTTCAGTTTACATTTGATTTGATGCTGCCCCTTAGAAATGACAACAGCTTTAGAGAAGGTTTAAAATGCATGCAGTGATCCCTTGCCGTCATAAAATAGCATAGGAATGCCTACAACAGTAGGAACACCACCCTGGCTATAATTCAGTTTGTCTAATTACATGCTGTTTTTCTAAACTCAGGTCTATTTCTAAGCTTGTTCCAAAACTTCCAGAAATATTTGTTTTTTCCCATTACCACTTTTTGGAGTGGGATAGGTATATTTCACTGCTAGATGAAGTTCTGTGGTTTTTTTTTTAATAAGAAATGACCTTTGAGTTTATAGGGAGGTGTAAGCCTGTCATGTGGATGATCAATAAAGTAAATTCCTTAAAATCCTTCTGGCTAAAATAACATCAAAATATATAACAAATTCAATTTTATCACTTCACAATTCATTCTTTGTCACACAAACCCTCACCATGAAAAAAACCCCAAACATCAGTACAAATTGACAAGAGGCCATTGTCTGTCAATGGACTTGCTTTGTAGGTAGGGGAAGAGGCCAGGAATAAAGCATCTTGCAGCACCAGCCACTCAAAAATTGACTGATTCAGTTGTCAGGACATTGAAAACGTATGTTTAGAAATGCATGAGATAGCAATGAATAGTATAGCAAACAATGAGTTAAAATTTCAATGCAAGAGAAACTGCAATTAAGGGACTTCCTAAGTAATGCTAGCTGCATGGCTCAGAAGTTTTGTTTGCTACAAAAGCCTGGAAGAGAAACTAAATATTAAAAATCTGTGCTTCTGAATATGATTAACACATATTAAACTGCATCTTCAGCACAGTTTCATATTTAAGGTGGTTGTGTCTTGTTTCCATCTCTGTCTACAACTATCTATCTGATTCTGCCAGACTATGGTAAAAATACAGATTTGGATGTCATTCCTTATTAAATAGTCATACAATGTAAAGATGCTTCTCAGCTACAGAAAGAGGGTAAAGCAGTTGCTCTTTAACAAATGCCACACTATATGAATTATGTAATTTCCAGGGTTATAAAACAACTTGAGAAATTGTACTGTAACAATATGATATATGGTAGGATTGATTACTCCAAAAATCCTTTCAAGAGGAAAAATTGCAGGTCGGTGGGGAAGGGAAAAGCTTTTTTTCCTGTTCAAGCTTCACTTCCTAAAGATTTAGCTTCTGGGGAGAAAAACCTCACATTCAGTTGTTACATCGAGTGGTCATTCAATTTGTTTATTAAATAGTCAAATATATTCTTTTCAGTATGTATGAATAGTTTAATTTATTCTGCTGAAAGACAGATAAGTATCAGAAATAGCAATAGAAGTTACATAATGAGATAAGAATACTAGAAAATCTGAGGATTTTAGTACAGTCCATTATTCATTCAATTCCTGGCAGCCTTTATGATTACAAATCACTTGATTGACTAACTAGACATTCTCAAAGTGAATTATGAATCAGGTTCATTTTTCCTGGTTGAGAGTTGGTACATGTTGTAACTCTTCCACTTTGTGATAGATCAAGCTCTTGTAACAGTAATAAGAGATATAATCAACTCCTATTTCAGGACAAATAAATTGGCTTTTCAAAAACGAAATGTGGTTGCTAACATTTTTACAGTGTGCAATTTAATTCCTTCCTGCTATTCTCAGAGTGCAATCTGGTGTGATGACACAGCTTTTGAATATTTGGCTTTGCTGAAATTCTTTTAGGAGTCTCACACCCTCAGTCCAGGCATACTGATATAATTGAAAATTTGGTGTTGGGTCTAAGAGCAGTGAGTGGTCCCTTTACTTGTTGAAAACAAGACTCAGACACTGAAAACCTGGGCCACAATTTGCCCTTTTGTGCCTGGCTCTGATCTCAGCTTGGGAATACTGAACAGTTTTAAAGCTGTTTAAGTTAACTTTGAAACACAAAAAAGGAAAAAAAAGAAGAATCTCTTCTAAAGTGTGCTTGACCCCCAAGTCCTCTTTCATGAAAAAGTCCCTCAGGCTTTTGTGGAAATTATGCAAAAGGAATGACTGGCAGGCTAGGGTAGGTCTCATTTGTAGAACAAATGCACAATCAGATCACAAATCCCCCTGGAATAGGTTTAGTGAGAGGTGCATTTCACCTTCAAATGACTACAGGGAAAACAAAATAAAAAAAAAAAAAGACTGCTCAAAATCTGTGTGAATGAATGTCCAAGAAAATCACTATGAAGAGCAATTGTGCCTTGCATCTGCATAGCAGATGTAGCCCACAGGGCTGGTTTGGCTTTCTGGGGTGTGGTGGTCTCTGGATGCTTACTTCCCAGTCAGCAGAGGCAGCTCCCAAGCGTGGTGATAAAGTGTTGGGGACACCGAGGGACAAGGTGCCCCACATCGTCTGGTACTGTGCTGAAACAACCCACCTTCCCACCTGGGGTTCTGGGCAACAACACCACCACAGGTCACAGCTTTGCAGGGAGGAGAGGATTTTTCTGTTGCTTAGGGAGGTTAGCCTAGTGTTTGTGTGCTTATTTTAGTTCCAGTAAAGGGATAGGCTGATATTCAGTGGGTTGACATTATTTGTAAAACAGTTTTAAAGACTTCAATCCCCTCTGTTTCCCTTCTGAAACACAAAAGCATATCTCTTAAGCAAGACCTTTTGGGAGAAAAGATGTATTACCACTTTAGTTTTGGAAGGCCTTAATGTGGTCATTCATTTTAGAAACAATGGTTACAGACTTCAGATTTCTTCTTTATTCATCTTTCTTTCTATCTAATTTCTAGCCTTCTAATAACCTTAATTAAATGCTGAGTAGTTTAGAATATTATTAAATAGCTTTCATAGGATTAAAAAAATTTCTGATTACATCATGAGTACAGATTATTAAATATTCCATTCATTTTAAAATTATGATTAAGAGGATAATACCAAAAAAGATGTTTGTAACAATTTTAACTAAGCTGTGTTAATTGAGTTAGGGGATAAGAAATGAGATTTAAAGGGTGAGAAATGACTGAAATTAAAGCCTGCATAGTTTTGAAATCAAGTGGATTAGGAGAACGGTCAGAATGGAGGAGGTAGGGGGTCAAAATCTAAATGAATGGCTTGAATAGAAAATTCACTTAGTTTAGGCCATGTGTACTGTCTTTCACAGAAACGGCTTGCAATGGCACCTGATGTCATGTGGGTAAACATGAAAGGTAAAAAATGCCTGCTAGCTACCAACAGGATACATGTTGCTCATTGTCAGGCAAAGGTACGCAACAAGACACAGAAAAGTCTGCTCAAAAGTTGCTACACCTGGCAGCTCTGCATCCACTAAAGTGCAGAAGCACAGCAGATCAACCTCCAGCATACCTGGGTCACACAGTTGGGATCGCTGTCCTAAGTGGTGCATGGAGTGGCAATGACTTTGTTGCCTTTTGTATATTATCCCAAATGCGGGCCACTTTCCTCCTGATCCCACAGTTTGTAACTGCTATTTGTCAGCGCAGCATGAATTTTTGCTAGGCTGTTTTACTTATTGCTCTGAAATAGTAGTTGGGAGTTAAATGCCACTTTTCTGGTTACCATGCTCTTGGTGGCCCTCTCACAGATTCTCACCATTCAGAGGGCTTTCAATGGGATTTTCACACCTCACCACTTGTAGCAAGAACATAGCTCCAACCTACCTGGAAAACAGGCAAGATTTTTCTACTTGTGCTTCTTCAACAGAGTAAATGAGTAACCAGAGACACTCACATGCTGGAGGCTAAGTCTGTACGTATAAAAATTACACACCCTTTACAGTTTCCTTCTGGGGATGTGAGAGGAAACCAAAACTCATGAAACAGACTGGGGAGAAAAGCAACAGGAAAGTGAACAAAAAGCAGGGTGCAGAACTTAAGCTGCCAGTAAGGGATGAAGGAGGAAGTGTGCCTTTGTTTAACAAAGATTGACACAGGACAGGCTAACTCACAGGACCAGCATCAGGTTGGCTATCACACGTATCTTGCTTGTACATGGATTCCTTACACTCGGTACGTGCTGCCTCCTTCTTTGGCATGTTTGCTGGTTTCAGAAGTTTTGTACTGATTCAGAGCATAAAGAGAAGTCTAAAACATCATACGTCCCAATGAAGCTGGGGAAAGGCTGACTACAAAAAATCAGCTCTTGAACCCCAAAGAGAAAAGCATAAAATGAATATGAATTCAACCAAGAATAATAAAATAGTGTAATGATATCCTAATGATGGAGACATTAGTATTGCAGGCTTAGTTATGTAGGTTGGGATTTAATATGTACCTCTTTCTTTCAACCTTAACAGCTTTAATTATTTTCACAAACAAACAAACAGACAAGCAAACAAACAAACTGAATGCATCCTTAAACACTACTAATAAAAAAATTGAGTCATCATTGATATTTGAAAACAGAAATCAAAAAGAACATATTGCATTCACACCAACTACATACCAAGCAGAATGTTAATAACATTAACCTTTACTCTATCAGATATTTTCAAGAAATACCACTATATTTTTTGCAATGGCTCATATCTGTCATTTAACTGACATGTGAACTTTTCTAAGTTTGCCAAATCACTGAGGCCTGAATACCATTCAGCAATGTTAATTTTGTTTTCCTATTCTAGCTTTTACACAATTATTCTCATGGCAATCATTCTAGCCTTGAGTATAAATAATACTTCAAGTGGTTTGTTGATATCCAAAAAATGATGTGTATCTACATTAAGAGACTCTGGAATCTAATGGGAAAACCATGCATATTATTAAGCTGAAATGCCTATTTCTTTCCTCCCAGATGGGAAGTAGTACAGGGTAGTGCCATGGCATATGCATTAATTTTATTCCTTCCGCAAATTTTAGCACATATTATTTTTGCAGATTTTGAATCTTTGCCTCCCACCCAGTATACAGGAGATTTAAAAAGGAATTTGCTGCAGAGAAGATCTCAGTCTTAACAAGGGCCCTGGATAACTCTTAGGTGAGCTGAGGAAGAAGAGCATGGGAACAGCTCTGTTTTGGAGAATAGTAAGAGTAAAAAATGAAAGTTTGGTAGGAGGAAATCCTGAGGAGGATTAACAGGGGCAAAAAGAGAGACAGAGAGTATACTATTTTCCAGGCTCTCACATTTCTGTCTTACAGACTGGGTATGCTGGATCTGAAGATTCTATCAATAAATAAAGGGCACATTTGAGATGAAGATTACAACCAAAAAATAATGAAAAACATAAATCCCAATATCTGTTCATCAGTGCTGTTACCCAAATAAAACTTAGTCTGTAACAGATTTCTTCCTAAGTCTATGGACTTCTTGCACATTATTTTCTACAGTTTTATTTCATATCACTTGCTTTTCAAAATTCCAGGGCTTTTCTTAATTTTTTCTTGATTTTCAGTCCAATGGGGCTTTTAGTTTCCTCAGGATCTGAGAAAGTGGAAGGAGCACACTGTATTGCAAGCGGAATGTTTGTGTGGGAATGAGCTGTGTGGGAGCATTTTATGCAGTACTTTATAAATACTCAAAAGAATAAGTTTAAAATTGTGGTTGTTGATGTTTGGAGATGTGCAAGCATAGCATGGCATCATCTCTGAAGACATAGTCTAAAGAGAGGGGTAGGACAGTACAAAACAAGGGTTTACTTATTTGATCAGTGTTTTTCTTTTTGCTGCTTTATCCTCTGGTTTCCTGTAAGTTGGTCTTTGTATGTGTTTGGACTTCACAACCTGTGCCTATCACTTAAAAGGAGTTTTAAGTTAACATTAGTTAATGGCTGCAGAATCTAGAGTGGGTATTGAGTCTTGAGGGGACCCCTGGGTAAACTGGCTCAGAAGGGGAGTGTGGGTTCAAAATGGTATTGCTCTTCCATGCTGGCTCAGCCAAAGGCTGAAATAAAGCATCTACTGTATTTAGATGGAGTTACTCCTTCTATTCCATAGAGGAAAATGGTATCTACAGGGGAGCATGGGGGTGGAAAAAAGGCATGTGTTGTGCTCCACAGCATACCACCCAAAGCAGCTCCCGGGAGAAGCCCAACCTGTCACACATGCACAATGCAAGCTGACTGCCCGCGCCTCTGCAGAACTGCAGTGAGGCCGTGGTCCTTTCCACTGTATAAAGGCTCTCTGAGTTGATGAACACATCTGTCTCCTGAACAAAAGGAGGTATTATTGCAGATAGGCACAACTGCTTGATTTGAGCATCACAGTGCCCAGCCAGATCAGCGCCAGATACATAATATATTCTAAAAACACAGATCTGGTGGCCAAAAACAACAGTGCATACCTAACTGCAAATCTACATAAAATTTAATATTTTTTGTATCTGCTTAATCCATCATAGTTTTAATTTGATGCACATACTGTTATGAAATATTTCAGTCTTCTCTCTCTCTCCACTGAGCAACTATGGTCAAAACACCTTTATTTTAGACATCTCATTTAAGTGCTACCACTAGATGGGAAGAAGTCAGCCTTTATTCCTGCAGTCCTTTTTTTCTCTCTTTTTTTTTTTTCTCTTCTGATCAGCATAGATGCAGTTTTCATCAGGATAACTTCTGTTGTGTTTGAACTCCTCTTTGAGTGGTTCCCAGCATTTCAGATAGAGCAGCACTGCAGTCTCGCACCCCTCTCTGGTATGCTATTCCCTCAAGACTCCCATGGCAGAGAGAGATGGGTAATGTTTTCTGAGCTTTTCCCTCTATTTTTATTCTTCCTCTATTCCTCCTTTTCTATAGAGGATCAAAATGGATTATTTTCATCTTGACATGCAAATGCCTAGGCTGTGCCCTTGGCTGAGATCTCAGCATTGACTACATAAGTGAAAGATATGGGAGCAGTAGAGTTTTAATATCGCATATGGAAGCGGCAGTCTTATTTCTTAAGAAAAAAAAAAGGAAAAAAGTTACTGTAGTCCTTTGTGCCTTGAAAAATAATAAAAAAAGCCTAATAAAAACATTTCCTCATGCACTACTGAATACAATATTCAATGCAGTCACTGGTCTGCACAGAGGCAAATGAACATTGTGTGCAGCTTGGTATCTTATTGTTGTACTCAGATCTGCCTATTTGCCATGCCAAAAGTATCAATGGGAGTAAAAGACACATGAATAATTTTACCAAGTCAGATTACGCCTCCAAATATGAACATTTAAGAAGGGATGGAATTATAAAAGAAATAGGGAGGATTTCTAAGGCTGCTTGAGAAAGCTTACAGAGATAAAAAGGTCAAATTCTTCACCAATTTTCACTCTGCACAACAGCAGTTAAGTAAATGAAACAACATGACCTGCAAATCGGTGCAGGATACAACTCTCAGAGTACATCGATACACCATAAAAGTCATCATGTGGTTTCATGTTAACATGAAAGAAATGGTATCTGACCTCAAAAGCAGGCACACTGGCTCACTGTTTCTAATTATTATAATATTCTTTTTCTGAAACAGCAGCAGCAAAACACTACCAAGAAACTGCCTCCTGGCTAACATTCTCAGCAAACCCTCATGGCTATTTACGCAAATGAGCAGCCCAACAAGTAAGTTGTTAGCCTAAGTGAAAATTATAGCAGATAAAAATTGCCTGGGAACTGAGCTAACCAGGAAAAGAATTGCACGAAACTGATGGCACAGTTTTCAACATCGGGAAGAATAAAGGAAAGCACAGCTACTGAAATTAACTCATGAGACTGAGGTAAACAGGGAAAGTCCACATCCATCTTTATGTCGCACATAGCTGATGAGTGCACGACTCTCAGCAGTGATGGCTTAACCAAGATTTAACACACTAAAACTCAAGTGTTTATGGTAGGCAGTGAATTAAGCGTGGACTGACAATTTAGCAGCATGGTGCTACTGTTAATTGTTCTCGCTTTTTACTTTCCTGCAGGAAAAGTGACTGGATGGGGTTAGGCAACCTGGATGCATTCTTCAAAGCATTCCAGAGGAGTAAACAAGGTATTTGTAAGAAGCTGGGGAAGCATTCTGGCACAAGGTCCTAAGCTGGCTGACTGGGTTGAGGGGTTGGAGGGGAAAGGTGATAAGCCACACTAGGTTTCTTCTGCAGCGTCCCTGGCTGCTGTTCAGACTAAGGTCTTGGACACAGTCCACTGACAGGCCTACTGCCAGGAGATTTGTTACTACAAGAGTTTTGCTTAGGCAGGATTTTATTACAAAAATTGTCTCAATCCTCCTTTTATAAAAATCTATCCCACCTTTCTCTTCTACCCCAGGAGGAGGAATATTTTGTGTATATATCTGGGTGAAACACACAAACAAATTCATTTCCCATGGATAATATATTCAGAGTGATTTGCTTTTCAGAGTCAGAAGCTCAAAATCATGAATTTATTATGCAGAGTAATAATTGCAAATTATATTGGCAAACTCCATTCCAGAAAAAAAGGGAGTATTAATATAACTAAAAGGATTTAAAAAATACTGGCTCTTAACTTGGGGCTACTACAGATATTTTAGGAGGTTATATATCTCTGTTCCACGTAAACCACCAGAGGCAGTAGCTTTCATTTTAAAGGTCTAGTGAGATACTGCAATTAATGGGCCCATCTAACAGCATATGTCGTGCTTGTATTGAGTAGTAAGACATGGAAAGAAAATGAAAGAAATGCTTAGTGCCATAAAAATTTGCATCTCTTTCTAGTTCATTTTTTAGTGCAAAGAAATGAAATATATCAGGGTCAGAACATGAAAGGATTTGATTCCAGTTTTTGGGTCAAGCTAGGCTATGCCTTTAGTGGGATAACTGGACAGCATATTTTGACTTTGTGGGTCTTAAAGAATCTGAAATGCCTCATTAACTATCCCTTGGAGATATATAACACTTCCCAAGGATGACTGGAGCAGCCCAGCTTCTCCATGTGAAGCTAGGGGCAGGTCCTTCCTTCAGGACGCCCACATGTTCCCTGCCTGGCTTGGTCCTTCGTGGTCATCGGCAGAAAGGGGCACTGACAGCTGCCAGAGTCAAGATCTTTAATGTCAGCTAAAAGAGATTTATTTGTTCTGCAGGATCTGTATGTTATATCAGGAGTACTCACAGGACTGATTTGCAATCATGGTCTTCTTCAAAACAACCTCACATCTTTCTGCTGATGTAGGAGCATTTTCCTCTCTGGTACAGGTGTTCCATTAGAAAGCATTCTGTAGTAGATCATATTATCCAGGCTAGTTGAGATTTGTGGGTATTTATGGCAAAAATAAACATAATGTGCTTGTAAACTTTGCAAGTAATAATTGCAGTACTTATGGTGTAATTCACAGATGCTGCACCATTAGAAAGCAACTAGTTAAGCTAAAGTTACTAAAGATAAAACTTTAGTGATATTTTTAGTTTTTCATAAAAGCATTATGACCTGAATGCAAGGATGGGATTCAAGTGCCCTACGAGTTTGTTTCTCTCTCTGTTACACGTGCTGGCTGTGCTCTTGAGAGAGTATAGTGCTTCCCTTTTCTTTAGGGAGGTGCTTGAGAATCACTTGCTGCTACCAGCCCAAGAACTTATTCAAATTGTGGTGTGAGAGTCTCCATGTAGGAAGGCTTCCAGGCCTTACATGAAGCTTTTGAGGCATTTAAAACTTCACCTGATTGTAGTTAAAGCCTTAAGGGATGTGCCTTTGTGAGATGGGGAGAAGAGTGATAGTTGTTTAGCATTTGCAAGGGGCTTTGAAGACTTAGGAGCTGTGAGAGTTTACAACCCATTGAAAGCAGAGAACAAACTACCTAACTCCGATTATCTTTTCTCATAGTGTGCCTCATTGATAGTGATTACTGCAAAAGGGGTTCCACCTTGTTGAAAAAGGTCATTAAAAAAAAAAAAGTAACGGAGATGTTTAGTGTGTAAACACTGAATTTTTAAAAATTCTCCTTAACTGAACAAAAAACTGTTTTTCTTTTCAAGAAGAGCAAGAAAGATCATGATTCACAGATCGTTTACACAGACCCCGAGACCGACACGTCTTTGGACTGAAAAGGAGGAGCAGTCTGCAGCCTCCAGCCTTACCCAGCCGTGTTACCAATACTACTTACAAAGGTAAACCTGCTCCTCAGGTGTCACAGCCCAGTTCCTCCAAATGGAATCATACTGTAGCCCGGTCTTGGTCTTCCCCGTAAGGTGAGAACACAGACTAATAAACTCTTTCAAACATGCAGTAAATCCAACTAAAAGCGCAGTTAAAATTAGAAAAGGGAATTGGAGTTCAGCAAAACTCAACAAAGCTGAATAACTAATCAATTGAATCCAATTCTCTTGGTATTTGTAGAGTTAGTCTTGTGAGGAAGCTGTTTTGGGAACTAGTTTGGCTCATTCAAATCATGCTTGATGTGGCATTGTTTTGATATGGTATGGGAAGTTCCTGTCCCTTTTTCATGTTCTCAGTGAAATTCTCAGCAGCAAAGAATGAGGTGTTCTCTATCTCTCCATCCATTGATCCAAAGAAACTTTGACATAATGTTTAGGAATAAGTCTTGAAGTACTACAAATAGTCACAAGTGATCTCTGCATGCCAAATAAATGAACATCATGCTGAAGGGCATTGCTATAGGCAAAGCTAACAACAGAGGTTCTAGTATGAGCTCAGGTTCTAGTATCATGCTCAGGTTAAAAGCCATGTTGGTGGCCCCCAAATTGCATCATAATAATCATGTAAAAGTGGAAAATCAGGTCTGTGTTTTTTTTGCTAGGGTCTCAAGTCTGATTTTGAAGCTTCATTTGGCCTTACTGCCTTGAAAACTACAGAATAGTTGGATTTTACTCTATTTTAACCTTCAAAATGTTTGGCAGTCTAGACTTCTTTTTCTGCTGGTGAAGGAGACAGATCAGCTCATCACTGTGTAAGAGAGGTAGGCTCTGGGCTGCTGACTTCTGAAGACACTGAGGTGATCCTGGACTGATGTGCCTTCAAAGCTGATACCATGCAGGTGGCTCCAGCATGCAATCCACAATGCTGAGTGAACTGTTCATGTTTCCTACCCTGCCCCTCAAAACATGTTCAAGACAGCAGACAGAAGCATCTCTTCACTCAGTAGACAAACAACCTAATGAGTGTAGGTCATATAGGCAGTTTTTGTTTGTTTGTTTCTCATCAAACTGAGAAGGGAAACACTGTTTTCTGTAAAAATACTTTGGGAAGAGGACAGAAAGTGATAGTGCCTGCCCTCTTCTTGTGGTGCAATAGCCCTATTGTCAGAGCTGTCACAGAGGAAGAGGGACACGTGGGTTCCATTTCCCCTTCTGCCTTGAGCTGCTCAGACCCCTGTTTCCTGCCCTTTGGAGAAAAGGATTCAGTATTCACCGAAGAGCCAGTGAGTGAAGATGAAAGGGAACTCACGGCTTCAGGGGTCAGGGAATCCTTTCAGCTGCACTCTCTGCTCCCTGGATAATTTCTGTTTGTTTAAAGACTCCCTCATGTACAGGCTTGGGATGGCACAGTGACATGGTTTCCCTGTTTTCTGCTGACCCACATGAACTGTGCCTTGCGAAAAACGTATGGAACACACATGTTTTTGTTGAATAGAAATTGAAGATATCGGGACTATTCAATTGACAGAAATGAGTAAGAAGGAATATAAAATAGCACGATTTGAGAAAAGGAATTGTACTGAGAAGGTAAATCAGGTTCTTTGTTTATCCAATCAAGAAAATAATGAAGAAGAAAGGAGGAAAATAATGTAATCAAAGGAAGCTTTTATTTTCCTTTTCTCTCTCTCTCTCTTTTTCTGAAACAAAAGCTGCAATTAACCTGTTGAACTAATTACTACTAGGTATAACCTAGGCCAAGAGATTAGTAGGATCCAAAAAGGATTACACAAGTATATGCATAATGAAAATGTCTATAAACTACAATAGGTAAAATATTACCTCAAACCCTTTTATAGAATAGCTTACTCTTAATGCCAAGTGTATTAACAGGTGTTAATACCTGTGTACCTCTGTCTAGTCAAGGACCTTGTGAAGCATTCCTCGTTTTATCCAGGATCTGTACTTATCTTTCTTACTGAAAAAAAAAAGACAATAAAAGAAGTCAGCTAAAATATAATACATGCCTCTGCATTATTTCTGTTTCAGGGGAACAACTGTTTCATTGCTTAGATGGAACAGTGATTTTACAAAGTTGGGTAATACTTATATTAGCATTTTTACCCTATAATTAAAATTCAACCCTGGTAAATAAAGGGAGAAGCATAATCTGGCCCAGCTTGGAATGAAATGTTTCCATAAGAGGAAATCCACAACAGTGGGGATGTAATTTCCATTATAAGTGTACTTGCAACAGGAGTGAGCTGACAACAAAGGTCTTTGCAGAAGTGAGCTGACAACAAAGGTCTTTGCAGAATAGCCTCATACCAATAATGCAGTGGGAAAGATGGACATCTATCAAATTCTCTATGTGTCATTTCATGCAGGCTGTGGATAAACCTTTCCTCTGCACTCTGCTATTAGGTGCACAATGATGCTTGGAGAATCAGAGAGCATTTCAGGGTTGGGCTCTTCTTCCTCCTCTTCCTGGACTTAGTTATTTAGAAATTAATAAATACAGGCAGATCTTAAAATAACTGTCAAGGTTTTATAATTGGTTTTAGTGTCTGGGAGACCATAGAAGTTAAGGGAAGACTAACTCTCCCATTATATTAAGTCAATGGTTATTTACAGTCTGTAGTAAATGTCAAATCAGAATTTCATTTGAATTTATATAGTCTTTTCCTCTCTGATCTCTTTTTTGCTGGTCTCTTGAGCCATCTAAATTTTCCCATTCCTGAGGAAGGCTGCCCTTCTAGCCTCTTAATGTGACCCTAGGGGTGAGAAGACCAACTGGTTTTCTGTTTGCTGCTGAATATGTTGTTTTACTGTTATGAAAACATAGAAAGGTCTTGCCTTCCTACCAGACTCATGATCTCACATTGTCAAACCCAGAGAAACAGTCCCACTGTAGTTACATCCACCAGAACGAGCTGAGCATTCAACACTGGATTCCTGAGTGTTCTCATGTCCTCAGGTGCTACTGAAGATTTTGCAATCCAAAGGTGTTCACTCCCTAAAGTGTCCAACACCAAAGAAAGCTCTTTCTACCAATATAAATGTATCAGCTAAATTTAGTTGTGAATGGTATTTAATAATTCCAGAGTCCCTTTACTCTTGTTTTATAATTTGTCACATTACTTTATTACTGTCTGCAAAAGTAACAAAAGATATTGCAACAAGGATTCATTTGGGCAAATTAAACCTGCGGAGGGATTTCAAATGCAGGTTTTTGTTCTCTGGGATTAGACATCAGCAGCCTGTGGAATTATTTCTGACATTTCATCCATCATGCACTCAGAAAAACTAAACAAGCTGGTGATGGTCTCTTCCTGCTCAAAGAACAACTTTCACAGAACCTTCCCAACCTATTAGTGTCAGGAAACTGTGCTTGGAAAGTTGAGAGAAAAAAGAAAATTCTTCTACAAAATGAAAGGCAGAAGTCTTATCATGTGTCAACAGCATGCATTGGGAGGTCAGTTCACATACAAACCTTTAGATGGTGTAAATTGTAACGACATAACTGGTGTAAGTATATTGACTTCGTTCAGTCCTGGAATTTTCACACAGGAGTGTCTAGATCCACAGCTGTCAGAATCTGGACCTGGTCTTCTAAAAATAAACCATGAAATTGGTATTAGGTAGAATGTAAGGTGGACTACTTCTTTTCCTCTTTGTTTGGAAAAGTAAATTCTGAAGCACATAAATTTTCATCATAACCTACTACACTCTGCAATTTTCAGTCTTTTCTTGAATTTCTGAGGACATATTTTAGTGGCCTAAGGTTTTACTTCAACCAGCTGCTTCCAAGCCAAACATGGTCAAACTAGGTTAACAGTATTATGTAAATACTATAGCATCAATTTAAAAAAAGACTATGGGCTACCTCGGAATTAGAGGATAATAACATTTTAAATGATGTTAATTATTTTTCCCTATTACACCTCAAATAGGTTTCCCATTCTGGACAGAACTTCAAGTATTTTTTCAATTACAGGAGGTTTCCCTCCTCACCCTGTCCCCTCCCCAGTTTTAAAAATGAATATAAGGTGCTTTGATGTAACATGGTCTCACAGTGAAATCTACAATCAGACACCTAAACTTACAGAAAAGATAAAATCACCAAAAGGGAGGTTTTAGAAACAGAATGCATAATCAGGTAAATGAGAACAAAGTTTTGAAAAGCATTGCAGAGGAGTAATATAACATATTGCTGGTGTGCTTCTTACTTCGTCATTGTTTTCCTTCAGTAAATGTTCTATCAGCTGGGGAGAGTTACTCACATGTTTGAAGCTGGATCTAGTTTCTCTGAAATAAGATTCCTTATTCCCAAGACTCCACTACACAGTGCCAGCACAAACACACATCAGCAGCTGCACAGCACTTAAAAGAATTAGCAAGGACCTATCAAGGAATTACTCAATTTCAGATCTCTGTCCCTTACTTTCACTGAGCAAATCTGAAGTTGCGGGAACCAAAGTCAAAGAAAGCAAATAAGCATTTTGGAAGTCTGAGCATCTCATCTAAGGAGTGAAGCTCACCTACTGCTTAACCTTGTAGGTAAGAAGTACTGTTGTGAAGAATGACAAATAAAGCTTTAAAAGTACTTGGATCTTCACTGATGAAAACAGTGAGTGCTGATGCACTGAGCTGGGGTCAGCCTTACTTCTGTCAGGGGCAAGTGCAGTTCTGGTTGCTTCTGCACTTGGAAAACTTTATGCAGGCTGATTTCACCTCTGGCGGAATCCCCTTAGAGTCAGTAGGGCTGGGCTGTGGATGAGTTGGGTAGAATGAAGTGAAGAAAGAAACTAAGTTTGAAATTCTCAGATTACTTCCAAAATTAACTTATTTCTATTGGTAGGTGTTGTTACTGAGCCTAGATTTGTGCTGTTTTCTAGTGTGTGGAATACAACCTCTTGTAGACAGATATTGACATTTTGTACAAACAGGTGCACACTCATCCTGTGGCCTGAACTTGACAAATAAAAGCATTAACAAGCTTCTCATGCAATAAGCAATAGCGTAACCATGAGCCACCCTTGCTTTAAAGGTGTCAGTGTGGCTGAGGTTTGTTAATAATACTTGTGGTGTCCCTTGTTTGACACCAGCAACGCAAAAAGCCATCAACAAAAAGGCAGCAAAATCCCAAGCAGATCTCTACAACTGTGTGAGAAAAGGCAAGCTTTGCTGTTTACCTACAAGTTGTCTTTTGGCTTGTATGGTATTAGTTAATGCCAATAGAAGTGCTACCCTGAATAATCTGAGAAAAAAGGAAAAAACCAAGCTGAACCCATACAGATACAATTTACCATAATGAGGAAATCAGAAAATTTCAGAACAACATCCTGATGTTTTTGAGTTTTCTAATATTTTAGCTACTTAAGCTTCCTTACATTTTCCTATCTGAATATTAAAAAAAATATCTGAAATGAACAAGAGAGAGCTTCTCATATGTACAGTTAGATTTGTATATGTACATGTATATGGTATGTATATGTAGGATTTTGTAAATTTTGATAGAACACATGACAGTTTCCCGCAGTGTCACTGAAAGCAAAACTGCTGGACTGTGGATGATGAACCTTTACCCTTTTCTTCCCTTCCTTCATCTCAAAGCAGAGAGATTTACCCTAGGTGAGCATCAGGGCGAATCTCCCTACTTGTCTCCCGCTGGCAGAGGTGCCCAATGTTACTGCGAGATAGATCACTTGAACTCTGCCACTGATTTTCAGCCTGGCTCTCCATCTATCCTCCTTCATTAATGTATGTGTAAGAGTACACGACCATTTAGGTGTCTCCCATACTAAAATTTCAGGAAATTGTGCCTCAGTAGGAACAAGTACTTTCCCACCAGAGCAATTTGTTTATTTTGCTATCAGTGTAGGACTTGTGAGCAGGTCTATAAGCAGTCCTGGACCAAAGCTTACAATCATCTTTATATGCATCTTTTCCACCTTTTTCTTGGACATGTTTAATTTCTCTAAGAGCATATTTTTTTGAGCTGAGACAGAAAGTAAGAGGAAAACAAAGGTGGGGGGAATGGCTTTGAAATACCAGTACCAGGCTTTGCATAAAGTGTTATTTTAGACATTCACCCAAAACATCAGAGGATCAGCCCTAATCTCTGAGTCACTAATAAAACTCCATCAGTGCAGGAGACAGCACTGAACGTTTTTGGAGAGATGGGGCTGGATGTCAGCTTGAGGGAGACTTGTATAGATCTGAATTGCTGCAGAACAGAGACAGGCATCATCTCAGGGCTAGGGATTTCCCAAGATGCTTTAAAAGTAGGTTACTTTATTTATTTTTTATCCCTCTAGACTTTTTTTTGAAAATCTGGTTCTGCTTCTGAAACATTCACAAGCAAAGAATTATGGAAGATATCTGCAACCGAGTACTTTGTAGCAGACAGCTTTTTAAATGAATGACTTACTGAAAATTTCTTTTCTGCCTGGAAAAAGAGAAATTATTTTTTCATTCTTGATATTGGAGCCATACAGTCTAATGTGTGGCTCCTATGTGGTGGCAACAACTTTTTTGATTTACACAAGCAGACACAAATAGCCTGGAATAAAGAAATCTTGAATAACAGATGAAAGTTGGTCACTTTGATTTCCAAAGTGGCTCTGAAGATAATGAGAAAATACGGCAACAAAGCAGTAGTCCATTTCCCATACTGATCACATGGTTCAGATGTGCCAGACTCAATATCACTTTCTCACACACGGATGGAAGCTCAAAAAGGATCTGTGCTTCATGGTGAACCTTGAAGCCCCATTTCCTACATGAAGCAAAACACAGCATGGAAGTTAGGCTATCTCTCATCTGATACTTCTCAAACTGCTCTCTAGTTCTAAACTGTTTACAACCTCAAACTTTGAACAAGGTTAACAGTTGAAAAAAAGGAGAGAAGGCAAGACACCTACAACACACTGCATTTGCCCAGCATGAGAAATCTCTTTGAAAGAAAAAGGAGTTGGTTGGGTACCCAAACTGAAATGAAGACACTGACTCTGCTGTACTATTCTTTATTTCCCAACCTTTAATATCCATGAAGGTAAATAAATACTTCTAGATGACAGGAACTAAATTTTAGACAGTCAAATTTGGGCGAGTTGAATCCCAAACATCTTTTACAGCTAGATATGTCAATGAACAGTATAAAACTGAATTTCCTGTAAAACAAAAATAAAGACTTAAAATATTTTATAAGATGTATGAGTGTATGCAACTGAATAGATATCTCCAGTGCTAAAATTTCAGTAGTACCTGGTAGTACCCATGCATTTCCCAAAAGACATGAAGTTTCAAAAGGCTGTGATATCATTTCATGTATTACAGTGGCTGAGAAGGACAGCACAAGGCTTGGGCTGCAGATAGTAACTTCGTCCTGTGTTTCTGAATAGCCTTAAAAATTTACTGCCAAAGAATTAGGCTAGGCGTACTAAGAACTCTAAGGAGTGCTATTAGGCTGGGCTTGATATACTAAGGTTTGTCTCAGGAGAGATATTATACTCACTAGGATTCTTTCTAGGGTCTTTTGTGTTTCTGGCTTGTGGTCAAAGGTTAATAAATGTATGTTCAAATTTACTTTTGCCACATGCATGTGCATTATGGAGTGAAAACCTGAGTATTTCTACACATCAAGTTTTACAACACTGCAAGGGTCAATTATGGCAAAACCAGGCAAAATTTTGGCCCTGATAGTGACAAGTGCAAATTTGATTTGATGCAAGTTGGGGAAGATTTCCAAGTAAAATTTGTAAATTTCTTCACTGGACATCATGTCCTTTATCTCAAGCTTCCAAAGTCATAAATGCCTCAAATCAACATGTTACCAAAAGGCATATGGAAAGGTAAGTACTCAAGCTGTGCTGCTAAAACTATGCTTTTCTTACAAGAAAGGTCAGCCCTTACCTAAAAGTCTATTGTGTGATATAAGCACAAAGACCAATTGATCATTCCAACAACCAGCACCATACACAGAATTTAGAGTAAACTTCTCTTTAACCTACCCTGAGGCTCAGCTGGTGGTTTGCACTCTACACATCTGTTGACATCAACAAGGCTGACAGAAAAGTGTGTTAGTGATTGCAACTTCTGCTTTGATCAATTAACTCTATAATTTGTCTCTTTGAAGAGGGGGAAAAAGGGGGACTATATAATTAACACCTTTTCAAAGAACTGTATCTTAATCGAACATAAATATTTTTCTAGAATGAGTCATTACAACCTCTTCCTATACTAGCAGATATTGTCTTAGCTCAAATTTGATTTCAGTAAGAAGGTATTAAAGTATTGACCTAAAATAAGTCGTGGTAGGGCTTCTTTGTGTATTGCGCCTTATGGAAAGTACTGTGCCTCCTCCATGAGAAAAACCTACAACAAAGGCTACACACCACAAATGATTGAGTTCCTTGGCTTTCTTAGGTAATTTATATTACCACTAATAACTCGCTGAATATTTAGACAGAGTTGCAAGCAACTCACAAATGTCCAACTATTTTTTTAAATTTAGTTTTTGAAGACAACAAAAATTTTTAAGATGATAACTTAAGCTTTATGAAGGATCAAATTATATTTAAATACATCCTAAGAACTGAGTGGTCTTGCCTTATTCTTTTCTGTGTATAATTTCACCTAATAAGAACATAATGCTGCTTTCTTATTAGGGCTATAAGACTATGCTATTCCCACCAATTTTCATGTACGACAGATTCCAGCTCTGATACCACAGTGACTATTCATTTTGTAGTGGTAATCACCCCCTCATCCCATGGCTGAAAGAGAAACACAGAAGGCTCACAAGACCCTGTAATAATAATGTACAATTTACATATACTCACATTCTACCATTGAAGCAGAAACATTGGGTTCTGCTTCCTTAAATTGCCATTTCCTTGGTGAAAACCTTAAACATTAATTGGAGATCAGTATTATTTCTAGGGCTAGTGTTGACTTTTTTTAATCTTTCTTGCCAAGATAATTTGTGCAGACCCTCCAATGCCAAATATCAGGTACATATAATACAATATTATACATAGAGATATGTGTAGACAACATGTTGGCGAAGTATTTGAAGTTATGTTCTTCAAAAACTATGAGTACTTTCCTCATCACGCCCATTTTTGATTGTACTAATGCAACTGCTGGTGCACGTACTTCGTATTCAGGCTCTTAGGATCTTCATTTGTTAGGACATAGCTCTGCCATACATATCCTTTTTTTTACTCTTTAAAAGATCTTGTCTCTAGTCTTGGTTGAATGCAAGAGTTTAATAAGAAACTTGCAGATATTTTCCCAAGGCTATGCAGAGTGGGATTTATGTTTTGTCAATGAATGCACATTACATCTTATCGGAATACATACACATATACACCTTAAAAACACGGGCAATGAATAGATCCTCAAAAGCAAAGGACATACCTTCCATAGCACTAAGAAACAAGACATCGACATTAGGGCCATCACTTCTGCAGTATATGCAGACATAGGGTGGGAATCTACAATATAAACACAGAGAAAATTACTGGTTTTCATTTCAGTTTAATGATCTTCCACCCACACACTGAAAATGGGGATGCATCCTCTCTCCACCTGAAATGAGCTACCTGAAAGATTAGAAGCTGCCTGCAGAATAGTGCCTTTGCACTTAGTACCAGGTGGGCAAGGTTTTAATCATGGCTGTGGTGATAAAAAGGCTGGGAAGGCTTACATTTCATGCAGTGACTTAGACACAACACCACACAACATCTTTGCTGCAACCCAAGCTAGTTCTCGGATTCAACTTTCCCTACACACAGAATCACAGAATCACAACAGGTTGGAAGGGACCACAGTGGGACAACTGGTCCAACCTCCCTACTCAAGCAGAGTTCTCCTGGAACAAATGGCACAGGATTGTGTCCAGATGGTCGTGGAATATCTCCAGTGAAGGAGACTCCACGTCATCTCTGGGCAATCTGTTCTAGTGTGTTGTCACCTACAAAGCAAAAAAGTTCTTCCAAATGTTTAGGTGGAACTATGTGTGCAACAGTTTCTGTCCATTGCCTCTTGTTTGATTGGCTTGCACCACTGAGAAGAGCCCAGATCCATCCTCTTGATACCCTTACTTTAGATATCTATACACATCTATGACATCCCCTCTTAGTCACCTCTTCTCAAGGCCCACCTCCTCCAGTCTTTGTCATATGAGACATCCTCCAGACCCTGGACCAACTAAGTAGCTCTCTGCTGGACCTGCCCCACAGCTCCATGCCTCTCTTGTACTCAGGGACCCAGAACTGCTCACAGTACTCCAAATGAGGTGGTACCAGGGCTAAACAGAGGAGAAGGATCACCTCCCTGGACCTGCTGGCAATGCTCCTCCTAATTCATTCCAGCACTCCTTTGGCCTTCTTGGCCACGAGGGCACACTGCTGTTTCACGTACAGCCAGCTGTCCAACAGGATCCCTGGTTCTTCTCCTCAGAGCTGCTTCCCAGCAGGTCAGCCTGTGCTGGTGCCTGGGGTTATCCCTCCTCAGATGCAGGACCCTGCATTTCTGTTTTTTGAATTTCAGAAGGTTCTTCCCTGCCCATCTGCCCAGTCCATGAAAGTCCTTCTGAAGGGCTGCACAACTCTCAGAGGCACTGGTGACTTCTCCCAGCACTGTATCATCTGCACACTTGCTGAGGAGGCATTTGCCCCGGCATCCGAGTCATTGACAAGTTAAACAGCGCTGAACCCAGTACAGAACCCCGGGGCACACCTGTAGGGACAGCCTCCAAATAAACTCTGTACTGCCAATCACAACCTTCTGGAATTTGACTCAGGAATCTCACTCTGGAATCTGGACTCAGCCGGTTCTCAATCCAATCAGGGCAGACAATATCCACTGTTCTCTCGTCATCCGTCTGGGTAAATTTTTCATTGTAGTAGGCAATCAGGTTGGTCAAGCATGATTTGTCTTTAGTGAATCCTTGCTGACTACTCCTGATCACATTTATGTCTTCCATGTTGGTAGACATGGCCTCCAGAATGAAGCACTCCATCTTCTTTTCAGGGATCAAGGTGAGGCTGACTGGATGGTAGATCCCTTTGTTCTCTTTCTTGCTCTTTTTGAAGACTGGAATGATATTTGTTTACTTCCAGTCCTCACACACCTCTCCTGATCTCCATGACCTCCAAAGATGATCATGAGAGGCCTGTTTATGATGTCTGCCAGCTCTCTCAGCACTCATGGCTGCATCCCGTCATGGCCTGTGGACTTGTGGATGTGAAATCTATTTAGGTGCTCTCTGACACAATCCTCCTTCAGTGAAGGAAGGTCTTCTTCCTGACATTCATACACCCTGGTCTCCTGGCTTAGAGATCCCTGGGGGCTGATGTTATTGGTGGAGACAGATGCAAAGAAGACATTCAATAACTCGGCCTTCTCTCTGTTACCAGAGTGCCTTTCATTTACTAATAGTGAACCTTTGTTTTCCTTTTGTTATTTATATATTTGAAGGAACCCTTTTTGTCATCCTTGATATCATTGGTTAGATTAAATACTAGATAGACTTTGGTCTTTCTAGACTTACTTCTGGACTCACTGCAGCAGAGAAAGAGGGGTCCCTGCACATACTCCTTACACTCTACAGTCAAGACAGGCTTCTGTGTCTTGATGCATTGCTGAGTTTGGCCTTTTAGAAACCTTGGGTTAATGCTTCCCCATCATCACAGCAAACTTCCATTCTGGGTCTATTTAAAAACAGGAAAAGTAAGTTGATTTTAAAATCCCTCTTAATTATTGACACAAGAAGACAAAAAGTTGTCCTCTGGAGTCCTGCAAACTGGTGTAAAATATCAAAGCTGGAGTTCCTCTCCAGTAAGTTGCTCTCAGTAAATTTGGTCTGTTCGTTGCACACCTACATATATAGATCTGTCTTTATATATACTTTCTCCTTGTGAAAAGCATTCTGGCATGTGGGTTCCTGCATAAATTATGCTGATTCTATATGATTCAAATGATAAAATATAAAATTACATCCCATTTTCAGCATGTGAATACACAGATTATGTAGAATGTGAAAGATCAAACTGGAAATTCTTCATTCTCATTTGTGAGTTATTTTTTTTCAATCCTACAGCCTCATTGGTTTCAACTGGGCTGAGTAAGGTCTACGCAAGAGCACATTCTGCCCTTGTTTTAAAATCACATCAAGTCTCTAATCTTGCAATCTGATCTGTGCAAAGACAGTCACGTTATGCCAGTGGGCTGTTTTTCTGGCGTGGGAAGACATTTCATGGATCAAGGCCATAACAGTAAGCTACCCAAACAAGAACATGACAAAGCTTCACTGCAGCATTTAATCTGATGTTTTTGAGGTTATATTAACTTTTAACTTCAGAGATGTGCAGTGATTCTCCACCAAAAAGTGTAATATACTTGAAGTATTCTTACAGCTTTAAGATGACAAACATCACACAAATGTTACAGAATGGGAGTGTAGTTTCTTATGTAAGTCTGGACTACAACAGGAAAATAGCAATGCCTGCAGAGAAGGTGACCCTTTCAGGACACTCATTCCTCCTGTTGAATTTTTGCATGATGATTGTTTTCCCGGTGTCTTATATTGGAATTTCCAATTTGCTTGTGAGTAGCATGGGTTATGTGTCTTGGTTTGAAAAGACAGGTGTCTGCTAAGGAAGGCAGGAGTATCTCTTGAAATGGAAAATGTAAACTCTCTCCTCCAAATTATTATAATTTTGAAATTAAGAGGGGGGTCTCAGGCAAAGACATGGGAGTAGGAATAGCAGTTGTTTATTAGGAAAAATAAAAATGCAGGAAAAATAAAAATATAAAACAACACTGACAGAGTCAAAAATCTGACCTGACACCCTGTGGGTCAGGGTGTTGGTAGCAGTCCCATTAAATGTTGGCTGCAGTCCTCCTGGAGTGACAGATGTGGTTCTGTTGAAGCAGTGATCCTGTAGAAGGGTGAAGGTTTCCTCCCAAGGTCCAGTGGTGGTGTAGATGGGCCAGGTCTTCCTCTGGGAATCCAGTGGAAAAGAAAACTGTTCCACTGGAAGTCCAGTGGGAAAAGGCTGCCTGCGGTGTTCCAAATCTCAGATTCTATCCAGGTAGGAATGCTTGGCTCCTCCCCTTGGGTGGAGCATCTCACAACGGCATGATGTAATTTTATCAGTCTTGAAGTGATACTCAATGGCCCAGTGACAGAAGAACAATGCCCCACCTCTAACAGATGGCAATAGAATACACAACCCCAGCCACATCTTGCATTTGCAACCTAAGACAGTATGAAAGCCCAATCAGTCACTCAAAAGGTTTAACAGACCACTAGACAGAAGTGATATTTCTGTGACAGTGAAACAGAGGTACCTACCTATTTTAGACTGCTTTATAGTGCCCATCTGCTTTCACTGCCATCTATTTTAATATTAATAGTGATCAGAAATATGAGTACTCTCAACAGGGTACTTTTCATAAACTTTCACTGGACTCTGATGGACATATTCACATCTCTGCAGTACTTCAATATGTTTTCTTTTTTTACAGATATATCAGACATTTCACTCCTTTAGTGAATGGCATACAGATAGATGGATGCATCCACATGAGCCATGTTGCATCAGTGTGCAGCCAGGTGTGCATTACAAGTAGAAAAAACTGGGGCGTAACACGAATAAAATTGTCCTATCATATTGTATATTAATTGATCTTTAATGACTTTATCTGACCTTTTTTTTTATGGCATGAACACCACTGTAAGATTTGTTGGTTACCAACTGTTAAGCTTGTATCATGAAGTTCCTATGCATCCATAGTTTCAGTTTTTAAATATATCTTCCCTAAGTAAAAGAAAAAATGGTGAAGGACTCAGACGAAAAACTTTGCCTTTGGCCTTCAGAGTCTCTTAACTCATAAAATAACACTGGTGGACTACACATCTACAGCTGCTTGTCTATGTTAGAGTAGGACTGGAATGTCTCAGATCTATGAAGAATTGAATTATTTCTGCATCTCCTTAGCTCATGAAAAGTCATATTACTACCCACAAAGGTGCAAAAGTTGAATAAAACTTCATTTCAGACAGTGTGAATCCAATCTATCACCTGATTTTGGATTGCCATTTTGAAAATTACCAGGAGCTGCACAATGGCTTGAAGGGCATCCCAGTGGGATTTCTCCTTGCTGGAGAGGAGAGCTGAAGAGGTTAATCAAAACAGGTATAGCCCTTCTTGCCTGTTACCGTTTCTGGTCATCTCCTTCAGCATCTCTCTAATATGTGCATGTTCAGTACAGTATTCACTGTCTGTGCACTCACAATGATCTGAATACAGCAGTCAACATCTTGATCAAGGCACAGCTCTAATTAGATTTAATGAAGGAAACATACTTGGAAAGTTGCTCCATGACATATTTCAACTACCAATAGTAGCTGGTTTTGATGAAACTTCTGTTATGTTTAAAAAAGGATATATTTCTAGTTAATTTCAAGCTTGCACTTAGGAAAGACTTTTGGAGCAAAGGTAAAGACCAAAAGGCTTAGCCCAAAATGTAAAGGCATGAAAACAAAGGTGAGAAAAATTTAAATACTTAAATACAGTAGCTTAAAATGGAAACTCCTCTTTATGGTGCTCCTCTTTAACCATGGTTATTTTCTGTACTAATCTTCCTGTCTCTATTAAACAGACAAAGGCAGACTTGGTTTTGCAGCCAGACAAGAGAAAGTCTTTAACAAAAGAATTATTTTAATAGTAACACAACAACAGCAACAACAACAGTAACAGCAGCAGCAGCAGCAGCAGCAACAACAACAACAACAATAATAATAACAATAATAATAACAATAATAATAACAATAACAATAACAACAATAATAATAATATTGCCAGAAAAGTTAAAGCCACTGAGTACCAAAAATATGCAAACCAAATAAGGGTCAGGATCAGGAACACTGAAATGTGAATATTCAATTAGAATAACAAAAATGATGTGGGACATGGTATGCAAATGATGAGTTCCTCAGGCCAAGAATTACCAATGGCAAAGCTAAGAAGTAATTTCTAAAAAACAACCCACATGACTGTTTTTCAGCTCATGAGAAAATCCATGTTGAAGATGTTTGCCGTTCTAACAGCAAAACTAAACTTGTTCCACAATGCATGCACTGAGAGGATGTATAACCTACACAATATTCACAGCTAGGAAAATGATAAGGAGAGATGCTTGAGGAGAAAAAACTTGCTAACCAGAGGTTTTTACATTTACCAGAGCATCCCATGTCCTGCATGCTGATTTCTCAAGCAAACCTGTTGCCAAGAGAGTTTTTTTCTTGAACTGTAAAATTCATAGGATGTGCTTGTCTTGCATCAAGAACACAGCAGTTTATTCCCCACACAAACAGTTCTGTCTAGCTCCGCTGGATATAAACAGAAAGACTTTTTCACTAATTATTTATACAAACATAGCTGCATTCTAGAAGATTCACAGGAACTGGAAATTGGTTTACTTCTGATTCTTACTGTTCTTTTGATTTACAGGGCTGTCAGGCTACTGAAAACCATCTAGACCTTCATCCACAGGAAGGTAATCCACAAGTGATTTTTCTCCCCCTGAGAGTACTGATACTGCTTATATAGTAATAAAAATCATAAAGTATTTATATAAAGCACAATCTTTACTTGTACAAAGAATTTGTCTTCCAACCTGCCCAACTTTGAGAGTACTTGTATGAATAAGGAGTACACCACAGCTACTGGCATCCACATTGCTGCAGATGTTTGCAGAGTGAGAAGAATATTCTTACATGTCTGGAATTGCATTACACTTATGTGTCCCAGCAAACAGTGGCTTTTTCAAATCAAAATTACTACTTTTATGACTCAAGTGGAACTTATTCATAAGTGTTTTCAGATTCAAATCAACTTGTTTTTACGTTATGCACCTCCTTCTTTCCCCTTTTCTACCCACCAGTAGACCAAGAAGTTGAAATACTGAAACAAGCTTAGCAAGGGGATAAGAGGAAAAAAATTTTCCTGGTGCTTTGCATGCTGTCATTCACATCCTCTCACTTGTTCATGAAATGCAGCCACAATAGGGAAAATATGAAATAAGTTCCCAGCAGTTTAAAGCAAAGCTTCAGTGAAAGGGAGTGAGAGAAGAAAGAATAGTGCAGCCAGTGGAAAAAGAACTATCATTTTGGACAGGCAAAATAGCGTGGATCTGCAGTCATCTAGGACTGTAAACCAAACCTTACTCTATTTTAAGAACATTTGAAGGGTTTGTGGGAGTAGGTCTCAGTTTAGGCTCTGAGATTAGCATTCCACTTGTGCAAAGTACCATGGAATTTTAATGAATAAAAGTAGCCAGAGTTTCTGCTCTCTTCCTGAGATCTGTGTGTTTGCTAATTTAGAGACACATTTCACACGTGACTTCAGTGGTGCATTTCTACTAGCACCAATGGTTAAAAAACCTGGTGCTGAGAAAAGTGGCATCTGTGAAACTTATAGATACACACATAAGTGTTCCCACACCTTAGATAATGAGATATTAAAATATTACAATGAACACAAAGAGGACAGTCCACTTTGCTGTTTCTGAATTTAAAATAATGGAAAAAAATAAAGATATTATTTAAATTTCTGTTTGAAATGCATGACTATTTTTCCTTGGGAAATGAATCTCTAGGACCTGATTATCTTTGCACTTGTTTTTGTCAAACAGAGTTACTATATTGAAATAATACTTCAGGCCTTTTATGATGGGTCCTCAAGGGGAGTTGGGTATTTAACTCATTTTGCTAAAACCAAACAGACATTTTTCAAGGCCTCTATCTTAGCTAGTCCTTGTCTTTATTACAGGTTTTCTGAATATCTTTCCCTTTAAAATGTTCATTTAGAGTTGCAGGGATCCACCAGCAGCAAAAATGAGAGGAGCTGGGTAGGGAACTTCTTGGTCTCATAATGACCATCCAAAACCCTTAATCTAGACTGCTTGACCCAAATCTAAAATTTTGTGTAAGTCATTTTTATGCCTTTAAGAGGACTGTTCAAAAAATTTGTTTTTAGCCTTGAGATAAGGCATTGTGAAATGTGCAGCAGATGCTTTGGGACAAAGTTTTAAGCCTTTTATTGACATTTGCATGAAATATAAAATCTGGTCACACAGTCCTGAAAATCTGGCTGTATTCTCTTTGCTAATCAAAACCATACAGTAGTATACAATGTGGTCTTTTTTATTTCAATAGCCTGAAATATTCTGGATATTAGCTGCTTCTTAAAATGACTATGAATTTCAACAAATACCAAGAAAGAAAACAGCTTCAAACAAAAGTGGAAACACCTCACCACAACACCCAAATCTTCCCAGAGCATTTCATCCAACATTTCTGGAGCTTAACTACACTCTCTAGTGCAGTTTCTGGAGCTATAAAAATCTGTTCACTGTCACTTAATGCCACAGGTTAGAGTAAATGCTTATATGCTGAATTTTAATATTTGTGTTTTTGTTGTAATTTAAAGGTCACGCAAAAAAATTGTTATAAATTGCTGGAGCACAGTCAAGTTTTGGTAAAAATCTGACTAGATGACATATTTTTTTTTACTCTTCATATGGGTGTCCGAACACCACTGGAAGCAGCTGCTGGGTCTTGAACAAGGTAAAAAAAGAGACTGATAAGAGGCAAACCCTGTGAGAGGGTATAGTGATTTTTATTATGCCAATGTCCTCCCTTACATAATGGGTGAGGTGTGAAAACCACTCTGGGAGAGTATAGGAAGTTCAAAGTAGCCTGAAGGTATTCATGCCTTTTGATGGACCATAGTTGACTCAACTGCACTGACAGGAAAGGCATCTTTAATGTCTTAAACAATCGAAGACTCCTGAAGTGTTCCCTAATCCCCATCATTGCACCATTCAGTGTGAAACTTCCCACCCCTGGGAGGTACCTGGGCATTCCCACCTGACCATAAGTGAACACAAACACAGAGGATTCTGATGTTTTGTGGGCTTTCCCCACTCCTGACAGATCAAGTCAGTGACCATCACTTCGACCAAGAGACATCAAAATCGCAACAACAAAGTCTCCTTTCAGCATCCAGCAGGCGGTAACTCTAAACATTTCTAGTTTCTTTTTCCTACTTTTTCTATTTCTACCTCACATTTATTGTTAAATAAAAATCCATTCTATTGACTTTGGCATATGGTCTTGTTTGCAATAACCAGGTCTTAACACTATATAATTACCTTTTAATTCAATTACTGTGTTTCTTCTCATGACTCTATCCTCCTCAAACTGTATCAGCTGAGCTTTTGATTATTATTTCCCAAATAAGAAAAAAGCCAAATGAAAAATCAAGAGCAAAGTTCACATGCAAAGATTATAATTTTCTGCAGAGCTCTCCATATGTGAGCATATTCAAGATAGCATTCTTATTGTCATAGGGGTTGCTACTTTTTGTGATGCTTTCTTAGTTAGTGAAGTCAGTAGCAGTAAAGCCTTGGACTTGGTAGCAAGAAGTCAGTTGCACATTTGAATCTGTAATTTTGTGGCTATAAACAGCCACATCACATTTCCAGCAAAACCAATGGGGTTGTTTTTAACACTGCTCTACCAAGGAGGCATGTTTTTTATTTTCTTCTTGTATATACAATTAAAACCATTCCAATCAAAGAACGCTGCCCCACATTCACTTCTCAAACAAAGCATGAGGGATGCCACTCAAAAGTGAAAATCCTGCTCTTCCTTGGGCCAAATAATGAAAGAAAACCTAGCAGTGCGGTATTACTGACTGGACTTCTATTAAAATTTTGAATTCATTGAGTAATTACTAATACTTACCCCAGTGTACAATGAAAAAGGAGATGTCCTGTCATAAGCAGTCTTTTTTCCTTCTGTGTGGGAAAGATGGAAGTATTACCTTCATCCTAGTTTTGGCCAGGACTTGGAGGTTATTCTGTACCACCTCACAGAGTTGCTGGGGCCAGGGGGAAGTGACTCTCTGGCTTCCAGGAAGGGCAAAGCTTCTGATTGAAAAGAAGTGGTGGCATTGTCTGCCATTGTTCATTTCCATGGAGTCCTTGGTGAGAATTCTTGCAAGTGAATCACCCTCTCTTTTACATACTTTTGTTGTTAATATTGTTGTTACTGTCCATTTTCTTATCTCATTGCTGTTTGCAATAAATTGTTCTTATCTCAGCCTTTTGTGCCTCCAACTCCATCCTGCTGGAGCGGGAGTGAACTGATGACATGATGACATATGGTTTAGGAGAGTCTTGGTGAGAAGGATGAATTAGGGAATACCATTCCTAAACCATGACAACCTTTCATCAAGCACATGATAAGGAACTGCATGCATGGAGCATAGGCAAGTTCTCTTCTTGGTGTAGAGGATTTCCACCAGTGCCTGTGTTCTTGTTGAGTAATAATGAGATACCATAATGAAACTGTAGAAGATGTATGTCAGATGGTTCTCCAATAACATTGGAAAAAAAAACCAGCTGATGTATGGGATATTGAAGGAAGATTAAGTTGTTAATGCATATTAGTATATTCTTAATTTCCTTTTAATTGAAAAAGACATATTGACTTTAATTAAAACCATTTCACAGGAACTGTCAATTAGCACATGTCAAACTAGTTAATTCAGAACAGAATTCTTTTAATTAGGGCCTGCTTTCCTTTAACTGTGGGGCCAATGAAATGAGCCTTTCCTTATCAAGAATTTACATGTCTCAAAGAAATACAATACAAATCTCTAAAAACTCTTATCTATTATTAGAAGCCCATATGGATAACATTAAAATGATGGTGCTGGCATTGTTCATGCCACAGATATCAGTTTCCTTTATGACTGTTTGAAAAAAAAAAGAAAAAGATGGCTTTGAAGAAAAACTATTTTAAATACACAGATTTATCCTATATTAAAGAGACTACAAAATTTATGACATAGATGCTCACATTTAAATTATTTAATATGTCTGCTTAAATCCATGGGCCTACTCAAACGTGTTGTGTGTTCTGTGAGCCAAAGAGACAAAACATTTTCAAAGCATGCAGCATGCAGTTCTTCCCTTAAATGAACTATAATAAAAAGGAGAAAAGAGACTAGATTTTTTTTTTTTTTGGACAGTAGCATCATTGTTAACTTTCACTGCATGCGAAGATTTAACAGTGATTGCTAATCCAGTGGCTGTGAACATCAGTGTGCTAATGTCATCTCAGTTATCAAATAGTATCTAGCCCCTGTCTTGACTTTCACATACTTTCTGAATATATCTCTAGCTTGCTGATGGGTCTCTGCCTCTTGGCTGATGTACTGCTGTACAGACCTTCTCCATGGTTTCTGGGAACCTCCACGTGTGACCTCTGTAATGCTGGTCACATCCCTTCAGGAGTATGAACAGCTGAGAAAAATATAACAAATCATAAAAGGAAAAATTGCAAAACCTAGACTTAGTCTAATCATACAGGGTTTAGCCACTGTTCTACTGACCTCTGTCAACATTGGATTACAGAGATTAGTGAAAGGAATACTTAATAACTGAACTGTGGATTCTAAAGAGGATTATCTGGTAAAATATTTCATGTATCCTGATGGTTTGTTGAATATATTAGGAACCTGATTATGGGCCTGACTAACTCAACTGTAAAAGAAGAATCATTCCCCAAAATCAAGTATGACTGGTGTCCATTAAAATTTAATGTGTCCTAGAAGTACACATTACCTGGGATCCTACCCATACTAATTTTTCCCCCAGGGCAGCCCTCCAGTAGGGGTGGGCATTGAGCTCTAGGAGTGCCATGTGTTAAAATCTATGTTAAGGTTTCTACAAAACCTTGAAAAGTGTATGACATTTAACTAGATGTGCAAAACCAAAATATTGTGCCCCAGGAGTTCTTCAGTTCAAGCAAGAGGCTGTGTAGAGATGTTACTTCACTGCCTAGTCTCCTGTGCAAAGTGTACCCTGAGTATAACTAATAACTGTAGCTCTACTTTTAAACGTGACTGTAGATTGGTAACATAAGACCCTAACATTTATTCATTAATCCCATTGCGGTCCATATTAAATCTGTGCTCATCAATTTAAATGCTAACCATAATTTAGAACCCATTCAGCTGATCTAAGTGACTTTGGCACTGAATTGTGTATTTCAACTTCTTTTATAGCATAGCAGAAACAGTGTTTTGCATTTTGAACATCTTGCTCAATATATTATTTGCTTCAAAATGGCAATTACCAATAACTTTTCTTTTAAAATCACTCCTACAGTGGCTCTGCATAGGAAGTATGGTTATGTTCTCCACAAGGGTTGTAAAACTGTAAGTGACTGCCTTTATTGCTCTGTTATACTGAACTTCAAACTGTAAAAATATTTGAATAGTTTAAATGATAAGAAATTCCTAGATTATGGTGAAATTCTTAATCTTTTCAGTATTCCAGCCGCATGGTTAATTATTGATGTAGCTCATACATAATGGCAGAAACAATGGAGAAACAGTTTTATTAAGGGAAACTAATATACCAAACCCTCACACAAAGCCAGTTAGAAAAGGAATTAAAAGCACAGGATTCTCCCTGCAAATATACCAAAGCACCTCTCAGCATAGCCTACAGTGTGCCATGCTGTCAAAGCAGTGCAAAGTATTCTTTTTTTTTTTTTTTTTTTGCAATTGATACTAAGGTGACTCACTGCTTAGCAGCAGCCCTAATATTTACACCCCTATGGATCTCATGACTTAGTAGCAAGATTTGACTTCAATTAAACTTGTCAGTTTCTGATAGCAAGAAATCATTACAGAACTTCAAAAGCACTTGAACTGCAGCAAGATCTTTACAATTATCTATATAATATCTTTCTGTTTTTGTTGGCTCCTTGATCTTCTGTGGCAGCCCCAACCTCTCTGTCAACTTTGTTCTGTGAGAAGTTGAACCTTAAAATATGCTATTAAAAATATATATGAAAATGCTGCAGTATACAATGGGTTTCACCCAGTCAGACATTCTTTTTTGGATAAATTCTAAATAAAAGTTGCCCATGTGAATCATGCACTGTTCATGTATTGTTCATGAATCAAATGAAGAGCCATTTAAAAATTACTAGCATTACAGGAATATAATAGCTTTTTAACAGATTATTTAAACTACTGTATCTTTGATTTCCAATCATTTTATCCAAATGGCTATGGCAGAACTATCCCAGAAAAAGGAGTAACTTTCTGGTTGAACTCTTTTCTTGTTGGATTTAAGAAATATTTTAGAAGTGAGAATTTCTCAATTATGTATTTGTCCTTCAGAGCAGGACCATAGAGGGCATAGGAACACAATCCCACAGCCCCGAATAAAAGCACAAAGAGTTTGGAGGATTCATTCCATCCTTGCAATCATAGTGAATGAAGCCTTATACACACAGCGTAGAAAAAGACAATTTGTTCTGAAGTGTGTAGATCACTTCCTCAGTAGTCTTTGGTCCCTGCAATTTGCCTTGCCTGGCAATTCCTCCTAGACCAAGTAGGACTTTGAGTCATGACAGCTGTGCTCATGTTAAACCGTGACAGCAACTGGTTAGCAGCGCCCAAAGATGGAGCCCCCACCATTAACCTGTGAGAGTTCCTTGCTCAGCCGTACAGACTGATGTCTTTTGTTTGCTATTGTTTTGAAACACAGCCCAGATTTCTTCAAAAACCACTGTCTTTTGGACAACTATCTTCTGCTAGCTATTTTTGAAGAAATCAATCTTTGTGTTAAGCAATGAAAATGGCATGGTCAAAAAATAATGCTAAGGCACCTAATACATGCCTAATTATTTGTAGTGTTGTTTATTAGCTCTAAACAAGGACAGTCAGATGGCCATCCCCTGATCTTGAACAAGGGACCATCAGCAGTTCACTGATCATAGACGAAGAGCTGCTGGCTTTGCTCCCACTGCGTCTGTGAGCATATTCTTTCTGGTCATATTGCCTCACACTACAGCAATATTACCTACTAATTTATTAAACAATTCTACAAGCATAACTGAAGCATTTGGGTTGTTAACATATCTTTCAGTAGGTTTCAAATCAGCACATAGTATTTTGCAGTGAAGTCATTAAAATATGCCAACATGAACACATCTAACGATGAAAAAGTTGCATGCAGATGTCTGTTTCTCTATTATCCCATAAAATGACTTGATATTATTTATATGTATTTTTATTTATATGAGTAATTTTAGATATGAACATTTTTACCAAAACCCCATTCATTTAGAAAATATTTAAACACAATGAGCTTAATATAAGAAAGTGTTTTAAAATATATTTTAGTGATTATAAAATGAAAAGAAATTAAAAAAAAAAAGTACTAAACTACTTTTCTTTCTTTCTCATGATGAGAAAGAAATATAGGTTATCATCTGGCATATTATTTGTTATGTGGCAGTGAAATGAAATTTGTGCCTCACACCATGTATTCTTTACATGATGAAAAGGAGTATAATTTAATTTTTTTATTTGAAGGTTCTGTCTGGGCACATTGGCTACCAATTTTATTTTTATTGCAGTGCATGGATAGCTAAGTCACATATCCTTATGTTAATGCAGAGTACACAGGAAAGGAAAGGGAAAGTATAATTTTTGTTGTTGCTTTTGTCATTTGAAATTTCCACAGTGTCTATGCACATTGGCTACCATTTCATTTTTACTGCACTGCACTGATAGCAATGTCACATATAATTAACAGCAAGGTAGGAAAAAAAAAAAGGAAAACCAGATTTTCCCCCTGCCTCTGCTATGAACATTGTTTGAAATTTTTGTATTGTGTGAATAGCATTTCCAGAGAGTGGCTCATATACTGAAAGGTCTTACTTCCATTGTAAAAGATCTGACCTCCACTGTAAAAGAAGTATAATGGTATATGTGTTTGTATTGCTCCATACAAGAGTGGATAGAAAATATAGTGCTACTCACATTTCTTACGAGTGGGATGCAAGTTGGTTCAATATCTAGGAATATTAATGCAGAAACAGCCCTTTCCCAGGAAAACTGGAATAATAACAGAATTTAATTTCCTCAAATCAGTATATTTTATTAAAGTGCTTATCCCATGCATCCCAAAATAACTCCTGCATCTACCTTACTGTCTTTTAGCTTCTAAGTAGAGACTGTGACACCCTCTTTAGGGTATGTAGTAGTACTCTGTAGCTGTGGTGGACACATTCCTCATCAATGACTTGTATAAACAACAGTTACCAGGATGGACATGGTGCCCACCTGCAGGGGGAGGACCAGACAGCTGCATGACTGGTCTCTTTTCCATGATTTTACAAGTTAGCACAAACGACAGGCAGGAGTACAGCCCTTGGATTAACTTTGGGAAAATTGTGCCTTATTATGGTGGATCTATTGTGAGCAGTTTCTCAGTTTTGGAGAGCAAAAGAGGTCAGCTTATTTTATTTTATAATTCATTATTAGAATTTGTGTATCATACGCAACATTGCCTCTTTATCCTTGACCTTTGGAGCAACTGTGTTGTGGTACTGAAAACTGACTTTAATTTTTTGGGAGCCACCCAAAGAAAAATAGGAGATGTCATGCTCCAGTACAGTCCTTCTTCTACAGCTTGGGTAGTTCTACTAGTCTGAGATCTTATGCATTGCAGCTTGCACCCAGCTCTTTAGGCAGAATACCACAAACTGGTCAACAAAGCTACTGAAAAGACTGGAAGGCGTGTCTTTGAAGAGCAGCTGAGCACTCTGGCTTTATTCAGTTTGGAGAAAAGTGAGCTGAGGGGTGAGCTCATTGCTGTCTACAACTTTCTGAGAAAGGGAAAGGAGAGGTGGGTGCTGATTTCTTCCTGGGATCTAGCAGAACAGGTGGGAATGGTTCAAACTTTTTTCAGGGAAGGTTGAAGCATTTTTTTTATTGAAAGGGTGGCCAAACATCGAGAATAGAGGGATGCCCCAGACCTGTCAATGTTTAGGAGGCATTTAGGTTATGTGCTGAATAACATGAAGTTATTTAAGTAAATAACTTCAATTAGACCTGAAGTAGTGAGGCAAGTGGACTAGATAAGTGCTGTAGGTCCCTTTCAACAGAAATATTAGTCCTCCCCCCCCTCCATACCTCTCAGGCCACAGAGGATGGGTCTCAGACAATTTATCCAGCATCAGTAATGTCCCTTTCTTTTTTGTTGGACAATATTTTGAATGGGGAACCTTTTTGGAACATATGGCTTTGCCCCTGCATGTACAGACACAAAGCTGTCTCCAAGTTTGTTCACACACCTTTGAAGAGGCTGTCAATAAGGTGGAATAAAACTGTTTCCAGGCTCTTCCACTCTTGTCAAAGAGTAGGACAATAAAGGAACTAGGGTGAGATTTGTGGTGTACATGAACTAACCTGAATCTGGAAAAACAAGATAACCTTTGCCAACATATCTTTAATGAATTCTGCCTGGCCTTAAATGACTACAGATGTATGTAATAGATTTTGTGGTGTCACAACAGGTTACATGGCAATAAGCCACCTGAAAACAGAAATACATGACAGCACAGTGTACATTTTAAATGCATTTCCTTGTGTGGGGCTTCATTTCCTCGTGTGTGGAAAAGCCTCCTCCTCACCCACTGCAACAGGTTTCTTGTGTGTAAAAGCAGCAGCATTCCTTCTTCAAAATATCACATATCATGAAAATCATAAAAGAAATGCTGGACAGAGGAGTCCCACAAGTCCTCTCATCCACGCTGAATTTGAGGCGTCAGCTTCTGTACTGCTGCTGCTGTTCCTTGGATGGTGTCTGTGAACCTTGTGTTGCACAAGGGCAGAAGGGATGGCTTGCTTTTGTAGGGACATTTGCAGTGTTGGGCACAACTTTTGATGATGTTGGTGCTCTTTTCCCTCCTGTAGCTCAAGTGAGACTGAACAAGTGTGAAATATTAGGTAGCAGGTGTTAGAGAAAGAGGGATAATGCAGCAGTTTTGGAAGAAGTGCAGGATGGAAATAAACAGCTAAAGTCTTCACCTGGAGAGGAAACCGAGAACTGTCCTCATGAGCTGCAGGAAAAACAGGGAGTGTGCATTGAGGGTTTAGTAGAAGGCAAATTTTAACTTGCTTCTAAAGGTCTCGATATGTTTTTATTTGTGTTTTCTATTTTCCTTTTGGCTGCACTGGAACTTCTTTGTTTTATACTGGCACCTCCCAGAACATTTTTAAGTTATGAAAAACATACTTATCTCAGGGCTCCACAAATGAACTATGACTTTTTCCCCCTCTCTAGATTTTTATTAAGCTCAGTGGGACTAATTCCCTATTGTTCTGCACCTTGCGTAGGTCTTATGTGTCAAATGGTTGTGAAATGCTGGCTAAAACTATGTACATATCTTTGACTGATCAGGCTTGAAGTTTGGGATCACACACCAGAATTTTGTGTCCAAATCTTACATCTCCAGTGTGGGCTGAGCTTCTTCAGATGGCAGGTGATATCACAGGTATTAATAAGCCACTTTCTCTTCCACGATTATTTCTGTAATAAAATGCTGGTTTAGTTCCTAAAGTATATTTCATCACTCTATTACCTGCTTTTTTTTTTTTTTTTGACAGTCACCAGAACACTGGCAGGAGGCTGACAATGGAAAGTAATAGCAGGAAAAATGTATTTTTCTCAACATGTTGAATACACTGCCAAAATCCCTTTGCAATCCACCTACAGTCTGCAGACTTGCTGTTACAGAGAAGCTGAAACTAAATAATGATGGACTTTGAATGCTAAAAATAGAACAGCCCAGAAGACAAAAAACCAGTTTTTAAATAATAATCAAACTTATAAGATAAATGATTGATTATTTCTGTGATGAATTTTCTCCATGAAATATTATTCTTTCTCTGGAATAACTGTAATGGATGGTGATAGATGCTGGTACTCAAATTTATTTCTTTTTTCTGTCAGAAACTTATCCTTAGGGCCTTCTACTTAGCAGCTCTTTTGATCTGTTATCAACCCACACCTCTCATCTCATCTATCTTCAATAGAGTGAGTACTTATTGAATAAAAACTTCTTGTACAATCTTCAGAACAAAATGATTCTTACTTCTCCTAATTTGATCATTTGACCTGGTAGCTGAGATACAGTCCTCTTTGTTTACAAATAGGAAAACCCAAATACTATAGCTTATAAACATTATCATGGTCTGGCAAAGTCAATTTCTTATGCAGCACAATATTGAAAAGTAAGTGTCTTAGTAACAGCAGAAAAGAGAATTTTTTGAATGCAGTGTTTATCAAAGTCACCTATTTATCTCTCACTCAGGCAATACTACATTGAAAGGAAATATCTGTGAACTGGAGAAATGAGGATTTGACCTCGTGTAGAAAGACAATTTTCCTATTTTATGAACTTATGCACCATTAAAGTTTTTCAGCAGATTAACTGCAAGTTTATTACAACCATTGTCTGATATTCTATATCGTTAAGTTATATTTAATACTTGTTATGAGATTAAGACACAAAGATATATCTAGTTTAAGGAAATATCTTCAAAATTCATTTGTAAGAGAGCTACATTAAACCAAATATTCAGATAAATGGTGATGGGATCATTTAATGTCTAATAAGTCTAACAGCAAAGAGGAAATCACTGACTAAGACAGTGGACAGGGAAATTTTGGTGTCATCACTGCCTCTTTGCAATCACTTCCCCAAATGTTTATACATGTAAGCACTGACTAAAAATCACTTAAAAGATTGAATCCAATGCTATTAGAGCTTTTGCTGGTTGTATATTATGTTTGACCTGCTTATGTAAGTACCTTAAACAGTGCATTGTCTGAAACTAACTTGCAACAGGTGAGTTTAAAGGCTAGTTTAAAACATGTGTGTTGATTATAAAATGAACAGAATAATTCTAAATTATTTCAAAATTTATGTAAAAAAGACTGTATCAAAGTACACTGAAGCATCTATTTATACTCAAATTTTAAAATAATAAATATATAATAATTAACCAGTAATTTTGAAATAGATAATTTCCCTCTATGTTTTAATACATTTAATAATGGAGATCTTCAGGCTAGCATGTTCTACAGAAGACATGCAAAAGTTTAGTGAAAAAAAAATAAAGAGAATGCATGCTAGTACTCCTTTGAAAGAAACTTTTAATGTGAAAACACTATTAACACATCTGATCTGCCATGATGGATAGCAGAATATGATTTACAAAAATTAAAAAAAAATTTTATTGGAATGGATTAGAAATTTAACAAAAAATATTTGATAAGGGTTATATTTCTGGACATCTAGTACAAGCAATTATTGGTAACAATAATATTTCATTGATGACTTTCAGGGATATTAAATGGTGTTTGGTAGTCTGTTGATTGTCTGTCATTTTCCTGGCATACCAAAGAAGTTAAAATAAAAGTATTTGGGAGGTACACTCTTACTTTTCTGCCTTAGATTTATGATTATATTCATAATAGGAACTGATTTAATGTTGTGCCATCAAGTGACTTTGTGTATTACCCAACAGCTTTCTTCCTGCCAATCCAAAGATGGACCCAGAAGGAAAAAACTGCTCACTGAACCACATACTTCTCTCTTGCTCTCGAAACATTACATCAGAGCATTTGTTGTAGGACACCACAACCAGACACGGAGAACTTTTCTGCAGCAGAACAAGATGCTAAGGTATGATCTGCAGATTTCCATGGTGTTGTCTCCTGTTCATGGCGTTGCAACTTGCTGTCTGCAGATAAAAGTTACTTCCCATTAATAATTGATGCTGCAATACATCCTAGTCTGTTTTAGTGACAGATAGTGTTGCTTAGTTTGAAGAACCACTGCCAGGAGCTTAATAGCCATTGGTTTTGATGAGAAGAAAACAGGCTAACAGTGGCCTCTGTTTTTTTCAGAAACACTTGAAAAACAACTACTGGCATGACCATAAAGTAGCAGCAATCCCTTTCCACAAATTCAGTCTGTTCATAACCTTGTGACATAGACCATCAATAGCCTTCTTCTATTTCACACACATGAACAAGTAACATGAACACTATATATAATATTTGCTTTACAAAAAAGAAACTAAAGTGCTATATGAACAACCCATCTATTAGCAAAGGATTAATTTTCTATTCCACTTTAAATCCAGATTTTATGCCTAGCTAACTTGCTTGCTATGACACTGTACTGGTTGCGGGTATAAAGCGGTAACAAGGAAAATATTAATCAGTTGGCACTGGGGCTGCTACTGCAAAAGTTACACCAGAGAAAAAAATTAAGAGGAGGCTGAAATCTGGGTCATGGAAAGGCTCATATGATTTTCTGCACCAGATTATGGAGTTTAGAAATGAAAAAATATTTAAAAGGAAGCTATTTTTATTTTTGAAAATAATTCTTGGTGAGTTTATTTAATATGTCTTATTTGCACAGATGATTAGTATGATACTAACAACAAAATGCTAAAAGAATATGTTAGAATTCCAAAGCACTAGATCAGAAAATACTTACCGGAGCAAATAATTTTTTGTCTGCTTTACATCTAAAACCCAGGTACCCTATAGGAATATAAAACAGAATAACAGTTAGGCTCCATTTTTTTTTTTAAACAAATTTATCTTTGCGCTTTGAAAACAGGAAAAGATATCTTGTCTGATGAACTGGATGTTTTAGTTTTTAAGTAATATAATTAAAAGTGTTGATGACAGGGTAGAAAAGCAACTGAAAGTGGTGTATGTAAGAAAATACCAAAATTTTTTACATGCTTCAATCTTATCACAATTTCTTGCTGAAGATTTATGGAAAGAAAAGAAGATTAAATTCATAGAGTATTTAATTCTATCTTTTGTTCAACATAATGACAAAATATTTTTGCCTTCCAAATGTAATGATACCGATTTGCATTTTCAAAAAAAATAAACTGTTAAGCAATAAGAATAGGGAAACCCTTTCCACTACTGGAAATGTCCATTTTACTTTTTAATCTTTATTCAGCACATAACTTCTTCTCTGAGAAACTGTGAGTTTGTTCTATTATCAGAGATAACACCAAACAATGGCCAAACAATGGGCAGATTGAACAGTCAAGAAAAAGATGAGATCCACAGAAATTCTGTTCCTTGTATACTTTTAGGTGATCAGGAAAGTAACCCTAGCCAGATCAAAATGTTCAGGATGCCTTCTCCTTCCCATATATGTGGTAAGAAAACTTCATGGATTAAAGGATAATGCAATCCCAAACACATCCATCTGAAGGAATGACCAAGCCCATTTACCCATTTTCATTGAAAGAGACCAGACTTCCCGACAACATATGTACCACCGGTGTAGACACTGCTGCAGGTTTGGAAGGACCTGCAGTAAACCAACTGCCACCACTGGAGTAGTGGAAACCCAAGGACTGATCTGATTGGCAAGTTATGTAGTGAGTTGCAGCAAAGTTGAGAAGGAAAACTCTTTTGGATAGGAAATGATGATAGTACAAGGTATTACCTTAAAAAATAATAAAATATAGAATCATAGGTGGGTCTGGGTAGGAAGGGACCCTTAAAGTTCATCTAGTCAAATCCCTCTGCCACAGGCAGGGACATCTTCAGCTAGATCATGCTGCTCAGAGCACTGTCCAGCCTGGCCTTGAATGTTTCTAGAAATGGGGTGGGCATCTACCATTTCTGTGGGCAACCTGGTCCACTGTCTCACCATCCTAATCTTAAAATATTTCTTCCTCATATCTAGCATGAATATACCTGTTTTGGGTTTAATGTAATTACTCCTAGTCCTCTCGTTCCATATCCTTGTCCAAAGTTCCTTACCAGCTCTCTTTTAGCCCCTGTAGGTGCCTTAAGGTCTCTCTGAAGCCTTCTCTCATCCAGGCTGAACAAACCCCAATTATTCCATCCTATCTACATAGGAGAGGTGTTTCAGGCCTCGTGGATTCCCTTGTATTTGTTTCAGTAGGTCCAAAACCTTACACTGGGGTCCCCCAGAGCCCAGTGCGACACTCCAGGTGGGGGTTCACCAGAGCAGAGTAGAGGAGCAGAATCACCTCCCTTGACTTGCTGGCCACAGTGCTCTTGATGCAGCCTGGGACACATGCTGGGCATGTCCAGCCTTCCTTCCATCCATCAGTATGCACAAATCCTTCTTGTAAGGCCCGCTCTCAGTTCCCTGACTGTATTGATTCTGGGGGGTGCCCCAGCCCAGGGGCAGGACCTTGCACTTGATCTTGTTGAATCAGATATGCTTTCCAGAATCCCACTTCTTGACCTTGTCCAAGTCTCTCTGGATGGCATTTTGTCCTTCAGACAGATTGGATTTATGTTGTCAAAATATGAGCACAAGCAATGAAATAGGAAATAAATACACAGTCAATTGACTTTAAACTATTACATGGATGTCCACAGATATAATTAAGATTACTTAATCTCATTTGGCTCTACCTTTCAAAGAAGTTTGAGTTTCTAGCAAAATTAAGGCCATTCCTGTGGGGTAAGACACCCATAACTCCTTTGCCTTCATGTTTCCCCTAAAACAGTTGTAAAAAAATCCTCATTTTTTTTTGTATTCATAGGAATTAAAAAAAAGTGTAAAACTAAAGTGGACCTCAAAAACACAAAGAAACTTTGGAGTTGATACTCTGCCAGGTAACAGAAATAGATGAGAGCATACATTGACATACCAGGAACAGTTAGGAATGAAAGATCAAATAAGATGTGAGAAATCAAAATACTCAGAGATCTTTGGAAACTGATATCATATTACTAATTTAATTACCAGTGCAAATGGTACATGTGTAGACAATATCGTCCTTAAGAGAGGTTGAATGTTGAATTTCTCTTCCTTTATTTCTTCCTTTCTCTACTTCATTAATCCTGATGTCAAAGGAGTGCAGTTTCTGTCCATACAGTTCACTGGAGTTTTATCAAGCTAATGGGGAAATTATCTGCAAATTAATCTATGCTGTTGTATCAAAATTCAGTGGACAATGCTTTAAAACCAGACCTATCCCTGTATTTTCTTTTTCATATTTTCTGGTGGTTGTGATTAAAGATTTTAAATCAACACCAGTTGCCACACCAGATAGTCTGAAATTCTATTGTCATTTTCTCCTATAAGAGAGATACATCAGGATAAATATTTCAATGTCAAAGTGAGTGTTTATTTTTCCTCCATGACTACTGTTAAAAGACTTCAAATATTTATAGATTTTTATTAAATCTCATTGTCAACACTTATCAACACTCAGAACTTAAATTTCTCCCAGCAAATCAGTTCCCCCATTACTTTAATGTATTTTTTGTTTCTAAATTCTATTCTATGGTCACGTTTCAGAGGAAATAAAAATGTGGACTTAACAGACTGATGCATGTCATGAAAATGATGAAGCAATTTGAGAGATACAGCAATAGCAAGTTACCAGGACTGAATGATCCCCCTCCAGAATTCTGAAGATAGAACTTTATTGATTATAGTGTGTATACTTTATCTCTTTAAGATAGTAATAATAATATATAACCACCCACATCACAGACTGAAAGGCACTAATACTGCTAATTTCAGGGGTTTGAGTTTAAGAAACGGTGTGAAAATTCAGACACCTTTTGGTGCTGGGAAAGTTGTTGAATTATCCTAAAGATGACAAAAATGCAGGACTTGAAGGACTATGACCTGAAAGGATTAAAACTATGCCCCTTCTGTAAAGAGGAGCTGAATTAGAGCAAAACAGGTAAAAGTAAGAAAGGAATAAAAAACCCTGGACTTTCCAAAATCTTATGGTAAAGGTAATTTAAATAAACTGTTTAAGGAAATAAATTTCTTTGTAGGAAGGAATGAACTCCTACTTTGGATTAAACCAGATATTTACTATTTTTAGTGCATCAGTTCTCTTCTCCCTCCCCACACCCCCCTCCAGCATGAAGGAAATTAAAATTGTACTAACACATAGTTTTGATGGATAAGAACTCCTGCTGTGTTTCTCTGGTCATGTTGATACATGTTGACGGGGATGGAGAAAGTAAGAACTAGTGAATATCAGTGAGGTGATTTGAGTGGCTCTAAAACTGATATGGCCAGTGGAAGGATGCTGGGATAACTGAGGTGTCTGCTGAATTTCTGCTCTTCCTGCCAGCTCTTGCAGGGTCTGATGCTACACAGCAACTTGTCTGTCCATGCCCAGGCTGTGGCTGTGTTTACTCCTGAAACAAAGCTTGATGCTCCAGATTTGTTGTCTAGGAGCATACTACAGAGACTGCAAGGATGTTGTAGTGCCAGTGGAGACTAATGCAAGGTCTGCTTGTGAGGAGCAGTGAGGCAGCTTGTGTTCCCATATTTAGAAGAATAACAATAACACAATAAATTTTTTTCTGCTCTAAACCTGTAAATTATACAGAAATCAATGTCATATTTCACCCTAACCACAACTTGTTGCTTGTAGGAGCACATCCAGGTTTGTTCATCGGACTTTGGGAAGGACACTTGGTGTCACTTGGGTGTCACTTTGGGTCACTTGGTGTCACTTTCAACATGGGTTTTATTTAGCAAGTCAGATTGCAAAGCAGGTAGTTAGACCTCAGCCTGACACTGACTCACCTTGGATTCACCCAAAGTCTGTAGGAAAGAATATTGAGTGGATGTAGGCATACAACAAATGGCAAATCTTCTGCCCTACGCAGACCCACAGATCAAAAATCAAAGGACACATTGATGAACAGAAATAAGATTAATTCCTCCATCTGGCTTGAAATCAAAATGGAATCCAGTCCTATTCAGTGAAATATTTTGGCTGGATTTTTTAAAAGTGTTGGATCAGTGCATTGCTGTTATTCATTGTAACAACTCATATAAACAGATAAATACGTGACTTTTTAAGCCAAATGCTCTTCTCAAGCTTTGAAATGATACAACTATGAAAAGTTTGGCTACCTCAAAGTAATCGAATGCAATCCTTCATGTTGTACAGCAACTTTTCTGTCTGAAGAGGTTGGGAAGGATATATTTACCCTTGTTAATGGGTAACCTCGCTTTCAGTTTTTCATGAGCTGATATGTTTTTGAGATACTTACTCATTCATGCTGGAGACACAATGTGCCTGGACTAATTCTTTATGCCAGTGGTGTTACTACTCCAGTTGGGAGAAAGAATTTAACATCCCAGAAAAAGTGGAACAGTTGTTCCCTTTGCTACTCATGGATTCAGCCAAATGATTCCGCTGTGGCCATCCAAACTTTGGTCTATTTTCTTTCTCTTTCAGTCAATCAAATGTAATTTTTAATGTGTCCAGTAATCTCTATGCCCAGGCTTTACTTATTAAAGCACAAGTGATGCAGGGCACTGGTTAATGGTGACTTTCCCTTACAGAGATGTAAAAAGCTTGTCAAATACACCTCTGCCTAATGAGAAACCACAAGTGTTCTGACAAGCAACAGCAACAAATTAAAAAAATAGTCACTATCCTGTCAAACAATGTTTGTATATCAAGGATCTAGAATACAAACGTATTTATCAACAATCACATTTTGAGTAGAATTCACTTGAATGTAACACCTTCTCCCTCTAAGGTTCTGAGTGAGGCATATTAAAGAAGATCATACAACTTACTTATCACTGGAACAAAGGTTGTTTTTTGAAATCTGTCAGCTTGCTGACAGATATGATGAACATTTACTTCAGTCTTGTAGAACATTTAATCAAACTTGTTCCTATAGCTTCAGTCCAAGGAGGGTTTACTGTTTTCTTTAGAAAAATTGAGGAATGATGAATACAGTATAACTTGAATGCAAGCCATTATCTATGACATTCATTTATTTGTAATGAATACACACTAGTCTATAACAGGCTTAAGGGAAATGTAAGCAGTATATGAAAATCTGTTTAACACAAGGCTATTTGCCAAAGGTCCGTGCACCATTCATTGAACTTTAAGAAACTTTTGAAAATATAGGTTGCATTTGCAAACTTCCATGTATGGAGAGCTGGCAAGCTGCCTGGTTTCTACTTAAAGGATTGTCATCCTTGGAAAAATAAATTCCTCCAAACAGACAAAAGTCAGTGTTTTCATGTTTTACTGCAATCAAACTGATAAGGCTGACAATTTAATGTCTCGACACCTAAAATACCTGTGGATAATTAGTTACTTCAATCATCAGAACTACAAATTCCTCTGTTTTCAAAGACTGTATACATATGACAGAGCTATTTAAAAGTTTTACCAGAAGCCTCCCCATCCTTAATCTTTAGTGATTTCTCTTAAGATGTGAAATTATTTTTTTCCCAAATGAATGATTATATAATTGATGGGGAAAAAAATCCAATCCTGCACTGTAATCAGATTTTTAAACCTTTTATTAATGTCCTGTTTTATTTAATTTGATGTATATTTCATAGCCTGCTTGCCTGTTAAATGTATGTGGAAAGGTTCTGGCATTCCAGCTGAAGAGATCTTTATGAGTGAGAAAATGCTTAAGGCTTTTTCAAAGTAGGTGCCGAACATATGTTTATCTTTTACTCCAGAAGATGCTAACAGCTGTCCCAGCAGACAGGTATCACTAGGTTAAAGGCTAGCAGAGCTGTGCATCTTCAGGATCTGACTGTCAGCAAGGGAGATGGGTAGTTTCTCAAAACTAATAAAGAAAATGGCAGCAATGATGACAAGAAGAAGACCTGACAACAACAAAAACAACAACAAAAACAACAACAACAAAAAAAGAAATGAGCAAAAAATGAATTCTGGGTAGTACAACACCTGGCAGAGCTGATTTTAATATCTGGCAGGTTGAGTTCACTAATCTTTGCTGTTTATATTGATGTGAAACTTCATAGAGTTTTAGACATTTGTATCTATTAATACATGCAGGAATGTTGCTACAACATGGGAACAAGCTTGCTAGAATCTGCCATTCATTCTCATGATAAAAATTGATATTAACTTTTTAAAATGCCTAACACATAATTAATCTCAATACTCAATAATAAAAGCTGCATCTTTAGAGTGTCCTTTATCTTTAAAAACTAATTAAAAAATAGACTAAAACTCACCAGCAAGGCAAACAAACATTCTTCTCCTCTCTCTTTTAGTTCTTTGATTATTTGGAGCCTTGTAATCAAACTAAGCTTAGTTTCAGGACCCTTGGGGCAGTATCTCTTAGTTCTCTGTCAGGCTGCGTTGGAAAACAATCAATCTTGCTCTTGCTCTGGCTTGGTAGAAGTGCCACAACACAAGGAGTGTGCTGCTTTGCTCTTTCTGTGAAGCTTCGATGACAAAAGTTTTTATCAGAAGCTGACTGTATTTAGGATTATGAATATGCAATGACTCTCATTAGTATTGAAGCACAGGAGCACGGTCTGACATCCCTTGCCACTTTTAGCTGCTGCAGAGTTGTCTAATGAATCGTCTTGCTCTTTCACTCTCACACTCTTTGCTGTTATGGCCCAGTTTGAGAATACTATCGATGGCAAAAAATTAATTGCCAAAACCTACTCTTGATTTTGTTAAACAGCGTTGAGTCAGTGTTTAAATTGTCAAAACGGAAAACTATTAAACTCTACAGGAGACAAATCCATCGCAAGTGGAGAGGATACGCACATCTGCATGCATAGCCACGCACAAGCATAAAGGTGTGCGGCACAGGTATGTACACGGTCTTGGAACTGCACTTGTACATAAAAACAGATGTGTGTGAATCAGTGATGGGTCTCAGAAACCTAATGTCCTGATGAATTATTTATTTCATTTTTTCAATAAGAACAAATGGACATAATGGAAAGTTTTTCAAATGAGCTTGACTCTGATACACTGCTACTTGATCAACTGTTTTATAGTCTTCCTTATCCCATTGGAAATATGCCAAGTACTTTTCAGCTCATCTGCAATCTGTTTGAATAAGTTACTGATAAAGACAGCTCCAACAAATGATTAAGATATATGGCTTGATTTGCTGTATTTGAGAAGGTATGTAGGCTTTCAGAAACAAGTGAAAATGACCCTTTCCCTCCAACTGGTTAAATTCAGTATTTTTTCCCCTATTCATCTGAATTTTTTTCTCCATGACGTGATAGAAGCTTTAATGGCTCTCTGGAGATTGTGAAGGGTAAAGTGACTTGAAACAGCTAATGTATTCAAAAAAGCTTAAGCAGCATTCTCAAAGGTGTGTGTGTACTGCAAATAACAAATGATATGAAGTTCTCCTACTAAGATGTCAGTTCTCTGGAGCTCTATATCCACTTAATCAGTAATCGAAATCATCCCAGTGCAAGGAAAGAGTATCTCTTTAATTTTTACTGTGATTTTTTGGCACTGTTGCTCTAACACGAGTTTGACTTACCTCTTAATCCAGCCTCAGGACTGTCTGTTCTTATCAGCTGGATTAGAAAACAATGAACATCTACATCTTGTGAGTATCAAATGCAAGAGCAGTTTAAAATAAATGCGGTTCTGACAAAATTGGCTCAACTACCATACATCAAACACTTGTTACCTCTCTTTGCCTTAGTGACTGCACATGACTAAGAAAGAGTGAGTGATAAAATCTGAAGAAAGATGAAACCAATCTGGACCTTTTTAAAGATCATCAATCATTCTGCACAGCCATGATATTATTAGTTCCAGTAAGCCTTGTTCTCCCATTTTATGGACATCTCAAGCCCCCACCCCAGGACCAATGCTACCATGGGAAATCATTTTTATGGGCAGCATCTCAGTGTGGGCCAATCAGATCTAATCACATAACAAGCTACTGAATTATTCAATGTTCTCCCTAATTTTGCATGCTTCCTGCACTTTGCTGTCACTACAGTGTTTTAAAAGTATAGATTTTCACAATATTTATTAAGAAGATAACCATTTGCAGAAATTTTCCTTTCTCTATGTCTTTCAATAATCATCTTTCCCTTAATGGTTGCAGTGTACACACTACTATACACAGAATATTTTTTCTAAAAGAATAACAATCCACAGTGTGGCACTCAGCTTTAAACACTCCCAGTTTTTAATATACCAAATGTAAGGACAACAGTAGCGAAACAATTGTGTTCAAACATAAAATATTCATATTTACGGAGCAAACTATAACCAGCATGTCTCTTAGCTGTTGCTATGAATACAAGGCTTACATTGTATGTGAAAATATTTCAGTTTTAATTGCAAATCTGTGCAGAGATGATTTGGGGTCTGTAATTAGCACATAAATTTCAGACTTTGCAACTGCTGTGAAAACACACATTATTTATGGAACTATTATCTAAATATAATTCAGTGTTTTTTGCTTTCAATAACTACTGTAAAGTCTGATTTAATAAAATGTGAAAAATTTCCCATCTCTTGCACTTCTGTTCACATTATGGAGCATTCATTCCTCTGCACTGCCATTTCCCACTCAATCTGCTGTGGACTTTGCTTTTATCCATACTTCACTCACACCTCAGGGAGATTTCTTCACAACCATAAAGTGCCTTGCACTTAATTTGTTTAAAATGAAAGCCTGGATTATTCAAATAGCTCTGAACTGCACAAACTGAGTAGTTTATGTGGCCTCCATCCTCATGTTTTTCATCATGGCTAGAAGCAGGAATAGACGGGAGTCTAGTCTAAGCTGGGTTTAAGCTCCTGTGTGCAGATTTCCAGTTATCCAGAGAAGGTTAATGGAAGGACAAAGTGTTGCCTTGTTATCACCCACTTTTTGTAAACTTCAGGCTCAACCACTTCCAGCTCCCATCAGCGTAGGGCACAACCAGTACAAAATTCACTTCTTCCTTGCCAGAAATCCCATTTATTTTCAAAAGAGTTTACTTACAAAACCTGTTTCACAGCAATAGCTTCTGAGACCTTTTACTGTTCTTGAGTTTAAAAGTGTATTTTTAGGTCTCATAGAACTGAGCATTTTTCTTGCCAGCTTTGTGCTTGTCTGTAGGACTGGAACTGCAGATAAAGAGACTGGGCACCAGGTATGCACAAATACCACAGTGTCAGGTTAAATAGCAAAACAGAGCTTGCAGTAACAACAATGACAAAGTCCATAATATGGGCTTAAGTTACATCAGAATGTGACACATTTTTTCCCCATATCCTTTTGCGTCTCTGTGTATATAGTTTTGCTCTCTTTGAAGGAAAATACTTGCCCACTTTCAGTCTGCTTCCAAACTGCAAGATGGCTTGCTGTCTCTGGCTGCTCCAGCACCTATTTTCAATGGCAACCTCAACAGCCACTGCAGTAATCATCAGAATGATGATCACTAACAGGGCTGCCTTGCTTCTCCCAGGGCTGCCTACCCTTACACAATAAGCTGTATCTGCAGGAGCATCACCCAGCCCACTCACAGGGTGGGCTGAAAGCTGTATCAGTGCTAGGAATGTGCAAATTTTTTGGCATGGGGTTACCAGAATTTTTTCAGACCTGGGAGCAATACCTTCTCATATGTCTGTCCAGTTGCTGGCACTGGAGACAGGCAGGAGCCCTGCATGGTGTACACCAGCATAATTTTCTGTTTGGACAGTGATATCAATGTCATGGTGCACATGCTCTAGAAAGAGAGTTAAAAAGAGTAAATGAAAGATTTAATGTGAAGCCATTGAAAGCTGTATTTTAAAGCTCCAGTATTACTATTACCATTAAAATTTAAAGTGGCAGAGGCCCAATTATGAACAGTTATTTTATTATATAAAATTACTTTTTTTTGGCCTTTGTAAAGCCCTCATTTATGCTTTACCATCACTGCCACAGGATCTGTCTTCATGGCTTCAGGTGTCAGCAGGGTCCTGAGCTGCCTGATGAGGAATGGATGAAAAGGGCAGAAAGGCTTGAAGCCTCATGGGGCATAGCAAAGCAGACTTGGCCAAGTGGTCTAGCCTGCTCTTGTGGTAATATTAGACAAAACTTCAGTACTTGAAGGAGAACTCCAGACCTGTCTTTGACACTTAAAGTGGCATCTGGGGGCTGAGAAGACAGTGAGTACATTTTTAGGAAGATAAAAAAGGATGGGTGAGACAGGATACCTTTTCTGACAAAGCGAGTTAATAATTGTAATTGCATTCTTCACAATTTTGATGCAAAAATTTGCTGTTTGTTTACACAATAAACATTGAGTATACACAATTAGCATTCAGTATACCTCATAAGACTGCCTTCTCAAATAAAAAAAACCATTCTTCTGTATCTTTATTTGGCTGGTACTACACGGACTACTTCAGATCGATGCGTTATGCCATCTTTAAAACCTTACAAATTATGTGCTTGCAGTAGTCTTATAATATTGGTATACTTTTCTTAATGTCTGGCATGATGAGATGCCAGGAAGGCCTGAGCTTTCTCATGAGAAGGAAGGTACTGCTTTCTTGGAACAGGGAAAATTTTCATACAGAATGTCATTGAAAATGAAAGTGACATTTGGCCCACAGGTAGCAGAACTGTAGTCTAAAAATTCAGGAAAGTAGACCTGTTCTGATATCAGCCAGACTATTCAATGTGCAACAATTCAGTTCAGTTTGATTTTTTTCACATTATCAACGCAATTCCAGATGCAGAACAATGAATCCAGTTTTTAGATGAGATGAGTCACACCTGAATTATGTGGGAAATCCCTAATAAATGCCCAGGTAAAAAGGAAATAAGGAAATCAGAGCACTCTTTTCAAATCTGACAGAATCAATTATTTCTCATTATAAGTGATATCAGAATATTAGGGTATTTTTCCTAGCCACCTGTCAAGTAGCTGCACATAAGACCATGACATATCATTCTCACCTTCAGCAATGTTGCTGAAGGAATATAAAATATTTTCCATACACTGATCATCATCAGCCCAAACAGTTTTCATTTTCAATCCCACATTTAATCAAAATGGAAGTTATCAGAAGAAAATATCAGAGAAATTGTTCAGACCACACTTGAGAACATTCACCAAGAGGGGTGTAAAGTAGAGGTAAAAGGATGTTTTCTTTGAAGATACTTCTGGGGCAGGGCAGAAAATGATTTCAAGAGTAGAAGACACAATCTTACCAGCTCACTCTTTTTAATGGTCATAAGTATCTGTGTTACAAAAGCAAGCTACAAAATAGTGCAGGGAGACAAACTAGTAACGCAGTCAAGCTTTACCTGCCTACTCTCCAGAGGAGAAATTAAAGCTATCAGTGGAAAAGGTTTTTAATTTTCAGCTGGTAGGCCATTGTCAGCAGTTGCTTTCTGCAATAGTGGCAAGCTCAGTATATGGTGTTCATGCACTACTTTTTGAAGTGGGACACTGTGCAGCAGCTAGAGGACAGCATCCCTCTGTGCTCAGTGCTGTACAAACACAGGATCAACACATCAAGACATCTCGGTGTCTAGGAGATTACAACGCAGGGACCTGACTGGAGATATTTCACTGTCCTGTTAAGGCCAAATTGGCAGTGATACTGAACCTTAGAGGAAAAATTCATTACTTATGTCACTCCAACTGTACCTGTAAGCTCCTACCAATATGTATCTTGTTCTGGGCTTGACTTGGCCTGGGCTGGTCTTGCACTTGAAGGAAAGAACCACCATATGTCATCAACAAAGAGTTTGCTCCAGCAGCATCCTTGCAGCTGGCTGGATACTGGAGCTAAGTGACCTCTGGGATTCAGCCCAAAGCTTTCCTGCAAAAACAGGTGAAGGCTGGGCCCAAAGAAGGCTACTTAGTGTTGATTTAGCAATACTGGTGAAATCATTCAAGGAGGGACACGTGATCTGTGCAGATGGACAAAGCAAGGGGCAAAGCTGTGATCTGCTGTCAGATTGAAAGAAAAAGAATTATCTTATGCACTGTAGATACTCTTCACCTGCTTTAATTTTTAATAGAAATGTTCCTCTTTAAGTGCTATGAGCAATACAAGTTTAATGTGAACTTAGAGGACCATGCAACACAAGTATAATTGACTCACTATAATCACTCTTTTGATATTTTTTTTCCTTTTTCTTAAGTCTTAATATTTCATTCTTAATGGAATCAGAAAATGACAGAGAGCTGGAATGTGACATAGCTGTCAACTAACATGAATTCAACCTAGTAGCCAATATTGAAATTGGATTTGAATTACTGCATAAGTGATTGCAGATTAGAAAGCTGGAATCAGATAGCCATGGTAAGACATTAACCACCTGCAGGTCATAGGCAAAGGAAACCAGAAATAGTGTTTACAGAGGTCAAAGGTTTACATTTTTAAGCATCACTGTATCAGGGAACAGAGGTCACTTTTTATGTTTGTGGCATTGCTCTGTAAAATTTGAGTTTGTTTTACATGCAGGTTTGGTATCTTTCCACTAACTAGTCTTACAACTGAAAAACCAGTTGAACACTATTTACACTGAACACTTTTGAAGTTCACTGTTGGCCTGATAGTAACACTCTTTTTAAGCACAAAGTAGCTTACTTTCATCCCTCTGCTTGTGCTGCTTTACCCTATCAGTAGTAAACAAAGAGGAAAGCTGCCCCATCCTGTAGTGACTATAACACATCCTCCCCTTAACTAAGGTTTTGTCAAAACCCATCATCTGAATGGGTAAGACTGAATTCCATGACTGCTGAATTGGACATACTTTGAGCTGACATAAAAGTGGTGAGGTGTCTGTGCTTATTAGGGCTCCTAGTAGAAGTGTTGGTGTGTTGTGGAAAGGTAGTGTTACTGTCGTCTGTGATGTTTTCTGGAGGTTGAAACTGTGAAAACAGACAAGAAACAATATTTGCTCTATCAGCCAGACTAAAGTTCATAAAACTAATGTAACTGGGAAAAGAACAATTTAAAAAAATGTCGGCTCAGTCCCAGTTTTAGGGAGTAGATAAGGGGAGATGAAGTCATCACATTCTCACGGAGGAAAATGAACAGTTATATATTGCATATAAACCTCCCAAACAGATTATTTTTCTCTTAAAAAGATCTCAGACCCAGAAGATCTCCTATCTCTGGCCTTGTAACTTCTCTTTCTGACCAAAGATTTACTCAGAAAAGACAGAACAAACTTCATAATTTTTTACCACTTTTTGTAAAGAAGGATGGCTTCACAACTGTTTCTTGATCCTGCTAACTGGTCTGATTAAATGCATAGGGAGAGTATTACTTGGTAAGTTTTCGTATTAGTCCTTACCCACAACAGCGTGAAACAGAAAAGGAGGGGATCTGCTTAGTTGCAGTCTGGATCTGTTGTTCTGTTTTCAGCTTTAGTAGCAACATTTTGTTATTCTTGATAATGACATTCATTTTTTTCTGTATTTCAGTGTACTCACCTTAAAACAATTGCAGTAGTAATAGTTTTCCATTGTAGAACAATGCTAGAACTACTGACTTATGTAAGGGTTTTGAGATGCTCTTAGGAAGGGAGGTATAGAAAAGGAAGGTTGTACAAGAAGATAGCTGGCAAGAAACACCAGCTTATGGTACCACTACCACCTGTGATGCCGTCATTACATAGTACACCCTTTTGTCCTTTCAATTAACACATCTTAGCCCATACCTTATCAAAATATTTGCACAGATGCAAAGGTGAACATGACCCTCAGAACTTTCTTCAAGACAAAATTTTTCCTTGTGGAGAAAACTTATTAATAGTCAAAGCAATGAAGGAATCAGCATTTGGGGCAACTCCAAAACCACCTACTCAAACTCACAAGGAAGAGAGACACAGATCCTGGTGCCATAATTAGTATTTCCTCTGGTTTGGCTCTTGTTATTTCTGTTCACATATATTGAAGGCAAAAAAAAAAAAAGTTTTAAAGCCATGATTGTGTTCCCCAGCAAAGCTGATTTACATTTTGCAGGAGATTTTAATTTCTCTTATATCCAATACCAGGGTGACAAAACCAAATGATAACTTTTAATTCCTATTTTCTTTAGTTGACATCACCAGCAGATACAAATTTGGGAAAGCTGCTTACATCATTTGATTCAATTGATATGCTGGTGTCCCTGGGCTGAAGAATGTGTGTAACTATGTATGTTAGCTTCTCACTGTCCTTTCAGGAAGGGAGAGGAGACTGGAAATAAAGGAAATTTTAACCTATTCATCTACTTCCTTCTTTCTGTGCAGTCTTTTCTGCCTGGTATATAGAAAACTAGGGTGTGTGCCCGTTAACACCTTTGTGAATGATAAAGGTCTGTATATATGATATAAGCAGGTGGACACTAATCACGCTTTGAGTTTATGTTTTGTGTATGCTTCTTCTTGGTCCTACTCATTCCTTCACTCTTAAATTTGTAGAAGCATGTAACACACAAAGCAGTCACATAGCCAGCCTCCTAGTGCATATGGTGTAGAAGAGAAAGAAGAACTAATCACTAAAACACCTTAGGAATACCTTAGGCACACTGACAACAACACTGTCAGGCACAAATGAAACTTACACAAATCCACTTCAGTTTGGCCCTAATTTCTGAGAATTAAGTGTTTATTAAAGACTGAAAAATCCTTCCTTAAACTTAATTGAGAAAAGACACAAGACACACTTTTATAAATATAAGCATATGTTGTTGCTGATGAACAGATTTTGTATTTTGCGTATTTGATTTGCATCAAAAAAGAGGAAGAAACATGCTGCTGTGTGACTTCCATTGTAGCATCAGTATCATACCCTCCACTTCGGATATAAAAGGTAGTTTAGGCTGGTTTTTAGAACATACAGGTGGGCAGTATCTGTGCTGATATTTTGCTACATGACTGAATTACATAAGGGACAGCTCCTAGCTGCTGATGGGGCGGTGCTGCATATGCCAGCTCTACCCATGCACGGCTCTCACTGGAGGAAGCAAGAAGCATCAGCAGGTCTCTGAATAGAAAACTAGGAATGGGAGCATCCTTCTTCAATGTGTTTAAGGGAATATAGCAGTCTGACCTCAGCTTTTATCACAAACGTAGTCATATAGCTTGGTAGGATCAGGTCCTTGTTTTATTGCAATAGTAGAAACCTTGGGGTAAGTTAAATTATCAGATACAGTGAAACTATGACAGATCTGACCATAGACACCCAACTGAAGGTATCACTGAGGACTGCAACCACATACTGCAAGATGGACACACAATGGGGAAAAGGAAAGTTCTCCATCCCTCACTCTCTCAACCCACTACACTGCATACCTCCCATAGCTTGAAGCAAGACAAGAAAGTCAGCATTTTGCACCCTCCAACAGCTTTGACATGACAGGTATGGTATTTTCTTACCCAGAATTGCCAAGGAAATCCGCCCTAGCAAAAGTGCAAAAGTTTTCAGTATAAGGAGGTGGGGTGCAAAAACTGGCTTCTAGGCAAAGGTTGAAATGACTCAATCTGAAACAAAATGTAAAGCAATTACTGCCTGGAAAAAAAAAAGATCATGCTGACATTTAGAGGCTGCTGTGATAGTATCTGTCCCTTCCCAGGCTGACATAAGCAGCCTTGATTTCATCCCAAAATTATTTTATTTTTGTTTGTTTGATATTTAGGGTATCCTTTATTTGGACGTGGGGGGCGGCAGGATGGATTGCCTTATTTCAGCTTTTATGCTGAGAAATAATTGCCACCCCAGAAAGGTAATTACATATGCCATTGTTTACATGCATAATAGGCCTGGAAAAGCATGTTCTACAGATAGAAAAAAAAAGAAAATCCTGCTTTCACATCAGGGTGGAACACTATGCAAAGTGACAGATTGCCACAAATAGCATTCAAACCCTTGCACAGTAGTGGTTGATTTTTCTTCTGGGGAAGAGGGGGAAGGGATGAAGGCTATGGAATAGGGTGGAAAGGGGGAAAAAAGGAAGATAATTTTGTTCAACAGCCACAGTAACATTCACAGTGGTTTTTACTATCTTCATTGCTGCTAAATGAACCTGATCTTTAAGTTGTTTTTAAAGTCACTGCCTCAAAGGGACATTTTCTGTTGCATCTTGTGCAAATACCACTTCTCCTAAAGTGGCCTTAATTTGAATTGCTTTGAAAGCAGACCAGATAATCTGCTAGAATATGTTGTGGCATGATGCATCTCCCCTTTGTGACCTTAGTACTACATAGAAAGTGAATTTAGCTCAGAAAAGGACAACTAGTCTCTTTTTCTCCCTCCCATCATAATACAATGAAAGAATAAAACAAACAGTGTGCTGTGATGTCAAACCCATTTCAGATTTTTTTTTAAATGCAAAATATGTATTTCTTCAAAATATTGAAAGTTTCAGGGCTGAACAAAGAAAAGAAATGCATATGTATTTCAATATTGAACCAAGCATTGTTAGATGCTGAAGCAATTCATAGCAGGGCTATTCTCTGTGGCAGTGTCCAGCAAATTGCATGAGCTGCTTGTTAGGCTTGACAACAGAGTTTTACCTAACAAAGGCCTCAACAGCTCAGAGCAGCAGAGGAATGTCAAAATGAGCACATTTCACACACAGATATGTGACCATTATAGTCTATAAGAAGATGCATGGGGTGGAGGGAAGAGGCTGGATGCTGGGAAGGCTAACAGTTAGCAGTAGGGACATGGCCCTACTGACCACATTTAATCAACCTTTCTGTAAACAATTCAACATTTTCATTGTTCTCTAAAAACTAATAAAGAGAAACAAGCACTCTTCATTCATCTTGAAGTAATTTTCTGTCAGGTTTGAGCCCCTTGTGGCTTACAGCTTGTGCATTACTAGCTGTGTGATACAACAACTATTTCAATTTATTTTACAAACTCTGGCCATTCACATGTCAGTTAGTGCTCACCAAGCCAGCATCTGAAATTGTGCAGTTAACGAGTTTTACAACATTTCTATCAAGAGAAACTGTTTAGCATAACTGACTCTTAAGGAGTTATTATACCTCTAAAAATCCATTTTAAGGGGCATTATTTAAATAAAATAGAAAAACGGTTCACTGCCTTTTAAAGGCGCTACAAAAAAAGTCCATCAGATCCAGTGCAGTAATCCTCAGCTTAAAGCACTCTTGAGAGCACTTCTGGGAATTATCAGCATAATGAAATGTTTTGTGAAATGTCCAGATAGATTCCTCTACTCAACAATTTTACTGCACTATATTTATTTTCCCTCCAGTTTTTAAAGGAGTGACTACTTTTTTTGAGGTGATGATTCTACATTGTGTAGATTAACTGAATGCATTTTTGTCAAGGCTGCAGTATAACTGAGGGGTTCTGTCTGTGTACGATCTATATACATTTGCACAGCAAAAAAAAGAGTCAAGCCCTTTATGTTAGTCTCAGCTCTAAAAGGGTTAAATCACAATGAGGCTTATGCAGATTTGCATTTCTCTTGTAGCACATTTTTCTTATACTTAACAACTTTCTTATCCAGTGGCACCTATAAAATGCTATATTGAAAATAATTCTCAATTGCTCATAAGAGCTCATAAAAATAAAACTTGTTCTGAACTGCTCTGAAAAGGAGAAATTTATGAATTTTAACTTAATTAATAGATACCTTTTAACTATGGTAACTAATGATCCAAAACTGCTAATACCTGGAGTCTACAATGGTAGACAGAAACGCTGAAGCATTTACGTGAGTCAATCACAGTATCTTAAACCACCTAATGGAGTAAACCCCATTTTGTTTTTTACGATTTAAATTAGTCACCATTCCTGCCTAAAATGAGCAGTGGTAAGAGAAAAATTATATTATGGTACAATTACAGATACAGTAGGCACAGTATGCAGGTGTATGTATACAATATGCACACAGAGGCAACACATCTGCAAGGTTTTACCCGGTGTTATTTGTTTAGTAGGACAATAAAAATGGTAAAGAGTTGTGAGGGGAAGCTGCATGAGGGGCAGCTGAGGTCACGGTGTCTGTTCAGCCTGGAGAAGAGGAGACTGAGAGGAGACATCATCGCAGCCTACAACTGCGTCCGAGGAAGAGGAGGGGCAGGCACTGATCTCAGAGCAGGACCCAAGGAATGGCCCAAAGCTGTGCCAGAGGAGGTTTAAATTGGATATTAGAAAAAGGTTCTTCACCCAGAAGGTGGCTGGGGACTGGAACAGAGTCCCCAGGGAAGTGCTAACAGCACCAAACCTGACAGGGTTCAAGTGGCCTCACAAAGTTCAAAAAGAGCAATCCTCTTGGGCACATGGTGTGACCCTTGGGGATGGTCTTGTGCAGGGCCAGATGTTGGATTTGATGGTCCTGATGGTCCCTCACAATTCAATTTATTCTGTGATTCTAGGATCAGTTTTATCTAGTGCCACTAAATGCCTCAGTATTATGTGTCAGCCAAAAAAATTTGGTTGGCTTGGTTCTTCAGAGGTTTTACACTCATTTTAAGACAGAGAGACTAACACCATCACCCCTTGAGATCTTTCAATAGATACTCAGTAACTTTCATGCACAAGACATCTAGACAATAATTTGTAGTCTTGGTGCCATCTCAGAGCAAAGGTATAACCTTTCCTGAAGGTATAAGCTTTCCACAATCACTGTAGGCAGTACTACAGTGGTAGTGCCAAAGAAGCTCCTCTCACAATCTGCTGAGACAGAAATTCACGTAGTATGACTTCCAGACTGGCAAATCTATGACTGATCAACTATACTAACTGAGATAATGGGCACTTTCCTAACAGCTGAGCTACAGATCAGTTTTATAAGATGTCAAACAGTTGGGCACGGTCTGTACATATTAAGATTTAAGCAGTCACTGGCAGAGCTGGCTAAAGCAGTGGGATTTTTTAATGACTAAAATCTTTATTGGAGTGGTATCATGCTCCTTAGCACTCTGCTTAATGCCTTCGTATAGCAAAACACATAAAGCAGGAGAAAAAGGAGAGGGCTTTAAAAATATGCTCAAATTTATGTTAGAATCAGTGGAAAACTTAACTACACTTAAAAATTCTATGAGTGGTTGTGCTACTGAAAGGCAGGGAGAGATGAAAGCTGCTGGATTTCCAGATACTAAAAATTTTGGATGGTGAAACTTGAAAGCACCACTGTACAAAAAAAATTTGTATCCAGGTCTAGAGAGAAAACTAAGGAGGAACAGACCAGAAGTGAATTCTGTAAGACTAATCACACAGTCAAACCAAATAAAGGAACAAAGGAGTGAGCTGAACTTAATTCTAGTGACACTTTACAATTGCACATGTTCACAGTTAGTTTTTGGCTTTCTGCATGGTCAACCAGTAGATGCTGCAATGGGAGCACTAAAGGTCTGCTGGTGAGAGGTAGAAATCAGGATAGGATACTTTTCACAGTCCTCCCATATTTATAGGATACGACTTCTCTTTACAAGCCCCACTTCTTTCTGCTTTTTGGCCCAAAGAGAGTTTTGACAGGAAATTCAGAGCCACATCATCAATCAAAGGCAACAGCAGGAGGCCTGAAATGAAAAAAAGAGTGTGGAAGACATCTTCTGCTGTGTGCTGAGGAGGTGCATAAGAGGCAAACACTTAAGTGGCTTGACTGCAGTTGTGTATTTTAGCACATTTAATTACTCTCATGCATTTCTCATGAGTTTAACTAGTATGGCAGCAGGATTTCTTTGTCGCCTGATTATTTATGCATAATGTTGACCAAAATGGAAGCAACTATTTTTTGACCATGCACAGAGATTTTTTGTTCTGGAGTGAAGGTCCTTCCCTTTTTGGGAAACATCTATGTAAAATGACAAAAAAAAAAAGAAAAAAATAAGATGAATTTTAGGTATGATAGATTTATTTGTGACAAATGAAAAGTCCGTAACTGATTTTTTGTGTGACCAAAGACTTGATGCTTGCTCCACTGTTCATACATTTTCATTTGTTCATACAGATCCAACTTTTTGCCCAGGAGTTGTTTCATTTTTCTCTTTTCTAAGAGGACTTCTTTTGCCCCGCAAGTAACATACACGTCTAATTTACAGGGCATTCTAACAGGTCTTGGAGATACACAGGCTTGAAAGGGTCTAAACTGGAGTGCAGACAACCTTTGACTGTTCCTTTCTGCTAGCCTGTGGGGGTAAATTCCCTACAAATGAGCTGTGGGCGGGAAGCACCTGGTTCATTAATTATTTTACTGAGAACTAGCTTGGCTATCCTTTGGCCGACGCTGAAGTCTACTGAAGTTTGGACATCTCAAAGCTCTAAAATATGAGAGAATATTATTATTTTAATCCTGTACCTATAGGAGCAGCCTGTCCTATGGTCCATATTCCTCTACACTGTCGGGCTAGATGTTTTCTGTTCTATTCCCAGACAGACACTTCCATTATAAGGAGGCATGGTCAGTCAGGGAGCATGGTCAGTAGAAAGCTGCATAAGTATGCTCTGCCTCTCTAGGGAAGTTGTTGTCCTTGTTAAGCCTTTTCCCCTTCAGAGAAGGCTTGTGAATGTTTAGCAACACCATGACTGAATTAAAAGAATAATGTTATGGGAAGCAAAATTATTGAGACACGATAATTTAGGCTTAGGTAGACAAGTTTTCAAATTATAATTTAAAAACATTAAATATCAGAGAAATAACTCAAATCTGAACACATGCAACATCAAAGCTGATCCTACATAGTGAAGAAGACATCTATATTTACAGTTTCTATCCCTTAGTTGGTGACAATCTAAATGCCAAATTCCCTCACATTAAGTGGATCTATGTATCAGGATAATGAGATGCAAGTGCACATCTGTGTGGTACCATGACTAATAATATCAACAAGCTGTGTTTTAAATACTTCTGACCTTTGATAGGGAGAAGTAAAACATGATGAAGAAAAAGTGGGAAAATTGCATAAAAAATCAAACATCTTCTTTCAGCTTGTCTTTTATATAATGACAGGTGCCTTAGGCTGGATTTCCTTGACCTTTTGGGACATGATGATGCAGTTATTTGCCATGAGTCCAAAATTTCATTCACAGGCTTTTAACACAGGCTCTCCAGCCTGTGAAGTTGAGTCTTGTTGATATAATAATCTCTGTAAGAGCTGGACATGCAGCCTGCCTCTATTAGTCCCGCAGATGCATATAAAAATTGCTCAGATGCATATATAATTGCTCATTACAGCAAGATTAGCCTTTTTTTTTCTTTTTTTAATCCAGGCTTCCAAGAAACAGAGCTTTTTTTTGGTCATAGAAAGGTTATGCACATGTCCAAGTAAGTTTGAACTCATTAGTTAATTGCAGCTGATTTTCTAAGGGAATGAAAGGGATTGTGAACCTAACAGCAGAGCAAGAAACTCTGCACTGTATCTCACAGTGGCCAGGTATATTCAAATGACACAATGTGGTTCTTTCCTGTCCCATTGACTTATTAATATCAATGTAAATTGCCAGGTATTCTCCCATTTGTTTCTGAATAATTTCTGGATCACTCAATTTGCCCATGGTCCCCTCACTTTCTCTTCCTCCTTTCAGCCAAGTCAGGAACAACTCAACAAAAAGACTAGTTTCAGCCTCATGCTATCAGTTGCTGTAAAATGCAAGATTAGGTGTGAATTCACAAAAAATCTTGCTAAATCACTGGCATGGTGATCTGCTTACTTTTAAAAGGATGGGATAAAAAGATACATAACTCCCCATAATTTTGTAACCAGTTGCACCAACCACAGACAGCAGAAATGAAGTGATTACCACTTAATAAAAAAAGTTCATGAACACAACCTACCACAACAGGTTGGAACCTGCTGAAACCACCCTATAAAAATACCAGAAAAAGAGCACAGTGGATTCTACATTACAGAAAGAGAAAGAGGAAGAGGAAGAAGAAGAAGAAGAAGAAGAAGAAGAAGAAGAAGAAGAAGAAGAAGAAGAAGAAGAAGATGAAGAAGAAGAAGATGAAGAAGAGGATGAAGAAGAAGAAAAAGCATTGGAGTCTACCTTGAGAGCCTGGAAGCTGGAACTTCGGAAAAGATCAACACCTCAGTTAACACAAAATGTGCAAAGCAATGTTAGGGAAACTTCTCTGAGAGGCAATGATGCCAAGTACAAACTTTCCTCTGCCATCAGCTGCTTTTGGGTGATTTGCAGTGGGTTGGACATCCATGGGCCAGTCCTGGAGTGGGGTCCTGCAAGAACTGTCAGAAATGGAATTGGGTGGAGGAGTAAAACTGAGGCTTGCATGTCATGCTTTAATAGATTTCTGCCATCAAAAAGTCATCCTGGTGTGTGAGAAGCTTTTGACAGCATGCTGACAAGGAGATTGAGCCTCACATTTCTGAGCTAGACCAAAGCCTTTGTCACGTGAACTAGCTGAGCACTGCTGAGATACCTTTTCCTCAGGAAAAGGAACACCCTGTTTGTTTGGTCATGGCCATATTCTTCAACTAAACTAGTATTTCTGCTTTCACAGAGTGTAGGATTCACATACTTTCATCTCTCTGTAGGGAATTTTCTTCATATGTATTACAATGGGATGACTGATACAGTGATTTTTTTGGGAAGGTTTGCAGTAGGTTTGCAAGTCAGACAGAAGCTAGCAATCACTTGAGCAACAAATAATAACTTTAATGTCCTGGAATGCTAGTTCTTGATGTTTCAGGAGTAGTTTTTATTTATCATTCTGTATGTCACCTACATATCTCAGATGATAGTGTTAGCTGTTCTATACAGATGAATTGCAAAACTAAAAGTCTTGCACTTTAAACAGATATTTTTGCATTGTGAAATCTACAATATCTTCAAAGTAAAAATTTTAAACAGAAGAGAGTGTGGACACTTGACATTGCTCCCATCTTATAGTCAGTGAAAGCTTATAAGCACAGTCACAATGAGCCATTGCCCATTGACAAATTCTGTTCTCTGGGACCTAATCTAAAGCTAGGGAGGTATGTGTTCCTGTGCTCCTGAAGAAGGTATGATGTGAGCAGCGTCAACAGGAAGGGCAAGGGAATGTAGGATCTACCACTCACTGCCCAGTTACAGAAGTTCACGCTAAATAATCAGATGAACTGAGGCGGATGTCCCAAGCACTCTGATCACACCAAAGCAGGCACATATTGACTTCAGTGGTTTTGGACCAAATTCCTTCTTCTCTGTCAGTGGAAATATGAAAATGGGTAATTTAGTAGCCTCCTAATGACCTACGATCTTTAGTGTTCCCAGACATGGGAGAGAAAAGGGGAGTAGAAAGATTTCCTGCAAATAGTTTGTGTGCTGTCTTCACTCTAACAAGTCCTTGCAGTACTTCATGTGCTTTGGAACTTGTTCAGCTGAAGGCAAAACATGTATTTACAAGATTCACCTGTGGCCTACTAACATGGGAACTGAGTCTATGTGTTAGAGCTTGAGCAACAGGTCAAATTCAGGTTTCAACATTTCATAGATAGGTACTTCACAGAGGTAACCGCAACACAAAATATCAGGAAAACCCCAAGAACCAGACAAAATCAAATAGTGATTCATTCTGTTAAAAAAAGTGTAAGTGATTTGTAGTATGCTTTTTTTCTTTTTCTTTCTTTCTTGTTTTTTTTTTTTTTTCTTTATGGGTAATTCCATTTAAAAGGCCAAAAATTAGGCCTTTCAAAAATAGGAGAAAATTAGCCCCTTCAAATGGTAGTACATAGATCTGTGACACAGGGCTGTCTTAAAAGTGATTTGCCCAGTTGTCTTGGGTATATATTCCAGCTGTACATTGAACTACTCACAGACGCAAGGTATGCTACAAATTTATCACACCACATGGTTCTGTGATGCTCTAAGCACTTACTAATGCAAGTTTTTCTAAATGACCTCTCAAAGAAATGGGACTAATTTTCTTAAACATCTTGATGTTTTACAGAAATACTGTAGTGCTGCCCATGTATAAAGTGTGCGTCCATTTGCCTGACTTATTTTACATTTATTTTATTAAAATGATGTGAATGCTTCATGTAGATTCTTAAAGAAATATATTTGTCTTTATACTAATTTATAAACTTGATTAATATATTAAACTTTGTTAGATTATTATATATATGCTCTTATTAAGCTTATAAAATGATAATGTAATTTTAAAATGGCAGTTGCACTAGTGTACCTACTGTTCAATTTAAGACAGTGCAGAAAATTATACACATCTAAAAAGTCGGGGGTAGCAGCCAAATGTGTATCGATTACTGAAGTAACCCTTTTTAAAAATCACAGCTGGCTTTCTAATTGTCTCTGTTAGATGCTAGATACTGTTAAATATTGTTTACCACAGAATAGGTCCACTCAGGGTGTAAAAGGGGAATGTGTGGCTTTCTCAAAGTCATGTGCAATAATTCCTATACAAACTCTGAAAATGGAACTGATAATATGTCAATGATTACAATACAAAGAAATTAAATATTACAGCTAATTTTCTCACTGAAATCTAATCCAGGGATTAGCAACAATGGGAAATCTGTTTTATTTGCATTTAATTTGTACCTTCACACTATTATCTCCCATGTTTTAGTTTCAGGAAATGTGGTTCAGGCTATTATAACCACATTTCATGCTGCAGTTGCACTGTTATTTGAGCTCTATGCTAGGAAATGACTTACTGAAAAAATAAAGCCAGCATACTTTATTTTAATTATACTAGAGCTGTATCTAAGTACAAAAAAATAGTACAGCATATTTTTAATATGAAGCATGGATTAACAGTTTTATGAGACATAAAATCTATTTATATCATTTTCTATTTACAAATCAGTTATATATCTTTCAACAAAACAAATGCCTATAGTGTAAAAATGAATAAAGAGAACATCAAACTAGCAATCATGTAAGCAGTAAATAACATCTTAATTGGCCTGGAATGCTGGAGCTTGATTTTTTTGGAACTAGGTTTTATTTATTGATGTATATGGCATACTTATCTTTCCAGTGATTTGTACAAGTCTATACCCTTTCCTCAATATTAGATCCATGTATAGCTTTATACTCCAAATGCCATTTTGGAAAATAGCTAAGTAGGAGAAGAATCGTTGCTTCTGGAAAAGCCATCCATTTAAAAACTTTCACTGAAGCAAGAATAACTTCACAGTTTTTACACTTTGTCTTCTGATAAAAAACAAGGGGCAGAGGGAAAGGGAAGCAATGCTGTTATTATGCAGTTGCCACCCAATGAATGCTTCAACAGTCCTTTACTCTGTGCTGGTTTGGCATTGACAAGAAAACAAGGAAGGATCCCATGTATGCTGGGAAATGTCATTTAAATGCTCCTGCCTATGTTCCTTCTACCAGCAAGACTAGCAGGTAGAAATGGGTATGGTGGACTTTATACATGCTCTGCAATCTCTGGATTTGGTTCTTCTCAGGAGTTTTTGTGCAGATTTCTTCTTAATCCACACTGTACTTCAAGCCACACAGCACTTCACCCCATGCTTTGCACAATACCATGCAGCTGAGAACTGGCAAATTCAATCTTTCTCCACCAAGGTGTGTGCTGTGGAATTCTTCTTGTTGAAATACAGGTGTCATTATAAGAGAGGAAGAGAGAATTTTATCAATGACTCTCTTCTTTCTTATAAAAATGTAGCTGAAAAATGCCGCTGTGCAGATACTGCTTGGTAGATTTGCTTAGGATTTTAAAAGTCTCGTCCTTAAAACTACTTCTGCTGTTGATGGCGGAAAAAAAAGTTTACAAACAGCACTGTTACACTTGCCCATCTTCTGCTTTTATGAAAATGGTGATGTAAACACAGAAAAGATTGTGCTCTGATAGCTGTCATTGCTCTAGTATAACCTTAGCTGTCTGGAAATGAGCTAATTAAATTTTTTGGTGTGTCTTTTAGAGAATACATTTGCATTTGACATAATTAGTGGTAGGCAGATCCAGCTATATCCAGGGGGAATCTCAAGACAACTGCTTTGCTGACTATTAGTGCTTAATTTCTGAATGTCAAATCCTGCACATCTTAATTTCTAGTGAATAAGCTCAATTGAACTTGCTGCCCAGTTATGCAAAAACTGTTCAGATAAAACCAAGTGGACACGAATGTAATGAATGTGGTTATTAAATTGTTTCAATTGAAAGAACCCTATTCTTATACCATCATAATGGGAACAATTTATCCCCACTGATCAGCCTGTCTCTTTTTTCTGAGCTCTCTTTGATCTTGAAGCATATTGCAGTGGTGTGTCCTATTGAAAAGCAAAACTGGGGCAATTTTAATGCTTTTGTACCTTACCAGTGCTCTATTTTTTCGTTGTTTAAAAATAGCTGTTAATTATAAGTGCAGTTTAAATGTCTCAAGTGACCCAGAAATGCAGGTTGGAATGAGACAGATTGTGTGTCTCATATAAAACAGATGTACTTTCACAGAGCATCCTGAATTCAGCCCTCAATATGTAACCTTCCCTAAGGTTATTTCAGTCAGGTATTGAGCTTGTCTAGCTTTTAGATATAAAATCCCACACATTTTGAACAATGAAGAGAAAACTTCATCTATATTTACTTCAAGAAGAAAAAGCCTCTTTTTCTGTGTGGGTGTATTTTGCTGGTGGTGGTTGATGGGATGAGGGCATTTCCCTTTGACTCCAGAGATTCAGGAGACTGTATACCAAATTTAATCTCCACCTCTTCTGCCTCTTAATGTAATAAACCTCATGCCCTTAAAGAACATTCAGTGGTAATAAACTTCCAGGAGATTGTTTTATTTTGATTGGATTAAGCACTGCACAAGTACCAGACATACCTTCCAGATATAAAATTTCAAGCTTCTGTGTTTTGAGGGGCTCAAAGTAATTTTTTATTTTCTCTTCTGTCAGCAATTGCTTTTAATTTCTGTCTGTGATGAGGTTCATCAAGGGAAGTCTGAAAAGTAGGGTGCAAATAAATTAAGGCAAGATAATGATTTACTGGAGGGCCTGAACAAATCAGTTATTTATATGTCTATTTATTTATATGTTGTTAGACAGCAATTTACAGACATTTCAATTTATTGACAAGACTTGGTTTCAACTTTCTGATTAGACTAGTCTGCCAAGTGCAGTGAGTTTGCTGAGGTCTCCCATGTCCCTGAAGATCAGTGGTACACATTTCAAAGCCACCACCACTTCATGAAACTGAACGGGTTAATGATGAAGGAAACCAAGGATCAACCAAGCTTGGATTGTACATTGAGATCTCAGCCATTAGGAGAGACTGTCATCCAGCTAAAAGCTGGAAACTGCAGGAATAAATACTCTGGGAGCGTGGAAGAACTCACCTGCTCTGGAGATGAGCAGCAAACCTCATCCACAAGAATATTTTAAACCTATTTCTCTCTTTTTGGCTATTAAGTATGATATACCTTTTTTTTTCTTCATGTCAGCTAAGAATAAGGAGAAAAAAAACCCAAAGAAAAAGGAGATAATAATCTTTCAGGATATCCAATTTCTTTGGCTATTAAAGCTTTTTCTTAAAAGACCCAGAATTTTATGGCTCATGTTCAGACACATCCTCACGCATCAGATATACACACAATGAATAGAGAAAAGTCCTCATTTGATAGTGGGAACGAGTATACTATTATGTTTTCCACTCTCTGGAAAATAATTTTCGATTCAATAGTTAGAAAACTTCTCCTGAATCTCAGAGGATGTTAAAAAAAATCATATATTGCAATACTGAGTTCAACTTCAAGAGAATCTACAGACCCCACTGTTTTCTAACATCAGTCCCTCAAAGACCTCATTGATTATATCTGCCCTTTGGAACTTTCTATAACTTTTGTTATGGGAACAAGAATGCTTCCTTTAACTATTCCCACTTTTAACACTTAATGCCATCACACTGGAAAACTGCAGATTTGATAGTAGTGGGAATGATGGCACATGCATATTGGAAATAAGAAAATTGACACATGGAAAAATTGTTTATCAGTTATCACTATCTTTCCACCTTTTGAGGACAATATTTTGGTGCACAAAGGTTTATCAAGGCAGAGACATCAAGAGAAAATTTACTGTTAAAATTCCATGGGCTTTGTTTTAGCCTCTAAATTTTCACACTGTTATTTTGTGAAGCACAAGGCAAGGACTAAGCCTCAGTTTAAACACCTGTATGAGTTAACCATCCCTTTGACAAAGCAGTGCAAACTCAGACTCAAGCATACACTTAGAATTGAGTGCTATCCTGATGTGGGATAGATACACACTTCAAAGTTCTCCAGCAGTGAGAACTTTGAATTTAGGTGAAAGTATTCTAACTGGACTCAATATCTTCTAAAGTGAGTTAAGCAGGGACAACTGTACTGCTAGAACTGTGCTCAGTTCAAGAAAGGTGATTTGGGCCAACATTAATTTTTGTGCTTCAGTTTTAAATTTCCACTCTCTAAAGGGTGACAGTGACAATGTTACTATACTAAAATGATATATGTTTGATATATGGAGTAACAAGCATTATGTGGTACTTCCCAGCCCCTCACCAGCCTTGCCCTCCCCCACTCCCCTACCTCTGCACACAAAGGGTAAGGCAATCAACTTAGGAAAGGTCTTCATGTTTTGCTTTTCATAGAAATTGGCAAACCAGAAAATTTGTGTCTCTGAAATGAAAGAAAAACTTTATAGAAGATGAGTGGGTCACAACATGTGACGAAAAATCACAGAGCAACAACTCTCTAAGGAGGCAGAAGTCACAAAAACTTTTCTGAAATCCATAGAAAAGACTGTATAGGTGATCTAAATAATAAATAGATAACAAAAGAAAGCAGATGGAAAGGTTAACAGGCAGCAATGATAGAGGACTCTGTTGCTTTACATCTACTTTCAGTCCCAAACTGGTCTCCACTGAACTGCTGAACTGATTTTAGGGACTAGTAGTTCTATTCAGATTTGGAAAAGTTAATGCACGTATACTGAGTTTTTGTGTTGGTAACATTAATTAGACTTTCTAAAAGTCTAAAAAGATAAAAAATGTTTCAGTAACTTCCTATTTGTCAGGTAAAAAAATCCCACTGTGCCATTTTGCTTGCTGGGAATAGAACTGTTATGCTTTCTCCCCTTAGTTCAGACATAAAACAGAGCAGCTGTATGTTGCTCATCAGACAGAACATATACATGCATATAAATGACTTCTATATTCAGTCTTTGCATTTGCTTACATGAACTGCAATGAGTAAACCTAAAATATCCCTCAGTTTCAGAGAGGGATCTAATGATTTAAACACCAATGATCCCTCCAATGAATCCATTTTTCCACTCAGGATTAACAAAGCTTTTGCTGTTATTCTTTGTCTCATTTCAGACACTACATACCGAGGGCCTTTGGAGGAGGTCTAGAGGAGTGGACAAGAACGAGGTTAGGGAAACATGATCCATGAAGAAACCTCAAAAGAGGCTGATCAGCCTCTAGAGGTGAAGACTGTCAACAGATATGGTCACAATGTTCCCCTGCTGAAAATTCTGGTGCCAAAGAACAGAGAGATTCGTCCTCTGTAAACTGAAAAGTTTGTAGAAAAATTACTTATAGGCTTGAGCTGCAGGAAGGTGCAATCAGGCTGGATGATGCAGTTTTTTGAGGGGATGGTTATGGGAAGACACTACAACTAAAATATGCTGAGGTGTTAAAGGCAGCTTACACAGAAATAAGTGTTGAAGTGTTTACAAACCCTTTGAATTTTTTCTCTTAACTAGTCTTTACATTTCCCTTCCCAGTAATTCATTGCATTTCTTCCTTCTCTAAGACTTCCAAATAAAGTTTATTGTCTTCCACAAAACTGCATTTATCAGTATTCCTTTTGCTCTCCTTCTCCTTTGGTTGTACTGTTTTTATATCTTTGTGGCAGCTACCCATGCTGAGTTAATCAACAAACCAATATAAGCTGAAAAACTATAATGTAAGGAGATAAATGTGATTTTTGGTGGACCAAGAGCCTGTCTCTCTATCTGTGTTTATAAGTCTCTCATGATTAGCAGTTTTTTGTTTTACATTCTGTGCTTAAACCCAAACTTGACGATCTTAAAACTGATGCCAATGTTTCAGCTGAAGTTATATTCATCTGAGTTTTGCAGTTGTAACTGCTTGATGCTATAGTTTCCTAATGAGACTACTATTTTGCTTTTATTTTTTTGCCCATAAGTTCCTTGTGTGTGTAGTGATGAGAAGCCTGGAGCCAATTTCATGCTTATGTTATGGTAATTCCAAAACTGTTTCATGTAAACTGAACAAACTCTCCTTACGGGAGGTACAGAAATAGGATCCTTTCCAGACAGCGTCCTAATGGGCAAACTTCTTTTGTCTGTAATTCCTACTCTTTGCTTTCTTTGTCATACTTTGCCTCTTAGTCTGTAGTTCAATGAATTTTATTCTTGGTGATGGACACGCTTCAATAAAAATCAAAGCAAATATTCTGAATAAGGTTTTGCATAGTAGATAAGTTTTTTTTTTTCCCAAGGAGGAGGTCTTTCAATAGAAGATGTAGAAGATAGATTTCAGATGGGGTAGGCTTCCCATCACCAAGCTATTGCAGGAGGGAAAACCACCTCTCCAATGGCCCTGGAAAGAAAGAACACACATTACACACATTGGTTAGTTGGTACAGGCTGTTTGTTTGTTTGGTTTGTTTTTTTAAATTTAGATGCATGACTGAAATACTGGTGATAATAACTCACATCCATAGAAATTTAAGGAACTGTACCTGGAGCAAATACCTTTTAGGAGAAATCAAGTCAATGACTCTCTGTTAAGGTGCTCAAACATTGTTGCCTCTGGTTTTGGGTGGAGACCACGTCAATGGATCTGCGACGTGCTCTAATACTGGACCATACTGAACAACTGGGCTTTGATCCAAAGAATATTTAGTTACATGCATATTTTAAAATTCTTATATGAAGTGGATTTATCACATACTGCATAGTCCCGTTTCACAGGGCTTGTGCTTTGTGCTCCCACTTGTTGCATCCTATGGCTACTGCCAGCACTGGTACCCAATTCAGTGCAATCATGCAGATTTATCAGGTGGTGTTTGTCATCATGAAGAGAGCTGTAGGCAGAACTGCCAAGAGGATGCTGCTTATTATATCTTTTGCTGTATTGGCTCTATTTGAGAGTAAAAGTACAGAAAAAAACCTTCAAGAAGCTGCATAATTCTCCTGCAAATAATATTCCATTCAAAATAGCCAGGAATTTTTTGCTGCCCATATTTTGTGCCATGCTACCCTTTGAGACAAACTGGTGTAAAGTTCAGGATATTTTTCTAGGTGCTAAATCCACACTAATCACTGAGGAGGTAGGAAAGAAGACATTCTTTCTGAATTTCTGTGATTCCTGGCCCTTTACTCCAAATCCATTAATACACAGGGATTTAGCACTATTGGACCTGCTGGTAGCCAATTAATTGACTGACTCTGTAGCTGGTGATAAGGAAAATGATTCCACTACAATTCACACACTTCATGATATCCTGCCCTGAGTCAACATTATATATATTTTCTAAATTTCAAGATATAAAGCATGTTTTCAGTCAAAAGATAAAAGCTTTGTGCACAGAAAATTGTAATACAGTCCTTTATATCTTTATGTAAATTGAAGTTAGAAGACAGTTTTCTTCTGTCACAATTCCTTGCTGCCACAAGGGAAAATTTACTTACTTGGTGGCAGGAAAAGGAGTACGTTCTCAGAGGTCAGTTCAATTAATACATCATTGTAAATTAACTTACTTTAGTATGTGTGCTACTTGTGAATTTCATTCATAAAGTGTGTGTGTAATGATGCAAGAAAGCTTCCTGTTCCTAAAAGAGTAGAGAAAATGTAAATTTGTGAATTTGTTTCAATTTGATTTGCTGACTTGTACAGAAACTTTGGATCAATCACGTAACTCTTCTCTACTTGAATTTTTCTTCTTTAAAATTATGATAATTAAAGCCCATAATATCTTGTAAAGGGGTTCAGACAGAGATAATAAATAAAAACAAAGTGATGTTAGTTCCAAAGAACAAGTTGAGCCTGGATTACTGAACACCCATATGATAAAAATGAGAATATTTTTTTTTTTACTTCTAATCACAGCTATTGCAACAAAGCTGTGATGAAAGTAATGGAAAGTTTAGGAAGATTTGATGTGACAGTGTGAGAGGAGACTGAAAAGATCAATAGATTAGAGGAAAATGGAATTAAAACTTGATCTTGTTCTCCCTGGAGTCAATGGCAAAATTCTCATTGACTTAATGAAGTACAAATACCCGTATTCAGAGGATGACCAAGCAGTATAAACATATATATATGAATAGATGGTTTGGAGGCAGTCAATTCCTTAAAGTAAAGAAGTGTCATATCAGTGAAACTACAGTGGAGCTCCTTAGACCAAGCAGAGAAATTCCTGTCCTTATGCAAAAATTCTGACAATTTGGCACTGTACAAAGCTGAGCAGATCAAAAAAGGCAGAAAAATTTTAAAGATATCTACAACAACATAAAAAGAATTCATAAAAGCTAAAAAAAACTGGCATATTATAGGACATAGCTGAAACCTAGAACAGTGTAGAAATTAAGCCTAGAATCCTGTAGAAACTACACCCAAGGTAAATTTTCTATCTTGCGATTTTAATGCAGTTTTGGCTGTCTTGCCACTATCAAGGCCTGAGAAGACAATTTTACTTATCTTCTGTTCTCATGCATCCATCAATAGGCAGTGTTCTTTTCTGCCCTTTTCAGACATGTTATGTTTAATGGATTTTTCCAATTGTTGAGAGCAGAAGGTATGGCAGATATCATTGTTAAAGATCTAATAAGGAATTACCATGTAATTATTCCCTATGCATCACTGTTTGGATCCTACATAAACTTTTCACTTCTAGACTAACTCTTGGAAGCTGTTGGTTTGTGTTGGTGTCATGGGAACTTGGATCTTACATGTGGAACTGCTTGAAGTGTGTGGGATTGCCACAAAGACAGGTATTTCCATAAAACCTCTGTTGCAACTTCTCAACCACAGGGATAATAACAACTGAATCAGAAACTTCAATCAGAGCACAGGGAAACAGATGCATCCTCCAAAGCATTATATTATTGTCTTTGGATTTACCCCTTTCCCAATTGCTCAAAAAATTTAAAATATTTTTCCTAAGTATTTAACATCAAAAACCAGTTTTTTCCATGTAATTTGTACATTGAAGGGATTAAAAAAAAGTCTTGTTTGGATGATATATAAAAAGGTGGTGATAATGCTTTGGAATTATATTTTTTAAAATGTTACTGTGAAAGTTTTCAAATTGTTTGTGTGGGAGGAGAAAGGAAGAATAGTTAAACTAACAGTTAAATGGAAACTACTCAAACATCTGAATTTTACAGTATTTATCTTTACCACAAAACTATGGAACTTATTGTCACAGAGTATAACGTCAAAGGTTTAAGAGAAAACAGACAGAAATTTGATAAAATTTGTTGGAGATCAACTTGATAATTGAAGGCTGAAATACGCAAGTCCAGATAATTCCGGAGTCTACATCTTTTTTGCATGTGGTGAGGGATGTCCTTGTCCTGCTAGACTCTTCACAGGAGACTGACAGCTCAGGAAAGAAATAGCACAGTGCTTGAGTCAGTATAGGCGTTCTGAACCACACTGTGCTGACTCCAAGTCCATTGAAACCTGAATATTGCACAGGGAGGTAGGTGCAAGGATGTCTGGGGAGAGAGCGAGTGGTGGAAAGTAATGATATCCTCAGGAATTTGGAGGAGGCAGAAATCAATATTCACTTAAAGAGCATGTGCTACCTCAGGTGAAGAAATAAGCTAGAAATAAGAGAAGGGGGTTTAAATAACTTGTTCACTGATTTTGAACAAGGGGTCTCCTTCCCACTTCCCTCTCCTCACCAACAACTTATAGAATTTGACAAACTTTACAAGGGGAGGGGAATATTCAAGGGAATAAAGGTGATGTCTCTCCAAATAAAGCATGGCATGCAGAATTTTACAGATGAAACACAGCTGAGGACACACAAACACTTTTTAGCTGGAGATAAACACCAGAATGCTTTAAGGGAACTCATCCATATAAGACAGAAGAGAGGGCAACATTTTTCAGAGAGCTCTGTACAGTGGCCAGAACATTAGACCTGTGTACAATTGGAAGGAAAAGGTGGAAAATACTTTCACAGAACTGTCTAATTTTAATTAGTCTGAGATGACTAATTTTAATTAGTTTTAGATAAATAATATTTATATTCAGGAGGCTTTGACTGGTATAAGCAAACCAGAGCCTCTCAATCAGTAGTTTAGGAAGAATACTATCTTAGAGCCTCCTAAATATGCTGACATAAGCACCTCAGCATCCAAGAACACACATTTTGAAAGTTACAGCAGTGCTTAACAGTGATTCTAATATTTGGAATGCTAAATAATTTGTTTTATGGAACACTGTTTATGAACAAAAAGAAAAAAGACCAAAAACTACCTAGAAATAATAGGAGATGGTAGGCATGAGGGGACTGATTTTGCACTTTGTGAAACCAGCTTCATCAAAGCCATGTGAATACGCTGAACATTGCAAGTCTGGATCTGCCGGAAGAATTTGAAAGATAATGTGAAATCCAGATATAAATGGTCCTCACTTCAATTCTCAGGCTAAAAAAATTAAGGAAAAAAATTAGTAATTTTTTACAATGATACCAGAGATGTTTTATAGTTTAAAATTTAAACCCTGACCCATCATGAATATATCATGGCCCACACAAACCTTCTCTACTTCTGCATACCCAGTTGCTAACCATTAGACCTGGCAAAGTCTCACATGCTTCATTAGGGAAAATGTATGGGCCGAAACCTCACCCACCCAAAGAGTGAGAATGTTTTCCACATTCATAAATGGGAAGGATCTGTTCAAAACTGGGGGAAGAACAGATAACTTGAAAAAGGTAATCCATGTTATTTGTGAATGAACAGGTAGTGGAACAAGAAGTCATCACTCACCAGAACACTTGTCATTCTGATGTGTTATTTCTCTCAATTAAAACGAAGTTTGACTGAAATGCAGGTTCATACTCTGATGCACCCTGCAGCTGCACTGGTTTTACAAGGCTGCAAGTCACCCGAGTTCACCTAGGATCAAAGCTGGCCCCCTGACTTTTGCTTTTCCTTTATCTATGAAAAAGAGTTGTTTCCAACTTAGACTTAAACATTGTAAGATTTGATAAATGGGTTTTAACTGGAGGTCTCTTGCTAATTGGGATGTCTGAAACTTGTTGTTCCAGATGAAACAGACCCCTTCTGAAGATATTTGGGGACTAAGACTCATTCCAGGAAATATTAACTAATTCAGTGCCTAACTACTTGGAGAGCAGAGTCCACTGGCCATATGTTATAAGTACAAAAACTCTTCTCATAAAATACTCTGTCCTTTAGCATAATAGAGGCTGACTTAAACCCCAAAATGATTTTTTTTTTAACAGTATAGTTCTTCACAGATTCTTCACATCATTCAAATGCTGTTATTGTTCAGAAACACTTCCATTTAGGAGCATTGTATTCCACAAGAGCTGCTGTGTACAAGCTGGATCCATGGTGGGATCCCACTGGATCTCCATTCTTACCCAACAGTAAATGGGGGAGTGAAGAATTCCCATTCTTTGCTGGGGAAGAAACAACTCAAATTAGCCAGTATGTTATCCTGAACACATACATAGTTATGATTTAGTGATTGTTGCATTTGAAGTTCACAGGAAAATCTCCTCGGTGATAATTTGTTCACTCAAATCTTCAGTTGTTGGCATTCTAAAGATGAAGATCAAAATAATTTAAAGCCGTAAGCATCTCTAAAAGTGCATTTTGTAAGATCCTTGCTTTTTTTATTACTTATTAAGCTAGTTACTTTTACTAAGTATAACGTTAATGATCAGATTTAAATTAATAGAGAAGAAGCTAAATGCTTTCAGTGAGACTAATTTAAACAAGAGTCGCAGCTAGAAATCAGAAAAAAACCATTACTTTCTTTAATCCCTTTTTAGGAAGTTTTAACTCCTTTTGGCCATTCAAATTTAAGCAAAGACAGAACTGCTTAAAACAATACAAAGCAGAGCAAAGACAGAATTTTTTAAACCTATACTCTTTCAAGGATAATATCTGTTAGTTCTCTCTATGAAGAATCCTCCACTTCAGAGACCTTTCCTGTTTTTTTACAGAAAAGTTGAACTTTTTTCCAAGTGACCTGTAACTTTGTTAAAGATATGAAGGTAATTGGATAATACATTTACCATTTAATAAATTGAGAAATGTATTTTAGCAGTGCGAGTTTAGCTTACTCAGCACTTCCTTCCCCAGCTTCATAGCCTTTCACTTTCAATAAAAACACAGAAGCCCTGGTTTCATATTATACTACAACACACTTCTTGCAATTTATTTGAAAACATGAGCAGGACAGACTGTTGCCGGAAGTGATGAGCCTAACCAGCCCTGGTCTCACTGCCCTGCAGGAAGCAGGTAGGCAGGAATGGCAACCAATCGATGAATATGATTTACTGAGCCAGACCTGTCTTAAATTGCTGGCCAGATGAAACACATTTAGAAGCCTGCCCACTGGAGAAACAGGCATAGGCATTATTTAATGCCAGAGTTTTTTGGGAATGGGACCTAAAACATCTCCCGTGGGAGGAAATGCGAGAGGAAATTGCTTGTTACACAGAAAAAGTGAGAGAGAATTAAAGTACGAAGGTGAGGATATGACTGGTGAGGAGAAGCAGGTTTGCATACAATATATGGAAAGGAAAAGAGCTGCTGGAGTAGGATGCATCAACAAGCCAGCAGAGATAAGGAGGAAGCAAAGCCTGTGTGGAAGGTAAACAGCTCATGATTGAAAAGTGGAACCTTGCCAAGAATAATAATTTACAGATAACTAAAGAAAAAAGGGTTAGAATAAATATGGGAAAGACTACGAAAGGCTCAAAGCAGACTTAAAAATCTCCATTAACCTTATGATTCAGTGCATTAGAGTTGACAGTAACCAAGAAGAAAGACAGACATTACATAATTAAGTTCCAAACAATCTACTGTTCAGTAAGTGTTATCAGTCAAATTTTTAGGTTAACTTGGGCAGTAGAGCTTGCTTTCATCCCAGAACTATGTCACAAATTCAGTGTTTGAAACTGCCACTTATCGAGAAAAGTTACTGAATACTACTGGTTCCACCAGTAGTATTCATGGAATCAGCAAAGAACTTTAAAATCCTCACATCTTTACGTAAAGATTCCAGAAGAGACAAAAATATTACTGAAAGATAAATCTTGCATAAAAATATGTCTTCCAGGTCAATATTAAAACATTGTGAGGAAGCTTCTAATATTGTACCAGATGCTGCAGATGAAACTGGTAATGAATCCCTGGAGTGCCATCTCAAATACTTTAAATTGCATAAATTGGTAGTAGGAAAAAAGATCCTGCTTTTTATCAAAACAATTTCAAAACCAGCAGGAATATCAGGAAGTAACTTAGAGAGCTCTGTGTATCTCTATGCCATGTAATAACTGCTTTAGAGTAAAAAAAAATGCAGCAAGTGGCATAAAACATGGTACTCTGACTTCCCTCCACCCCTCTATGACTGCTCAGTGGCAAAGTCCTTTTGCATCTAGAAGGCCTCCCAGAAGAAATAAATATTATTAAGTATGATTCCCTTAGGATGTTAACATAATTAAACTGAATTGTTCTCTTTTCTAGGACAAGACTTTTGTTTTTCACTAAAATACTAGGAGAATGAGCATCCTTACAGTATTTTAACAGGAAATAATGACAGACACAATTTCTCTTAATATTTCAATGTACCACAGGGGTAACTGCAACTGCAAGGTTTGAGCAGCTGAATATATACATACATACATTCTTTTTAAACACAACTTTTGACATGGAAAATACACTATTAGTAAATGGATCCTTCTTCCTACACATTCTGATTTCATTGGTGCTTAAAGGAAAGTTTAATTCATTTATCTCTGGAGTATGAGGATAAAACCACTTTCTGACACACACATCATTTTTTGTGACATCTTAAAGAAATGTAGAGAAGAAAATGTGAGAGTGTGGGCATGTCAGTGTCTTGCCTAACACGTCCCAAACCCAAATGTAATCGATAATTTCCTATTAAAATGATATACTAAAACAGCTTATTTTTTGTGCGTGTTGCAGAGGGAAGGTTTGCTTGCATAAATGCTTGAGTTGCTGCATAGCCCTTTTGCCTATTTACTAGGGTGATAGCCAGAGGCAATCAAATGGTGGCCAGTTGTACAACGCCCCTTTGAAGAAGGTTTCACAGAAATGACATCTGTTATGCATACAACCCATCTTCCAAGAACTAAAAGAGGTGTTACTAACATTTCACTTCCTCATGCAAATTTCTAGCTTCCTTAAATTCCGTATGTATTCCATCATAAATAGCTTAGTTTTCTTTGTAAAGACACATAGCTTGATTTTTAAGAACATCTTGAAATTCATGCATCTGGACTGGATAAGACATTTCTTCATCTCTAGGGCCTAAATAAATACTGTTCTAGGAGAGATGTATCTGAATCAGCAATTGAGAAAAGGGAGTCTGCTGAAGGCAAATGTATTTCTTATTTCTTGGCTACAGAATTTGTAGTCGAGGTGTGAAATTTTCACCTTAATGACATGGTATTTGCAAGTAACTCAAAGCAAAATATTTGTGCTACGTTCTGCTTCTTTTACTCACTCCATTAGTCCTGCCACCTTCAAGGAGACTAGTGCTATGTACACAGCAAGTGGAATTTTGATCTTTATTCTATTTCAGCCTGCTGCAGTTTGGCTTTCCATGCTGACAGACCAGAGAGATATGCATTCTGTATTAAATGGCATTGACAGTCGTTTGCTCTAACTATTTTAATCTTCAAGTTGGTGCTGAAATCTTGTACAGCAGCTTTGTATCTACAGCTGAGGCTGGTGTTCTGTTCCCAAAATCTACCGACAGTGGAGGAGTCCCATTTTCCAACCTGCTTTGGGTTTACCTTGTTACCTACCTGAAGAAAAAACTTGACTGCCTCATTTTCTGCAGTGTCACTGGTAAGACGATATAATGGCAATATTAAGGGGTTTGCAGGCTAAACTAGACAGCACTGCTGCAAGAGAAATCAGAAAAGCACCTTCATTTAAATAAGCAGGAGGGAAATGGCTGAATCCATACACAGCCTGGTATTGACAGAGAAATGTGTGTTTACAAATGTCATGAGACCAGTGGCCACTCAGTGATTCCCACTGCTAAAAATCACCTGATACCAACACAACCTTGTGTAATAGAAAGGCCAGTGCTGTAGAGACTGAATGCGCTTCTGAGGAGGGAGTTCTTGCCTCAGAAAGGCTACAGCCTTCTTATTAAATAATAATTTACAAAAGATTTTAACCCCTGTGGGTTTCTACAGCATCTCGACATAAGTTGTCAAAGATTTCTTTTATAATGCGCTTTCCAATATTAATCTACTTAGTCAATATCTTACACTTCTGCATATGTATGTGACGGTTTCTAATTTCAGCTTTAAATATGTATAAAATTTATTCTGACTTTCCTATTACAGTGCTCCTCTCTTCAATTTTCAGCAGAGTGACTGCAGTGGGTGACTATTGCTAGGGCACACTGAGATAAGAGCAACTGCTGCTGAGCCTTTCAGTAGCAAGCGCCTCTAAGCCAGAGCTGCACTGAGCAGCAGCTTGGATAGGCCAAGGCAACTGACTCAGGCAACAAAACTTGAAAGATCATTATAATAAATGAATTCAGACCTTGAGTGGGCTGACAGTGCTGGATTTACAAATCCCTTCTAAAACACACAGGACTGATGCTGTACTTTAATTAGCCACCAGGTTGATTTACAACTTCCAAAAGTAGATACTGTAGCATGCAGAGATGCTGAGCAGCACCTTTGCAAGAGCCACTTTTCAGGCTGATGAAATCACTTCAGGTTTCCAGGTTGGCTGTTTTTCCAGCCTACAGTATTTGGTGGCTTCTGGTACTGAATTTTTTGTCTTTTTTTTAATAAAGAGTTTAATTCAAACTCTAAAGAACCTTGGCAGCACTAAGGTGAGCACAGCTCACAGTGCAAAATGAAAGAGCACTAAATGCTCAGGGTGTGCCAACAACCTGCAACTCTGGAGGTTTCAAAACCCCAAGGTGATATATCAGTTAGTTCACTTGTAAATAATTCTGCATTATCTAATCTGAATCTATTTCTAATCTGAATTCTGCATTCTAATCTGAATGCTGCATACTAAAATGTTAATGTGCTTTTGGGTCTGATGAACTCACAAGAGTGATGCCAGCATTGTGCCAGCAGTGACAGTAACTACACTATGATTTTCACATACACAGCTAAGGCAAAGAAAAAAAAGAATATAGAATATAGAACAAGAAGAAAAAGGGAAAGGGAAAGGCAAGTTCTGGGAAGGGATGGGAGATTCTGGGAGGTTGAGGAGAGGAGAGGAGAGGAGAGGAGAGGAGAGGAGAGGAGAGGAGAGGAGAGGAGAGGAGAGGAGAGGGAAAAGAGCTGCTTGTTTCTTTAATAGGAATAGACTAAAAATCTATAGGCACATTTATTATCTTTCTCCTCTATTTCCTTATGAGCCTTATTAATACCCATCTCCTTTTCTGGTTGAGCATGTGCACTCTAAGCAGAACACAGACCATATCAGGTCTCCTCCTTCTCCTATTAGGCATCCTCCCTCCAAAGGCTTGGAGCCTTTGAAAAATACAAGTTTGACACAAGCTTGGGTTTCAACACTTGTCAACATACACATAATGATTAAAAGCGCACCATAATTGAAGCAAAAATACAAACTCACTTTGAATTAGTGATGATCACTGTTTTTTAGATCAAATGTTTCATGGTTAGGACAAAAGAAAGATGACAGAAAAACCACAAAGAGGATCTGCAAAGTGGATATTGCTTAACAAATCATATTGAATGCTGATTGTCCTCTCACTTAAACACTGCTACAACTGTTGACAGGAACATGTCTAACACATACCAACAGGTTCCCGTATTAGCAGGGGAACAATGAACTTAGAATGCAGTATCTGTGGTGGTGTATCTATTCCTGTACCTTGAGTTTGCTTCCTGCAAACACTCTAGCAGAAGTGTCCCTTTGGAACTTTGCAGAATGAACAGCAGACAGTGGAACAGGAACTTTTTCCAGAAAGCCTTTTTTCTTAAGATGTACACAGAGCCCCTGAGAGGATGATGTGCTCCCCTCCAACAGCACTTGCGTTGCGTAAGCTCTTTCAACAGTTTTTAAACAGGGAGGGAAACACAGTCTGCTTGTCAAACACTAACTGGACACATATAAAATACACTCAGGATTCTGTACAGTCCCTATATTTTATAAAGGATTTAGTTTCACACTCTCTATGGGGTCAGAAAGCAACAACAAAAGAGAACCCTCCTTCTGGGATCATGTCTTCTACCCTGAGCTTCATCACACAGGCAAATAGTGGGTGAATTATATATGCTGTTTTTTGACTCTGGGTTAAACTCAGAACATAAATTATGTCAATCTGCTGAGATAAATCTTCCAGAAATCATGGTTGTCTTGAGTTACATGGCACACTATTTTCCCTTACTGCAGGTATATTTGAATTCAAGTGGGCTGTCAGATAAATATTTAAAGGTGAAATGTACAAATGAAGGCAAAACACATACACTAAATGCTGATGTAATGCATCATATTGCATCACATATTGCATCAAATATTGTAAGAACCAGAAAATTGTCATGCAAATATAGAAGGGTGTTTTGGGTAAAAATAACACATTACAGTGTCTTGAGCTGTGAATAAAGATCTCTCATTTGAAGAAATTATGGTTTAAAAATTTAAAATATTTTCCAGTTAAAGATTGCTTCCAGGCCAGGATTATGTCTCTATTTTTCAGGATATTACTAATGCCAGAAGAAGCATAAAATTAGGAATCAATTAATTATTAATAAATTGTAATCATATTTGAAGACTGTAGAATATAGAAGGTATGTAATAAGAATTGTCTAGGAATAAAGATGAAGAAGAAATTGTTTAAAAATTAATTTTTTTGAGGCTGTTTCTTTTGTGCTTTTTGATCATAGGCTAAGTTACAGCCATCTGTCTGTTTCTGCATCTATCTAAATATGTGCCTGAATATACTTTTGGAGGTTATGTCTAATTTTCTGGGCCAGCAGAAAGCCCCCTTCCCTCAAGATTCACTAACTTGTTAAAACTTCAGATAAAGAGGTCAAGGTCATAAATATACCAGCTTGTAGAATAGGAACTGTATCATAGTTACTTTCCTTTGTTGAGAAATGTAGGCATGAGTTTTTCTATGTGAGTAATTTATTTTTAAGTGCATTAAGTTCCATCTCTAATGCTTGAGAATATTTTTAAGCTATCCCTTTGTTTTAGATCTTCCTGAGCACAAATTTTTGTCAGTGCCAAGAAAGCAAGAATAGGTTTAAAAATGCTGCTTAAATTTTGAGTGCCTTGTACTGTGTTTCAGATGTCCCAGGGGAAAATTCTCTCAATAGATTACTGGGACTAGAATCAGTCCAATGACAAATAAAATTTGATTTTTTAAAAAGGAAGAATAACTCTTAATGAATTGCTTTAAACAAAGATTTTTGAAATTTCAAGTTCCACCTATCTTGTAGAATTCAATTTTATTTGGTAGTCAAACTGTTCTCTTTGGTATAAAATAAAGATCAATTCTCTGTTTGTGAACCGTCATTTAGTAGTAAAGCCTTTCATCACCACAGATGAAGTACTGAAGTTAACATGTTGCAAGCTTTGCCTTTAATTTAATTGTGTATATCAAACATATCTGAAATTAGAAAAATAATTATGGAGATTAAAATCTCAGTTTTTTTTAAAGTCCACTAGCTGGAAACCTTCATGGCTTAGGTATCCAAACCTAAGGAGAATAGTTTTTCCATTAAAGAAAATGCTAGCACTACCAAGCAAAAACCATAACTGACATTGCATCCAAAGTTCTTAGTGATAGAGGCACAGCAGAAACAAGAATTTAATTAGTAAGGCATTCTTCCTCTACAGTTCCAAGCAGACCACTGAGAGCCAATAAAATTGTTTCTGACTTCAAAGGAGGACACTATAAAGGACTAGGCACTAGAGGGTCATAGGACATGCAAGACACACAATTAGGTGAATTTACAGTGCACTTAAAATGCATTGTGCTGTGCTGTGTGAAACTTGTGCAACATAGTTGTTTGCAAAATCCACAGCTTAGTGGCAGCCAAGCCCACCAAAACAACACTATTTGACTGTGCTAAATATGCCTAGAAAAGAGTGTTTCAGTGCCAAACCTCACAAAAGAAGAAGCTCCAAGAAAACACATGCTATGGGGTATGTGATTATTTTGCTGTACAATTTCAGATAATTTGCTGGTGAGATTTAGACATAAGCAGACCAACGGTTTTTAAAACTTCAGTTGTGCTGGTAGAAGCACATGTAAAAATTAAGTAAGATAATAATCAGTTTATCTGCAAAGCTCTTTGTTCACTCACTTCTACATAACAGCTTCTTTTCTTGAAAGAAATCATAGCAACTGAATGTTACATGCTATTTTTATTTTGCAAAATGAAGCATAATTATTTAGAACATTTGCTAAAAGAGCACTTTCCAACCTAAGAAAAATATATTGCAGTACTGACATAATATCTGCAGATATTATCTCATTCTGAGTAGTACTGCCTCTGTATATATTCAAAATAACATTAACCAGGGATATGAATGGCTCACAATTGCGACTTTGGGAGGTAAAAAGATAGGGACCTATCAAAGACCAGAAAATACTAAAAAAAAAAATTTGGTACAGGATGTTATTCTGAGATTCCATCACCTTGCTCTGTAACTGTTTTATAGTCCACATGCCAAAACAACACTAATTTAGTTTTGATATACATGGCCATGTAGTTCCTTGGAAATTGTTAATGCTTATATTTGCTAAATTGTGAAGAATGCCAAATCATGTGTGTAACACCCCAGAATATTTAAACGCTAAGGGTGTCACCAAAAGTTCCTTTTCTGTGGGTCAGTGCTTGGGAGAAATACCAATCAGATACTCTCAAGAGGTTAAAACGCATTAGCCGAGCTCATTACACCTAGAAACCCTTAAATCAGTTCAGTGCTACAGTACTCAAAATGCTCCAAGAAAAGAGCTGGGAGGAGGAAAAAGAGAGAAAGACAGAAGAAACCACACACATATCTACAAGTTCCTGGGTTTCCGGGAGGATGAGGCACAAACCACACAAAGGTGAAGGATAGAGTCAAGGCCATGCGCCTCTCTCACAGCCGCTGTTAGAGCCCCAGGGCCCCCCAGGCCCTCCTCCCCGCTGCTTCGCTTGGCCAATCAGAAGCTGTCGTAGGCAAGACTGCCAATGATTGACAGACACTGCCAATGATTGACAGGCACCGCAGGGCTGGAGCGGCCGGGTCCCACCCCCCCACCTCCCTCAGGCATCCCAAAGCCAGCCTTCCTTCCTTCCTTCCTTCCTTCCTTCCTTCCTTCCTTCCTTCCTTCCTTCCTTCCTTCCTTCCTTCCTTCCTTCCTTCCTTCCTTCCTTCCTTCCTTCCTTCCTTCCTTCCTTCCTTCCTTCCTTCCTTCCTTCCTTCCTTCCTTCCTTCCTTCCTTCCTTCCTTCCTTCCTTCCTTCCTTCCTTCCTTCCTTCCTTCCTTCCTTCCTTCCTTCCTTCCTTCCTTCCTTCCTTCCTTCCTTCCTTCCTTCCTTCCTTCCTTCCTTCCTTCCTTCCTTCCTTCCTTCCTTCCTTCCTTCCTTCCTTCCTTCCTTCCTTCCTTCCTTCCTTCCTTCCTTCCTTCCTTCCTTCCTTCCTTCCTTCCTTCCTTCCTTCCTTCCTTCCTTCCTTCCTTCCTTCCTTCCTTCCTTCCTTCCTTCCTTCCTTCCTTCCTTCCTTCCTTCCTTCCTTCCTTCCTTCCTTCCTTCCTTCCTTCCTTCCTTCCTTCCTTCCTTCCTTCCTTCCTTCCTTCCTTCCTTCCTTCCTTCCTTCCTTCCTTCCTTCCTTCCTTCCTTCCTTCCTTCCTTCCTTCCTTCCTTCCTTCCTTCCTTCCTTCCTTCCTTCCTTCCTTCCTTCCTTCCTTCCTTCCTTCCTTCCTTCCTTCCTTCCTTCCTTCCTTCCTTCCTTCCTTCCTTCCTTCCTTCCTTCCTTCCTTCCTTCCTTCCTTCCTTCCTTCCTTCCTTCCTTCCTTCCTTCCTTCCTTCCTTCCTTCCTTCCTTCCTTCCTTCCTTCCTTCCTTCCTTCCTTCCTTCCTTCCGCCACTTCCGCCACTTCCGCCACTTCCGCCACTTCCGCCACTTCCGCCACTTCCGCCACTTCCGCCACTTCCGCCACTTCCGCCACTTCCGCCACTTCCTTCCGCCACTTCCTTCCGCCACTTCCTTCCTTCCTTCCTTCCTTCCTTCCTTCCTTCCTTCCTTCCTTCCTTCCTTCCTTCCTTCCTTCCTTCCGCCACTTCCTTCCTTCCTTCCTTCCGCCACTTCCTTCCTTCCTTCCTTCCTTCCTTCCTTCCTTCCTTCCTTCCTTCCTTCCTTCCTTCCTTCCTTCCTTCCTTCCTTCCTTCCTTCCTTCCTTCCTTCCTTCCTTCCTTCCTTCCTTCCTTCCTTCCTTCCTTCCTTCCTTCCTTCCTTCCTTCCTTCCTTCCTTCCTTCCTTCCTTCCTTCCTTCCTTCCTTCCTTCCTTCCTTCCTTCCTTCCTTCCTTCCTTCCTTCCTTCCTTCCTTCCTTCCTTCCTTCCTTCCTTCCTTCCTTCCTTCCTTCCTTCCTTCCTTCCTTCCTTCCTTCCGCCACTTCCTTCCTTCCTTCCGCCACTTCCTTCCGCCACTTCCTTCCTTCCTTCCGCCACTTCCTTCCTTCCTTCCTTCCGCCACTTCCTTCCTTCCGCCACTTCCTTCCTTCCTTCCGCCACTTCCTTCCTTCCTTCCTTCCTTCCGCCACTTCCTTCCTTCCTTCCTTCCTTCCTTCCTTCCTTCCTTCCTTCCTTCCTTCCTTCCTTCCTTCCTTCCTTCCTTCCTTCCTTCCTTCCTTCCTTCCTTCCTTCCTTCCTTCCTTCCTTCCTTCCTTCCTTCCTTCCTTCCTTCCTTCCTTCCTTCCTTCCTTCCTTCCTTCCGCCACTTCCGCCACTTCCGCCACTTCCGCCACTTCCGCCACTTCCGCCACTTCCGCCACTTCCGCCACTTCCGCCATTTCCTTCTGCCACTTCCTTCCTTCCGCCACTTCCTTCCTTCCACCACTTCCTTCCTTCCGCCACTTCCTTCCACCACTTCCTTCCTTCCGCCACTTCCTCCCTTCCTCCCTCCTTGCCTCCTTCCCTCCCTCCTTGCCTCCTTCCCTCCCTCCTTGCCTCCTTCCTTCCCTCTCTCCCTCTCTGACAATGTGGTAGTTGTTTTGTGTGTTCAGCCTTGGCCTGGATTCACGGCTTATATTTACAGTCTGTGTATCACAGTGTATGCTGTTACTTCAACATTTTATTCAGCAAAATAGAAATAGAGGTACAAATAAAAGCACCAAATGTGAAATATAGCCAGAAGGTTTCAACAGAAATAACAGCAGGGCTACTTAATCTTTACAGTATTTGAGTCGGTGACATTGCAACTGACAAGGTTTCTGCTTTGAGCATTTAATTCTGTAATATAAAGTACAATTCAATACAACATAAAAAGGGGGAATGTCCAATTCAGTCACACACATGGATCTAAAATTTAAAGTGGTATGAATTGTATTTAATCATATTTTTCATTTGAATATATTAGATGCATACCTGCGACATGCATGTAAAAATAGTGGTACTCAGGCAATAGTATACTTTGAAGATATCTGAAAATTAACTAATATTTCATAACACAATTTTTTTTAGTTGACTGAACATGATAAAATTTTAAATTCATAACTTATACTGAAATTCAGAAACTGATATAGGCATATGAATACAATTCCAAAATAATTCTAAAATAACTGAAAAATTTATTTGGTTGAGGAATCTTTGTCCTGTATATTATGATATTCAGCTTCACACACTAAATTATACCCCACTAAATTATACCCCACAGAAGGGGATATTAGATTAGATAAACCAGATATGTGAATGAAAGTCAACATTTTTGAGTGATTTGGAATAAAGAGAGGACCATATTATTATCTGTGTTGGTCTTCAGAACACAACAGTTTGTCACATTAACTTTTGATTAGTTACACATGTGGTAAAAAATTATTATTCTCAAGCAACATCGTAATCCCCGCCTCCTTGTTAAAGACAATATTATTACATGTGGTTTCATTTATGAGCTCTGATGATGTAGAAACTACTATAAAAACAAAATGCCTGGACAGCCTTGAAAGGTTTGTCTTCATTCTCTTATGAATAGAGAGAGATGATTTACTGGAAACAACAAGGCAATAACTTCATGGCAATCATGAAGGAAGAGAATGGGGTAATATTCCTAGCCTGCTACACCTCACAGTGTCTCCAGTGAGATCTAATCTCCCAGTCTGACCAGATCTATTGTAATATCACTTAAAAAAATCAGATTAATTGGATTTAATCCTTGATGAAGCTGGTATATAATATTATAAAATCCAAATTGCAAAGGGGCTATTTAGTAAAGATTCAACTGACCTACCAGCAGCATGAACTTCCCCACAGGTGGAGATGTCCTGGCTGTCTGACTCTGTGGCTCCTATGTAACAAAATATCTGGACAGTGCAGATGCCCGAGCCATAGGAGATATATGAATTTGCCAGAGGTGAATCAACCTTATCCACTGGCTACACCTGCTTTGTGTCGGCTGCTCTGTCTGTGGGAGTTTATTATCCAAAAATCCATCTCTGATATGGGAAGTAGGTAGGGTCATGTTCAGTTTGATCTTAAAAGGATATTCAGAAATACATAGCAACTTGCAAAACAATATTGCTTTAATATTGAATGAAAATGCATGGGACTGTTTACCTTAGACAGGAGATGTATGAGAAGAGATGCTATGCAAACATACAATGCAACACATGTTGTGGAGCATACAGATCCCTGCATTTCTGCTCTCTCTTCAGTGTTAGAGGGTACTGAAATAACACCAAAAGGTGGAAATGAAAAAAATTTCTTTTCACATGAGATATATAAAAACTTTGCAACCATATCACAGAGGCTATTGGAGGACAGGAAAGTAATAGGATTAAAAAAGGATTAGACATTTTTATGCATATCTGGAAGAGTCAGGGCTATAATTTAAGATACAAAGCATTTTGGAATGCCTATTAAGCCTTGCATTCTAGACTTATACTATCCTCTGTTAATGAATGTATTTCTTCACAGACTCTCACAGGCAGAGTTGCCTGGGTCTGATGCAACCCTGAAACAGCTTCTTCCACTTCAGGCCAGTCATGGAACTGAGCAAGGGAAACTGAACAGAGCTGCTAGCTTACAAAAAAAGTGCAAAACACAGAGATCTAATATTTGGGCCACCTGAGAGTGGTACCAAGACCCTGGGTCTGAATTGCTTTTGTAATGGTGATGTTCCTGAGCTCTAGTGTTCCTCTTTCCAGTTATATCTTTTCACAGGCATCATTCCCATGACATTTGGCTTTAGTATCTGTGCAATGTAGTGTGAAAACAGAGCTATCCCAAAATTTAAGAAAACACTCAAAAGGCAAATACTACTGCATTATATTTACTTTTCTTTCTGATTGCTAGAAAATTTATTAATGCCCCCTTTGCATACTGCTGCAAAGAAAAATAGCTGCTACAGAAAACAGTACATTTTCAAATCTTGGCTTAAATTTCTCAAAAATAAAATTAATATTTAGTTGCTCGTGTAATTTATACTCACTGGGCTTTTCCTGGAGTATTTTATAGACAAGAAGACTTTTTTCTCTCTCCAGATTGTTATAGTCAATTGCCCGACAGAAAGGAGGAAATTTATTCACACTGACATGAAAATAAGTAATGTATAACTTGTTTTCTAGGTTTGATACCCTTTCCAGCTCACTATTCTTACCGTACAGAGGATGGGCACTCGGTTTCTCTGTAGGTGGTAAAGAGTGATTATTTCTTTCTTTGCACGATCTGCATCTCATCACTGGAGCTCAACAAAGGCAATGACTGACCTGTGACAAGTCTGAACCATACTTTTTCCTGCAATCCTGTCATAGGTGTGAGGGTAGAAGGAAGAAACTTACTGTGATGTTCAGTTGTTGGCTTAGGAGTCTAAGCAAGACATCTGATTTTCAAAAGATATGAGTGTTTCACCACGCTGTTTGACATGCCCAGTTCTCTATAGCACTTATAAAATAACTCTTAATTATATTTTCAAAAACAACTGGAAAAATTTGGACCTTATCTTCCCTAATCAACTCTGTCAGTATCTAAAAGGCATGAAATTGTAAAGGCTGGAAAAGACCTTTCAGATCTTCCAGTCCAACCATATGCTTTAGGCTTTTACACTGTCTTGGTTCCTTTGCAGGAGGACCTGACCTGCGTGCTGCATACTGTCATTAGAGTGTGATCAACTCCCCATTTAAGTTAACTTTGACATACTCAAGCAAACAAAAATAATTTTACTTTTGAGATGTTATCCTGGCCTTAGATCTACTGTACTGTGTTAACAGCACTTGGCACTGTACTGTTAACTGATCACATTGTTGCTTCATAATTTCTGTATTGCAGAATTAGATAATTTCTTTTGATTGTTGTAGATATAATATATGCATGATGATAAATGTGATATTTAAGAATTATACTATGACTATGCATTGAGGTAGATGGGTCTTTTAATACGGATGTCTTATATACAAAGGAAATAATGAAACATAAGGCCTTCTTCAGTAAGTACTGTTTTTGTAGATGATAAACCAGAAGTCACAATAATGAATAAGTGTGATATATGGCATTTTGTCAGTTTACAATGCATTCAGATGAAGCTTACAGCTTTAACCTGTCAGGGTTAGGATAGTACAATGGTTAAAATACTAAAGTATTCCTGGGATTCTGTTACTGCAACTGTTTCAATCTCTGTGATTAAACTGGGACAAATATTTTAACTCTTCAGTGTTTAATTTCTCTATCTAGAAGATAAGAGTACTAAAACCTTTTTACTTTGCAGTGCTGAATATATAGTGTGTAAATATCTGTGCATGATTTGAATACAATAGTAACTGGGAGCAAACAAGATACTGGAGACATATTTACTCAAATCTTCAGTAGCCTTGGCCAAAGCCATGATGGGGAAACAGTCAGCAAAGTCTGAATAATTCAACACAGAAGCATCCCAGAAAAAAGAGAGCATGATAGCAGAGGAAGACAATGGATTTTCTACCTGCAAACTAGATAGTATTTAAATGCAATTCAAGAGAAGGTCAGAACTGCATTAAGTACAAATTTGGGTAGTGTTGACATACTGGTGGATCATCTGTGCCATGTGGAGGATCTCAATCATCAGAGCTACCAAAGATGACAAAGATGAAACCTTTCATAACTGTTTTGGTTTTTTTCCCCAAAATATGGGCACATTTGGCATACTTGTTCTGGCAGTACCTCAGGTGTGGATGTGATGAAATACCTTGCTTGTAGTCAGACTGCTGGAGGAGCATGGTCACAGTGAATGTCCTCAGTTTTATTTCAGTTGCCAGACCAGACTTATATTCACCGGTACGAATTAGGACAGATTAGGATGTCTTGATGCTTTATTGACTGTAACACAAATATAAGAAATGGTGGTCTAATTTCAATTTTTTCTGTGGCCTCTGCAGCTTGGTAAAGACAAAGAGGTGTTTAGAAGACCGTGGAAGAGATTTGCACCACATGTATGAATATCCCACCTGGACGTAAATAACAGTTTCCGCTGTGCATTTGGCCACAGAGCAAAGCTTTATGAGAAAGCCCACAATTCCCATCTATCTGCTTCTTTCCTCTAAGTGGTGTCTGTGCAGGCAAAGTGCTTGCAGAGCAGTAAATACTGCCAAAAAACTGTCGTGACCAAGAGAAGCCTTTGTGACAACTTCCATGTGGGGAGTCTGAGCTTCATTTTCTCCAAGTGTACTACCACAATTCATAGGAAATTCTTGAATGTAAGGGTAGGCAATCTTTTGGTATATAGGGAGGGAGTTCCAGTTTACAAGGGAAAAAGGACTGAAAAACCAGAAAACCCTCAGTTTGGTTACCCCTTTTCCCCCTTCAGAGTACTCATTGCTTTCTCACAGAGTAGTGCTTTTCTTCCTACTGATGCTGAATGCAGTTAAGACTTTTCTTGGTGCAGCTTCTAGAACTCACTCTGCTGGTGAGCTAACCCATGGATTTTACTTTACACTAGATTATAACAAATTGGCTGATTTTTACACACCACCTTTACCACCTCAGTAACCCCTATATAAATCCCAAATATACCCTATATGTTGGTAAATACAGCGCAGAATTTGCAAAGCAATTTCAGAGTGGCAACATAGCAGTAAACCGAGTTAGCTATTCTAACATCATATTTAATAATGAACTTGTTTTCTATTGGTACCTGTGTTTCTGTTGCCTTCTACAGCATAAGTAACAGAAATGTTTCTATATCTTTTTAATAAACATTCAATAAGCACGTCTTGTACATCATAGCTTCAGTTATGTCAACTTAAAGCTATCATCAGGCAAACTATTATATCAAATTACTGCATAACAAAAAATATTTTCCTGATAATTTAAATTTACTTATTTATTCTTGTATTAAATACAAGCAAGAATTGTTTCAGTTTTGTGGTTGTAAGACTGTATGCAGGTCAGTACTGGGAAAGGTTGCAAGAGCCTGGTGTTTTAATGGGATTGGCAGATGTGTATTCCTCTGACTGTATGCGATAGAGATAATGCACATCCAAGGTACAGTAAAAATCTATGTCAGATGCAAATGCCTATGGCATCATATTAAAACAAAGACACTGCTTTTCAAATGTGAAAGTATTTACTTCCCAATTTTGCACTGATCAAAACTTCTGTGAGAGTAAGGCAGGAGATCTAAGCAAAAGAAACCCACATAAATGTAAATCTAAGCTGAGAGAATACATAAAATAAATGGTTCTTAGTTGAGTACAGTTCTCCAAAATAGATTAAAGGATCAGGTCACCTAGTTCCTCAGGACAACTTCTAAAACATGAAATACCCTGGTGTTCACTGTCGGTAAATGTCTTGATGGAAGCTTCTTAAAAAAGGGGAACCCTAACTGATCAGTCCCTCTGGAAAAAGTACGTAAAAATCACAGAAACAGTTTAAACAGTTAAAAAATAGTAATACAAGATTAGGTTATTTACAAGTCAGTCTTTGTCCAAAGGCCAAATCTCCATTTGCTGATGTTGAGTGGCAGTTCTTTAAACCTTAGGCTAACATATAAACTCTCAAACTTTAAATAGTTTTCTTTTGAAATGGGGAGTTTAAAACCCTTAGTAAAGCATGCACATGCAGCCTTTACATTGAAATCTAAATCAGAATTTCTTGGCCTGCAAAGAATTTTGTATTACGCACTGGGGTGAAACATATGCTAAAGGCGCTATATGATTCACCTCCCCACATAACCTTGTATTTTTTTAATCTTTTCACTTAGCAAGAACAGAAAGATCATGTGTAAAGATAACAGGGAAAAAAGACAGAATCTAGAAAACGGCATTTTTTGCTTTAGGAGTAAACATGGGGTGGCTAAATCTGATTGTTTATCTTCAATTTTATAGCAGCTTTGCCATAGGCCTCTTTACGGATCTTCTCTCCTGTCATTGGCATGAGCCAAAAAGTCTCCATTTGAACAAGCATATGTCCCAGTAACAAGTCCTAGGGGCTCCCAGTGCAAGAAATATCCCAGTCCCTGTAAATGGGACTCAATGGCAAAAATGACTGATGCAAACTGTGAAAAGAAAGATATTAAACAAAGACATGGAGAAGAGAATGGGGAGTTTACTATACAGACATCTATTATCCTTTTCCAGCTTAGGGTTAATGCTCTCTCAGAAAACCCGGTTGATGTACAATTCATTTCGCATATGCATGTACAGTTTTATATGGTTTCATCTTTGCATTCAATAGCAAATTTATTTGGCAACTAGTGGACTGCTAATGCAAAGGTCACTTCCAGCCCAGTAATTATCAGGTGAAAAAATAACTGGATTTATTTTTCAATTGATGGGAAATTTCCAAATAGATCACCTTTTATCATTAGAAGAATACGTTATCACCTTAGAGGTGATAGGTTGTTCCTCATCTTCACTTCAAGTATAAACTGTAGTTTTACCCAGCTTATAGCTCTTCTTAGATCAGACCACAAAGCTGACAAGAGAAGGGACAGCTATTGCCCAGTTGTAACTGCACCCAGTGCTGCTGAGTTGTGCTAGGTTGGAATAACTTCATGGTTGATTGTGCAACAGCAGCAAATAAATAAGTAAAGCCAGATCTGATATCACCATACTACATTTAACCCTGTTTCCAATTACAGAAGCCACCATATGAGCTCAGCTCTTGTACAATACAGTATTATAGAAGCATTGAGTGTGTGATGCATGTGGGAGGGTGAATATCAGAAATTCAGAATGCTCTTGATTTCAGTCCAGGTTATTTTGCCTATGGCATCCTTTGCTAGTGGTGCAGAAGCTGTCCTACTGTTGGCAGCAGCAGAGTTGGGAATACTCCCTGTGCCCGGTAATGCTGCATAAAAAATTAAGGATTGAATTAAAAAAAAAAAAAGTCAGGAAAGGGGCTTTATACCCCTTGGCATTCCCTCCAATGGGTGACAAATTAGTTTAAAAAGAGGAGCCACGATAAAAAAGATCAAAACCAGCGGCAGGCTGCAACTGACTGGAATTCAGCAAGGCTCAGGGGTAGGAATGAGATAGCTGTAAACTACCTTTGCTGCTCTCTTAATTTAGTGCTGATCTTGTTCCAGTTTAAATTGGAGAATCCTGACGGCTGCTCTGAGTTATAGGGTTTGCCAGCATTCTCAGGAGGTTTTCTTCTTTCTGCTGTTTGTGAAGTGAAAGTCACGCAAGGAAAGTACCTTGTGTCAATCACAGGCTGATATTTCTTTGATGCTGGCATTTACTGAAAATTCTATACTGTTTTAATATTTCACTGCTAACTTGTGACAGTGGCAATAGCAATTAAATTAAAGCATATAAAGTGTTTTCTTTAGATGTGTCTTATCAATTCCAGTCCTTCTATACATCTCTTAACAATTTTGCCATCAAAATGCCTAAGACATGATTAAATAAAGGTGTCTGGTAAAACTCTTTATGCTGATGAATTTGATCCTGAGCACTCTATTTCCACTCAGCACAAATGCTAAGCAATTAATTCTTAGCCATGACTTATGCCACTGGCAATTAAAACAGGGTCTGGCACAAGAATTTTTTGAGAATAGAAAAATGCAATGTCTAGCAAATGTCTACTTTTGATCCAATAAAAATAGGAACTATATAAGTGAAATGGATGAAAAAGGGAAAGAATTACAGACATGAAGGTAAAGGTTGGTCATCACACTCTTCTGTTGACCTCTGTATAATTTTTTTTGATAATTTACAGTCTGCCTACCCATTGCCCTGCAACACATAGAGTGCTAATTTGATTATCATTGGTACATGCAGTTGAAATACAGCTTTCCCTTTGCTTATTTAATCCTATGCCTTGTTTTAGCAAAGAAATCAGTTCATTATCCAATTTCAGGATTATACTCTAATTCAAAAAAATCAGTGAAGCATACAGAAGGGTCCTAAAACCTCTGTGGTTTTAGGTGTATTCAAAAGGCAGTAATTTTGGTGTGGTTTAAACATGTGGTTCAGTGTGTTTCAATATCAAGGATATTGTCAAGAGAGTGCCAGGGTCCATATGTCATAGATTTGATGCTGCAGTTTGAGTAGTTATGCACCAGCATATCCTCTAGTCAGTTTTCAGTTGTAGCTTCTTCTCGACTTGCAACAGCAAGGAAGCTGTGTTGTCTGACTGTTGGCATGAAAATTGAATTAGAGAATTTATCTTTGCTGCTACTGCTAAGTTCAAGATCTAAAATTTTGGGCTTTTTTTTTTTTTTATTAAAGATATGGATTTTGTTAAATAACAGGAAAAAACATTGGTTTCTAATTATTTCACAGGATTTTTTTGTGGAGGCAGGATGATATGGGAATCACTTCCTTATTTGTGTGGTTGTTTTCTTTTAGAGATGAGAAAAAGCACATTTAATTCACCAAACCCTTGTGAAAGTCTCTAAGAGAGTCAGTCTTCTAGAATTTCTGGTTATGTTTCTTATGGAAATAATTATCCTCTGCACTTATATAGCACCATATATGTGAGGAAGTAAAAAAAGGCAAAGAAAAGCAGATTCTTGAGATTTTGACAGAAGAAACCATAGGAATTCTCATGGGATTCTGAGAGCTGCTGAGCAGGAATAGAAATAAGAAGAGTGAGAAGATATTTTTTCAGGTTCTGCATTTTAGCGAAAGGAGAAGTTCTCTGGGGGCCTTCTCTGAAACTTATCACAAAACTGAGATCTAGCTGTCCTAGGCTAATGACAGTCATCAATGAAAGTTGATTTTCTTTCAACTGGCAGGTTGAAGAAATAGCTAAAAGCAAGAGTGGAAAGATATATTATTTTTTATTTTCAGATTTTTGGTTTGCTGTTATCTGATGATGATGATTTTGCAGCAAGAATTTAATTGATACTATATAAGAGAATTTGTAAGGGTGAGCAATCTGTCATGATTATGATAGTTCCAGGTAAATCTATGAGATTAAGCAAAGAAATAATAATTTTTATGATTCCCACTTAGATGGTAAGGAAACTCATGGCTTCTTGGATGCTCTACCTCTCTTTTGATGCCATTACAAATGCAACTTCTACATTGACATAACATAAGAAAATAGTTTCCCATTCTTAAAATTTCTAAGTATAATTTCAGTACCCAGCTTTTACAGTAAAAATAATTCAAACAATAGGCATTGGAAAATTGGTACTGCATTATTCAAAGCAATTCAGTTCGTGTATGTTACAAGAGGTTTCAGATTTTTTAAACTTAGTGACTGCTATCACAAGTATAACAAATTTAATTTCCTTACTTAACCATCACTCAAAAAATTTACCATTCCTAGAAGCATTCTAACTCCACTAATTTTTAACAGTTTTCACAATGCAGAAGAGTTTGATAAACAAGTAAAATGAGCGATTTAAAGCTGAGCATTATTCTGAACCACATGGTTGTAAAGTGATATTCATGTACAGATGTGTAATTAATTTAAAAATATTGTCCTACAGTCATATTTAGTGTCATATAATAGTTAAATTAACACCTTAAGTTTTGTTTGAGACAATTAAAAAAAAAAAGAAGTTAAAAGGAATTGATACACTATTTCAGCTATTCTGCAACTGGCTGTATGTAATACAAAATATATGGTGCCTTAAAAAGCATCAAATAGACTCTACCTAAAAAATACAAAATACATACTGCCTGATTCTTCCAAGGTTAGCACTGCCCCAACTGATGAAGAGGTAAATCAAGATGTGAAATCAGACTGTAGGTTTGGGTTGAGAGCCTTGCAAAAATGAGAAATTTTGTGTTTGGGACATCAGCGTCCTTATGTCACTAAGGAGGACTTTGATCTGTCCAGTCTACCTGATGTGGTGTAAATTCTCTTTAGTACACCACTTTTGGGGATAAACACAGAGCTCTGAAGTAGTAATCTTTGATATGCTTTGATGAATTACCCCTCTTTTTTTGTTTGTACACAAACATGCGTGAGACTTGAGTAAGAATCTCAAGGATATTGCTTTATCAGGCATGTGTACCTTCACCTTGTACAACACTGGAAGGAAGCACTGATGCAGGACTCCAGTGAGAGGTAATGCATGCTCTCCTCAAAAGCCTAAATGCCCATCATTTCTTTCACTGTCTCTTTTCATTTTTGCCATTGTAGCAAACTGCCTCTCTTAATTCCATTTTTTCTTTTCCTGATACCAAACTCAACCATCAACAAGGGCAAATTATCAGTCAAGGGAATTGGCTTTCGGCTCCACTGAAGTGCCTAACCTTCTTCTCACCCATTTCTGCTAGGCTTTTTTGCCCTCTGGAGGTGTGAGCTGTCATGGGACAGAAAGGCTGACATGATTGTAGGCTTTACTGACGGTCTGTTGGAGAGAACCAAGCAAATTTTCACACATACTACATCATGTTGATCTGTGTAAGAAAGAGAGGGTCATTTACCCCTCCACCACTATTGTCTCTTTCAGTTTATTTGCTCCTAGTCCTATCCTTTGATGGGCTCAGATCCTCAGCCTGCTTGCATATGTGTCTTTGTTTCTTTCCATGTTTAACCTCATTGCATGATGGCATTTTCCTAGAGCAGTGAAGAAGGACTTCAGTGTTGATGCACAGGTCACTACCATGCTACCAAAAAATGCAGATCTCAGTGTGCCTGTCCTTTGCTCTATGTATAAATGAACTGGTGTTTTAAGAACTGCCATAGCAAAATGAGTTTTCTTGGTCTCTGATCTTTATCTTAATGCAAATGATGACCTGTTGAGTACGGAAACCCAAATGAAATTCTGAGGTGCCTGAGTACCTCGGACTCCAAAGAGCAGTAGCAGAAGAAGGAGAATCAGGACAAATGGTAGTAATTAACAACAACAGTACAACAAAACGTATCCCTTTTTTACCCTTTTTTCCCTATTCCTTAGAGCACTATAGGTGCACAGGTTTAACTATCAAAGTGTCAGCAGCACACTTTCTTACCTGGTCATGATTTGGTTGTGAAAAGTCAGGACAAATTACAGCCCTGACATCATCAGCTCCCTGAGTCATAGGAGTTGAGGAGAACTTTCTGACACAGACATATAACATTGGAGAGAGGGACAAGTGTGGTGAGGAAATACTGAGACAATAGCATGCTGGATTATGCAATAGTATTCTCTGATTTAGGGGTGATAAACACAAGTGATCCATTCCTATGCAAAGGAGGTTGAAATATGGCCAATGAACTCAACACTGAGCTTCAAAAAAGCAATGAGGTGTTTTAAGGGCAGGCAGGGTCTCTTTTCTGTAGGCAGATACCCTGGCTTTGAGCATGAGCCTTTCACCTCATGTCAGGCAGGAGCTTCCTGGGCTTTATTAATTCCCATGAATTGGTGGAATACTTCTGGGTCTCCTCACATTTTACTGTCATTTCTGCATATCTGTTAAGCCTCCTCATATTTTACAGTTATTTCTGCATATCTCTTTCACCTCACCAGATCCAGTGTTTCAAACCCTGGTGTTTCAGAACTGTAAGTGTTATGTCAACATTATTTCACCAGCACTTCAGCATCATTACTGGAACCCATTTCATAGGCTTGGATGTTTCTGGAATTAGTATGTGCAATGCAGAAGTTATATAAGGGATTGAGGCGAGCAATCTGAATAGCAGGAAGCACAGAAGACCTTCAGATGCACACATATCAAAGGAACCAGGAAAGTAATTTTCCAGCGTCATCTAGCAAATGTTCACTTTAGTGTCGTACTAGGGTCCTAAAGATGCATGACCTGAAGTCTTCTGAGTAGTGACATTGACTCCAAAAGCACCAAAATCAGTCCCTTTCATCCTGTTCTACAGATCACAGGAAAAACCTATGGTTTGACTCCAAGAATTAGGAAAGAGGTCATATTTTCTGAAATTGACATTAGTTTTATAAAGCTAAATCTACCCAATGCACTTGTGCAAACTCCCATTCACACAGAGGTACTCTTTTCCTCAGTTACAATCAACTGTTTAGGGCATGTTTAGAGAGCGCTATTCTTCCTCACATCACATACATAAGAGATACCGGGTGCATTTGGCAAGACCTGAACCCTTTCTACTATGCATTCACAAGCATGAGACACCTTTGAAAGAAATATTGCCTACTAGCAAGGGCAAACCAGAAAAAGGCATTTCTCATGCACCACACCAAAGAGAAGAAAAATATAACAGTTCCCTTTCAAAACTTATCTGGAAATAAACCAAATTTTTTATATTAATAAATATCTACTGAACCCACAGATAAAATGAAATTTTTAGGTACCCTCAATAGAAGAAAAAAAATAGATCAGCTAAAAATTGATTAAAAGACAAAGAAAGAAAATGATACTAAAATATCTTTCAAAAGCCATATGAATCCCTGACAAAAAGAACTGAATTAGTTAAAATGAATAATCTGATAAATAATGCAATGATGGTACTCCAAGGTTATCTGTTTATCAGATTTCCATTGTAAATGATCATTCTTCTCCCTATACCTCAGCAAATCTTTCCCAATATTTTATGCAATTTCTCTCAGCTGATAAGTGACCTTCCCACATTTTTCTATGGCCCAGTATTTCCTCATATTTCAGCCATAACTTTTTAGTGCAACAGTCTGGAGTTAGAAGAGCACTTTGGAAATGTACAGGTTCCTTTCTCATTTTTAGAACTTTTTTTTAAAAACAAAATTTTGATGATTTCAGGTCAGCAGCTCTGAGTCTTTGAACAGCAAATTCAACAGCCAGACCTGTAAAAATTATGCACTTGGCAAGAAAATCCATATATTGTTATTTTAAGTGTATATATACTTAATAGTAACAACAACAATTTATGTATTATTAAGCATTGTGACATGTACGAATCTGCATGGCTGTTAATTCATAGTTGCTTTTACACCATTTGTATGCTGGTTTTATCCACATTGGAAAAACAGTCTGGAGATATAAGGAGGTTGATGGTTCCACCTCTGTCTGCCTGCACAAATCACCTGGTGGTTTTTACAGATGTGATCACACCCTGCCAGAGAATCTAATAATTATTTTTCTTCTCATTCGGGTGACCATTGTCTCCAGCGGGTTTTATACAGAATGAGTCATTAATTAAACCCGATTCTTTGCTGGTGGCCTATTGCAGGGCTGTGGTCTATTCCTGCTTGTTCTGCTCTTGCAAACAATATTTTGGGGGATTTCAGGCAATGTTATTTTTGTGATTTCACATTTTCTTCACTTTTCCTTCTGCCATAAGTATTCCTCGAAGAGACAGAAAGGCAAAGGCTCAGTGAAGAAAAACACAGCCACCTCCAAAGTGCTAAAACTGCAATAAACCCATCATCTTTAACAACAGCGGCATGAAAAGATAAAACCCAGGCTGCTAAGAATGTGGTAACCACCCATTCACTTTTAAATGCTCTCCACACTTCAATGCACAGACCTAATTACTTTTCTGCATTCCCAAATCCACTTTGCAGGGCTGCAATCAGAAACCGGGTGTTAAAATATTTTAGACTCTAAGGATCAAGACTAATTATGGGCCTAAGCTGCACCTCTTGGTTTCCTTACCAAGCAGCCTGCCCCCTCCCCCACCCACTCCACCCCCTTCCCTTCTTTTGGGATGTTTAAAAGCATGCTCCACTAGAAGGAAGGCTGTCCAGTCTCAGCCGGGGGTGAAGTAAAGAGAGAAAAAAACAAAAAGCTACTCAGTCCAATTCAGTAAGCTTCAATGAAGCTGGTATATTTAATGTGGGCCCAGGGTTTGCCTACAGAATTGTGACAGAATGCAATATTCTCAACAAAAAAAGATGTGTTTAAAGTCAGGCAAGGCCCCATAAGGCTGTTGTTGGTGTTTAAGCAGTACCGAGGTATTTAGCTCTAAGGGTTTCTAAACATTCCAGCTGAGAATAAAACCACAGCTTTACAGTAGCTTCTTAAAGGTTTGGGGGGCTGGGAATGTTCCCTCCCCCTTGCATTGAAAAGTCAATAAACAGTAGGAAAGATCATGTCATAACAAGGATGAAGCCACCTATTACAGAGTATAGTGATGGCTAATGGTGCTATCAGAAGGACTAATCCCATAAAGTAAATGCTGTAATTATTAAAATAATATTATGGTTATTATAATGTCCAGGCATAGGGCATTTTTCATTTTGTGCACCACGAACCTGCTGCCGATCATTTACCCTTCCTATGGCTGGTTCTTGCTAAAATATGGAACTATTAGATAATGACATCACCATTACAGGCAGCAGCCAGCACTCCAAGCATGTTTTCTGTTACAAGTATTTTATATTTCCTGGCATTTACCAATCTGCTTTAGGTCGCTTTGTCTGGAGCTGCAGTCCTGAAAACTTTTATTTGAGAGAAATCATTATGTGCAAAAGTTGACACAAGTGTTTTTCCTCCATGAAATACTTTTAGATCCACTTACTAATTAACATCATCATCATCAACAGCAACAACAGTAATAATAAACAGAGACTGTTTACTTATTTCAATATTGGTGGTGAGCCTCTTTCAAGAACCTTCATGGTAAAAAACACCAGGGAAATATTTAGTTCTCTGATGTCTCACTCTCTTACCTTTACACAATTCAGGATAGGCTCAGATTATTTCAAATCACATAGTTATGGGCACATAAATGTTTTAAACCCTGGTCTAATTTAGGATAATCGTCATCCTCATAAATAATTATCCTCAGGTACTGATACAAGGGAAAGGGTTAAAACAAAAGGACACTAAGAGGCAATAGCTCACATGAAGGTTTAAGAAAAATAATAAGGGAATTACCAGAGACTATGCACATTGGTTTACAGCTATCAATTAACCTTCTTTGTTAGATGGATAATTTAGTCCATTCAGAAGCATCAAATATAAGAGAAAAAGGTGACCAAAACAGAAATTATCATCACGGAACTCAAAGCCTAAAACCCATAATTCCTAAGAAATAAAAACAGAGTTCTTTTCGTAGGATATGCTTCATCTAAAGTCTGCAATAAGAGCTAGGCCCTAGCTGTGACCCTTTACACTTCAAGGTGAAAAAGTAGGTTAAAGAAAGTAATGGCAATAATCACAGGGCTTTTCTACATAAAACGGTCTCTGAGTGGAGGTCAAAGATCAAACACTTGGGGCACTACCTGCGTCACACAAAGATCTCTTCCACAATAGAAACGAAGTACAAGACTGGCGGAAAACAGCAAGAAGACTAATCAATTCTAAAATTATTAGAAAAAAAAAAAGAGACAAAAAAGAAACAAAAAAGTGGATTTGAAAAGTCTGGATGAGATTAAAAAAAAGTGTGACCATTCTCTTCTCAATTTTTTGGAAAAATAAGTCTGAGGATTTCCTGCCCTTCACAGAGAACTTTTACCCTGAATGAATGTTAAATATTTCCATTTCATCTTCATCCTCACCTACCAGCTACATTCTTTTGCACTATCTGAAATGGTCCTTACATTCCTTTTTGTACCACTTTGGGCATTTTACAGAGAACCGAAGATGCTATTCTCTCAGTATTATATTCTTATTTTTCATTATTGTTAAGCTTTTGGATGATTCTTACACCATAGTGAGTGAGATCCCCACTCTGAACTTGTGTGAATTATAGGAAAAGATTTGACTTTAAGAATCATCAGATGAAACACACTTCTGCCCTCCTTCACTTTGACTGTTTAAGAGTTCAAAGATGGATCCCCACAATTGCATTCAGGAGCTCTCTGGACTTGCTGCATAACCTGGGGGTATTTTTTAAGGATTTTACAATAAAGATATTCTTTAGTTTTCACTTCAGAAGATTAAGGGGTGAATCCAGTTGCCCAACTGAAAGAATTCCTTATTTTGCAACCATATTTAAGGCTGTATTTTACATGCCAACACCACCCTGTTGACTTTAGCAGTCAGGTAAAGACTTTCTACCTTTCTTAGGGCTGGGTATATGTAAAGATTGTTGGAATCAGAACACACTGCTCAGCAGTGAGCAGGATTCAGTGCCAGCCAAGTAGAGGGAACTGCTTCATGAATACACTGCATGCATGCACAATGAGGTTACTTGCCTGGCTCATTTTTTTGGTCTTTGAGTTACAGTTGTCTAGGTATGTATTCAATCCCCCCTGACAAATCTTGAGAGAGAATGGTGATGTTTATCTGCTCTACAAGCTGGGTGGTGGACCTCTACTTCATCCTTAAGTTTTGCTATGAGATATAAAACTGATGTGTAAAGAAATTCAAACAGCATGCTCAAGTACAGAGAACTGGCCACCAGCATGATAGTGTGTGCTTTTGCTGAAAAGGTTACCACAAATATAATATTTAAGACATAACAATGATAAATATAAACAACATGCAGAATTAATTGACCTGACCTCTCAATAGATAGCAGAAGGTAAAATTTAAAAAGTAAAATTAAATCAATATCATTAATAATTTATTAATGATGAATTCTTAATTTATTTAACAATTAATTGCCAATCATTAATTATTAATATTTCTGGCACCAGAGTGTGGTGCTATTTTATGGGAAACTTTAAAAGACAGGCATGCTGCCTATTCTCTAAAATAAAACAAAAGAATAGGTGTATATTGTACGCCTTTTTTTTTTTCTTCAGTGGTAGTAGTGACAAAGGACTTCTCTCATTCTTTGCTGCAACTGTGGAGCAGTCAAGAACTCCTTGGATATCTGAACATTTTATACCATATAATCTAATAATTCACTATAGCATCAGGTCACAGAAGGCTGATTCATCTCTCTAACATGTTCAGCTATCTATAAGATACATACTAAGTCTTATGTCCATACTGTACAGGGCACATTCTGTAAAATCTGAAGGAAAATATGACTTTATTTTTTTTCTAATGGATCAGAGTGTTTGCAGGAGTAGAAGGCAGAAACATAGGTGCATTGTTCTTCCAATATTTATTATGTTGAGTGCTGAACTACCTCTCCAAGTTTTTAAGATAGACCAAGAGGGTCTGAGACATGAAAATGTGTTCTTTTTTTTTTTTGTATTTTTGCAATATTGCTGTCTAAATTTTTGTCATATACGGGTCTTAAATCATCCTCTAATGTATGTCATCACAGATATAGCCCTTATTTTTAATTGCCTTTTATATGTTTATGGCAAATATTCACTTTTACTGTCAAATATCAGAATTCACTTCCTTGTGATGTATTTCAGTTAGCAATTATTGTTTGATTGACTCCTCAGGAAAAAAAATAGCCTCAGTAGTGACTGTGCTAGGAGGTATAATGATGACTACATTGGCCTATTGTTTAAGAATTTGGTCAACTAGCAGAAGGTCACTGAGGCTCATACTATTGATGTGATCTGACTGATCACATCAGTCAGCATGAAGTCAAAATTACAGTTGCACAATGACAGTGGTGTTTTGAGTTGCAATGTTTGCAATTAGCCACAATGTGACCTTCCTGTTTCGTCCCTTAAAAGAGGAGTTATGTTATTGATTATTATTCCTGGCATTGCTGTAGTTTATTAGTTTTGTCAGGTTTATTTTATATTTAGTTATTTGTCACATGAGGATTATGTGGCAAGTCATGGAGTATGTGCCACACATTTTTTATTGCAGCAGATGTTCCTGAAATAGATGTAAGCATCTCTGCAAAAAAGCAGCCCCTCTGTGCCAGATTCCAGCTTGTACTAATGTGAGAATCCAGTAGGCTGAGAGAAAGAGTATAAAGAACCTTTATCCCTTGCTGCTGCAATGACAATTTCTGACTTTTGAAAATGCACTACAGATTGCAGTGTGAGAACAGAGGTGGCCAAGGACAAATCTTGGGTTTGCCCCTCTCTCTCCCTAGTTATACTCCAGAGCACAACTGGTGCCACTTAGTTGAGCAGTGCAATCTCTTCCTGAATGTAACTCAACATTTTGTTAAAATAAAAAATTATGTACTATAAAGTACTTTTATCCAGTATGCATAATCTTCAACAGGTGGCTGCATTTTCCCCCCAAACAAGCTCTCTTGGCATGCGTTGAAAGTACCCAACTCTGTGAACTCACATCTTCTCCTGCCTTCATCTTCTGCAGCCTGCAAGGTCATGAAAATCTGTCAAAACTATTTTTTATTCTTCCTCTGTATTGAAGATGCCACCAAAGCATCTGTAATCAGTGCATACATTTTTTTTCTCTAAACTTAAATGAGAGATTTGGGAGTTTGTCACCACAGAAATAACCTTGGGAAACTTTAGTGACAACTTTTCCCCAAATTAATAATTTACTTTAAACCAGGTTAGTATTTGAACTCAACAGAGACCAGTTTTTCCAGCATACCAGTCCCTGCCCCTCCAGTTTCACCAATGATTTTACATGTCACACTATCAGATATGTTATTGAAGTCTTGCTAGTGATTTGTCTCATTTCTTCAGTCCAAGAGAGTCAGTTGTCTTTTCCAAAAGATCTGTCTGGCATGAACTTCTTTTGGTTACTCAGACTGTACATTTTTTCATTCACACTTTTCCCCACTTTTTTTTCACTAGTTTGCTGGGAAGACTAGTAGAACTGTATGGGGTTAGTAATTTAGTAGGCTTTGCTAGGACCATTTCTGACTGGGAAGGTAAAAAACTAGTTTGAAATTCAAGGGAAGTTTTGGAGATGAAAAGAGCTCATGACCTTGGGCATATAATTCATTTGTCCCCCATGTCCTGTAAGTGAGAGTAGAAACACAAACTTTTCTAATTTTACATTCAGCTGTGCTCCCCTGGTTTTCAAGTTCTGCTACTTTAGTGTGTACTAGCTTTCTGGCAAGTTTTCAACATCTTCTGGGAAATGCTGTGTTTTCCTGCAATGATTTGAAAGTCCTGTCCAATAGGATAGGTTGCTATTTTTAGAATATTTTTAGCTACAGAAAACTTTAGGTTTTTGGACCAGCAATGTAATTTTCTGGGCTTGTCTGGAAATACTGAGCATCCCAAATCAAACCACTGCTGTCACTAACTCAAGGTGTGTTTAGAAAAGTTAGGAGAGAACAGCAGGCTTAAACAGGCTTAAATTCCCCCATATCATCCACATTTAAGCTTTTTTAAGAATCAGAGCTGTTGTTGGACAAGTTTTTATTTCATGGATGTCCAGTCAGGCATGACAGACTGAAAAGGGAATGCAAGTGAATGTAAAATATAAAGTAAGAAGAGTAAACAGAGCAGGATGTTATACTGGGTAACTGTGGGATAAGATGTTCCACCAAGAGTTGGGCAATGGATCAGAAGATGTTTTTTTAACCAATTACTTCTGCAGAGCATTTGTGAGTTTTAACAAATATTAAATAGGCAGCTGGAGAAGCAGTGGTAGCCCATGTATATCCACAGTAGACTCCCTGACAGTCAACAGCAAATATTCTTCAAAAAGAGAGCATTCCTACCAGAGACTTCACAAGTTGCACTTGCAGTATTACTAATCTCAGCAACAAAGGATGATGTCTTTAGGGTAGAAGGTCTGCCAGTGATACTCACGAGATAATGAGGTAATAGGCCATGTGTTGTGTGCCAAACAAGCCCAGTTTGGAAAGCAGCAATGACACAACCCTCTTTGGCAGTATGGGAGGAAGAGAAATTAAATTCCTCCTGTTGTCACTTAAACTTTTGCATTACTTTACTTGTGTTTGCTAGGATATACACAAACCTATGCCAATTAAGACAAATAGGTGTTTTCTAAACTGAATTGTAGCATTTTCCAATGAGTTTATTAAAGATTTACTGCTACTTCTTCAGTTATTGCTTAGGAGTACAGTGCATTTCATTTTTAAATGCTAAATTATTCACATTCATGTGCACTTCCCACATCTACCCCTGGCTTATGATATTTCTCTTTTGTCTTTGGATCAACAAGTTCCAGGCAGATGCTCCAGGTACATATGCATATAATTTTTCACAGGTTTGGTATTGCCATGCACAAGGAGCTACCCTTGCAAATGCCTTTCCTCTGCAATCTCTGTGAGTGAAAACTTTCAAACTATATTCAGAAAAATAATGAAATTCACCTTTTTAATCTCATTTGGATACTTGTATATTGGGATTGTATATCAACTGCAATTGCTCAGCAGCTCTGAAAAACAGGTAAATTATGGAGCATTGAATTGCTGGAATTATAAAAGCTCCAAAGAGATGCCTGTAGACTGCTTGCGGGGCCAGCTACAAAACGATTGTTATAATGAAAACTTAAATATAAAGGGATATTGTGTTTATTGTGTTAAACAAAACAAAAGCAGCAGATTGGAAGAAACTTCCTCTGGTATGCAATGCTCCATGAAAGTTGCTACATCTGCACCCTGGTGTTATTGTTTTTGAGAGCTGAGGGCAACTTTCTGCACGGTGATGTCACTTGTAACCCTGTGCCACTTCTGTTGTTTACAGGAACCGTGTTGTCAAGTGATCCAGTGTGTTCCAGTGAGTCACTACAAGAAAAAGTAAATCTCTTCCCAAGCTCATGCATGCTACCATTCTAACTCCCTTTGGAATACCATGGAGCCAGATCTTTCAAATTTGGTTAGGAAGCAACAATATTTCCCAAAACAGTTCTGCTCATCTAGACAGAAAAAAAGTTCACCACCACATGCCACACTATTTTCTAATTTTAAGATATATGGACTTCTCTATTTTGCTGCTTAACCATGTCAGGCTGAAGCACCAAGCAAACTCATGAAAATACAAGAATCCCATGCTGTCATTAGGATGTTCAAAGTCAACCCTAAGATAAACTGTTTTCATATGGCTTCCATGAGCTCAGAAAACTCTAGTCCTAAAAGACCCTGCCAAAACCTAACCCTTTGCTTAACATGAGAGTGCTCGAGGGTAAATTGCTCTGACAAATAATTCTGAGTCATCGTTGCTGATCTGGTGTACTTCAAAGGGTTTCCAGCCATAGTGGGCTGAGGATGCCCCTGTCTCCACTGACATGGGCTGAAAGCAGCAGCAGCAGCAGCAGCATATCTGTAACAACAGAGTGACTCTTTTCCCAGCCAGCGACTTATGGGTAATGTGCTGAGCTCCTGGGAAGGTGCTGAAGGACCCAGGGATGCACTCAGACTAGACTGGAAAGGGTAAACTTGTTCAGCACTCTGCAACTGTTTTTTTTCCTTAATTTTTATTGTTGTTTTCCTGATTAATTACTCATGTCTGACAGCCGACAGGACAAAGATTGCATTCATTTTTTATCTGATGGTTTGTAAAGGAAATGATGGTAGAAGAGGGATTCCCTTGTGTTGGGACAATGCATTCCAGCATGGGCTGGCAGCTATGTGCATAGACACCTCGTCTGCCTTTCCATTTTCACACAATTTTTTGGCTGATTTTCAAGAAGGTGAGTATCACAAGTCTCATGTTTGGGTTTTTAAAATAAATTTTCTTACCTGCACACAGGGACCATTTGCAGAGCAAGCACCCATCTCCTATATTTCATGTGCCACCTTGAGGGCTTCCAGCAAGGTAATTCTCATGCTGGGAGAATGAGAAGTTCATGAGCTATCTAGCACAAGATGCTACACCTGATTTATTCTGCTAACAAATTGGCCTCTGCCTGCTGAAGATTTCCTGACTTGACTTATTATACCTTCCCCATCAGCAGAAAGACTCCTGTTATCACTGGGACAAAGGTGAATTCCCTGGAGACAAAGTTAGAACAAATTTTTTGCAGTCCCATCGCACCAGACATTCAAACCACTTTGTCCTGGGGAGAGAATACCTTTAATTGTCATATGTATATATGCTTATAAGGCCAGAGCACATTCACCCAGCAAATCTGCTCCAGGGGAATGTGTCAGATCAGGTAAACCAGAGTAAAGTGTTTTGTTTCTTCTACCTTTTATTCACAATCAACACAATTGTCCAGATGAAGAAGAGGTGTGGAACACCACTGAGATGGCCTGGAGATGATGCTTCCCATGTCTATTAGCCTCTATGGAGTCAAATGTGCATAGCATGATGTAATACATACTAAAGCATGCAGATATTCAAATTCCCATACAGCAGAAGGTTATGCAGGAAGAGCAAGAGACGAAAGTAAGGAAATTTATGCTCATGTGTGGTTTCTGGTACAGAACAACATCAAGATGCTTCCAGTCAGTGTCAGTTTTCATTTGAAGAGTTACTTTTTATTTATAGTTTTCTTAATCTCTGAAGCAAAAGAGGGTAATATAAATTTAAACCAAAGAAACAATTAAAACCCCCAATTACAATTAAAATCTACAGAGCTAGATCTACAGAGCAACAGAGCAACTGCTCTAGCTTTATTTATTGCACACATAAATAATCATACTTCAATTATCATGTTAGTGTCTATGATCTCTTCCCAGATTAAGGTTGCCTCAAGACTGCTTGGTTTGGCTACTGTAAATATGACATGAATTCCTCCCAGGAATATGTATTTTACATGCTGTTTTTGAAGTAAATTATTTTCTTTTAATATACCTACACAACTGTCACAGGGAATTGCACTGCAGATTTAGTGATGCTAAGTGTCAATTGTAATTTGGTGACAAGCATTTTATTGGCTCTGCATATTGCTCTGCGAGGACCTACTTCTCAGTATGGAAGCCACCGTATCATTAAAACCCACTGATCCTTCACTGATGACATAATTTGACTGGCAGAGAGAGGAACAGTGAGGGGCTTGTTTCCACCTGTGTGGAATCTGCTGTGTGTCAGAGATGAATTTGCCCTCAAATTAGAAACAGCACAGCAGACTGGTGCCTGTGATTTTGCTTGATTTCTTTTAAGGAGTTTTACTGGAATGAAACAGCTGATACGAATTTGTTTAAATATGTCAAACATATATACTATGCAACCTCTAAACTACTCAGATATTTTTAGCCACCGAGTTATCTGTGAAATACTTTCAGCTTAACTGAGCCACATGCTTTTTCTCTCCCCCACCCCTCCTTTTGTGCTCTTATCCATCCATCCTTTGGTCTGCAAGTCTGTCTTTGCAATAAGCTCATAGTATTAAATTTTTGTGTTAAAAAAGGGGTAAAATGTGTTAACATAAAGCCCACATTTCAACAGGTAAAAGAAGTCATGCAAATGGTGTAAAAATTTAGAGAAAGAACAGAACCACAATCATACATTCTGAAAATTTTATAAACTGACAATTAAAGTTATGTGTTTTATGCTAATATACATAGTGGTAACTTCTAGCAAACTGCGATTCACACATAAAGAGTAGAAAAGTTTAAGGATTATATATGTAATATTTATTATTCACATGTATATCTTTATATATACATTATGTACTTATTCTGAGAAAGAGGAAATAGATTCTGAGACTTAGCAAATTTAAATCAATATAGCTGCCTTTCTATTGCCAGTATTTAATTTTATTTTCAGCATGGCACTGCAAGGAACAAAGCAAAGTATCTTAAAAGAAAGTGTATCCCTGCTAATTTCACCTAATTTCACACCTACTTGGCATCTTTTCCTAGCAAATTGATTCCATTGAAAATGCTGCCAGTGTTTGCTCATTAGAATTGTAAGTTGTGCTTTCCCCTTTAAATTCACTTTATTAATCTTAAATGTAGAAGAGAACTCTTTTCTTGTTATAAGACAAACAGCATTCCTCCATATATACTTTGGTCCATCTCTTGTTTTCCCACAGTTGTTATTCTACCTTTTTTTTAATGAAAAATCTTTATTGAACTCAAACCAGCATACATTATTCAGTCAATTTCTGTCCAGTGGCATCAATGATACTCTAGCAGACATGCTAGTTATTACAAATGCTTTGTGTAAGAGAAATGTATCATTGAAAAGTTTAATCAACAGCTCTAAACATTTCAGAGCTGTTCAGTTTTGTTCTTGGAAAGAAGCACTCTTTGTTGCTCTATCTTCCAAAGCTTTGGGGAAGTGTTCATTTTCCCCATGAGAATAGGGAGGCCATTCTTACCGACTCCAAAAAGAGGAAGATGTTAGTAAAAGAGCAGTTTCCTTAAGAAAAATTTCTTGCTCTTGAAAGCTTATCTTATAGGAAAACTTGAATGTTTTAAATGCTTGCTATATGATAAACTGCTGAGACTTGTACGCTGTGCCTTTTGAAAGCCTAAACAACATGTATGAAAACATAACTTTTTATGGGAAAAAAAGGTTTTTTTTAAGAATTAAAAAAAAATGCAAAAGAATCTCCCCATTGAACTATTCCTCTCCTGTTTTGCTGTGATTTTAAAACAAGCCTGTTAGATTCTTGGCAACAATTATCCTTCATCTGATTTGGAATCATGATTTTATATAGCTTGTGAGAGTTGAATAACTGCTTTATTCAGAACCAAACTCTGGCTTTAAATATCAATTTACTTCTGAGGAATTTTTAGCTTTGTTTTTAGCTATTCTGGAAATTACTTTTGAAGGAGGATCTGCTTTGCTATTAGGATTTTCTTTTTCATTTCACTGATGTAGAAGCCTGGAGTTTTATGAAATAGCAAGATTGTACTCACCATGTTCTCAAAAGTAGTATTTATACTCCTTTAAAATCAGAGATTTTATTTCAGCATCATCTAAAATGTTTTCTGAGGTTCTGGAATAAAACACAGATTCCTGGGTGGCTATCTGTTGCACAAAGAAGAAAAATATGTTTGAGCCAAATTTATATAAAGCAGCCACCTGAAAAAATGATGGCATAACAGAAGGGTAGGAAGAGAATTAGAGATGAATGAGGGTCATCAGCGCAGCACAGAGCTTATTCTGGGTTGTGTGAACACAACACAAGCTATTAATAGCTTTCAACTAAAGAGCAGAACATTTAAAACATGTAGGCATCCACCAAATAAAAACAATCTGAGAGGTAACTGCAAAAAGATGTAAAACAGCTAACATGTCCTTTTAAAAGAAAGTTTAATTACTTTTATGTTCTGGCTGAAATGAAGATGTCTGAATAGAAAAGCACTATATGCAGAATGCATATGCCAGTTTTTGCTATCTTTGGTCATTCTAGTCAGCACCAAATGAAAGGGGACATAAGTATTGACATTCTAAATCAAAGCTGCTATCTTCTGGGTCTCATAGATGGTTTAGCATAAGAAGAAGATGTGCTACTAGGCACAATGAATAAGTCTGTAACTTATTAGTGCTTCTTTTTGCTTCCTGAGAGTGGTGATTTGTATAAATTTTGAGTTTGAGACAGTGTATTCATTCAACAAACATCTCTGGATTATAAATATTTGGATTATTAGGAGTCTTGTTTGCATGTACCCAGTCAGTCCTTTGTGAGCCTTGCAAGATGCTTAGTCTCAGAGGTCTCATGCATTGAAACTTCAAAGCATCATCACAGAGCAAGAATTTCTCTTTATTAGTTCACCTTACTTGTATTGCAAAAAAGTAATTCAAAAGTAGCACAAAGCTGCCATTATAAACCTATTGTCAGACACAAAAGACAAAACACATATTTCTCTGCAGAAAGTAATATTATTTCATTACCACCCCCTCTGTGCCCCTCCGCCCCTCCTCCTCCCTTCCCCCCCACAAACAGGGAGAAAATGAAAAAATAAAAAACCTTTGGTGAAACAGAGAGATTCTCTGACACATCTTGGTTCTCAATGAATGCTGCAGCTGGGTTAGAGCACACTCCTCTAATGTAAGAGGACTGTAATGAAAAAGTGACATTTCCTCTTGATTGCTTAGTTGGTCGTGCTAACAGCCTATGACTTTCTCCATGGACAGTTTTGGAGAACAGGTCATTATCCTTTCCTAGTCCTGCAAAAATCACTACTGGAGCAAAGTGCAGTGCAAACGTGGATGCAGCTGAATGAAGAGCCAAAACCCTGGATCATGCAGTCTCCACTTTGTGAAACATGCTTTACAGAACACAATGTTTAAATCCCTCAAGTGCAAGCAATAATGTACATCTCTAGCCAAGCACCGCTCATTCAGTTAAATGTAATTTCCCCTCAGCTAAACATCTAGCATAGGGAGGGAAATACTAAGATTTCAAACTACTAAGGTTTGTAACCAGAACATTTTTGAATATTTTTTTGTGCTTGGATCTGATTGGAAGGAAGCTAGCCATTTACTCTGAGTGCTGTAACTCAGTCTTGAGCGTAAAAGATTAAGAGAAGGACTTTTTTTTCTTTATATTTGACATGGATATAAGAATAGCCTAGAAGATTATTGAAGTTGTTAACTGGTCCACTATAAAAAACTAAAAAGGACCAAATCCCAAGTGTAAAATAAGAGCCAATGATTTTAGATACAGCCTTCAGACCTTTTAATAATATTTAATATCCTTTAGTTAATGGTAATGTCAGAGATAGTGCTCTAAGCTCAAAAACAACAGATGTAAGGAGGCCAAAAAATATGTGAAAGAGGGCAGTCCTGATTTATTTAATATATTATGTGTTTTACTCATATGTATTGGACTGGCAAATGTGAGATGTTTGAAGTGAAGACAACATTGTTCAAATTAAAGTGAAAGCTTAATGAGGTGGCATTTTTTTTTTATTTTTTTAAATATTTAAAATTTTTTTTTCTGTGTTTGCTCTTTTGGAATGCTTTGAAAATCTCTTCCAAGTAGATGAATTCATTAAAGTCTAACAACTGTCAACATTAGGAAAGGCTAGGATATAGAAAGACATATAGTGTAGATTCTATGACATCAAACTGTCTGCAGGGTTAAAGCAAGTTCAAGCAGGGTCACACTTTTCTCCTGAAAAGGCTTAAAAAAAAATCAACCCCACACCATGCTGCCACAAACTGTCACAAAATCCACATCAATACATTACGTGTAATGAAAGCATCAATTCACAGTCTGAGATTCTTTGTAGCTTTCTCTTGAAACCTGAAACTGAACCCACAAAACCAGCTGCTGAGTTGGCATGACGGCTTGAGAAGAGCCAGAAGACCACAATCACATATTAGTTCCGCTTTTCACAAATTTGTTCAAGATATAGAATTTCTCCTGATTGTTGAATCATGACATAAGGTAAGGAAGTAGTTTGGGATGTTTTTCTATTTTTTTTTCTTTCTTTTTTTTTGGTTTTGTTTTGTAATTTTATTTTATTTTTTATTTTTAAAGTTTTCTTTTTTTTTTTTTTCCTAGACTCTTGTCTATGAAGTAAGAAACAGAGGACTTGCTCAGGGAAGTGCAATCTGTAAAAAATAATGTTTGAACACTTTTCTATGATAGCCCATTTTATGGGATGGCTGAAACACTAACTTTTTTCTAGGCAACCTTCACTTTTACTTTCTGTGTTATAAGTGAAAAGTATATATTTTATTAGTGTCACTAGAAGGATTCTTTTGAGTAGTAACACCAATTTTGTTCATGCTTCAGCTTGTGTTGATAAGTTAACACACAATTCTGTTAATATGAGGCACAATCCACACCAGTCTCTTCACACTGACAAGAAAGCCACTTCTCTTCTTGCATATTCCACATTTACCTCAATTTTCAGTGTTTCCTCAATTCCAGCACGTTTCATCCAGTAGATCCTAAAGCACCTGCCAGATTAACACCCCTTGATATACAAATTACTGCATTTCTCATAAAAGTAGCATGAGGTTTTAACTCACTCTCATAACAGGCTTGACAAGGCAACTTTGTTCTTTACCTAATGTCTTTAATTGGGCATGAACTAGTTGTTAGGGTAGGATTAATTGTTAGCATATGAGCATTTATTTATTTACTGTTTTTTTTTTCTCAAACAGAGAGAATCTCAAGTCTTTTCTATGAGAAAATACACACAAAGACTTGGCACTTACCTTGAATTTATAAAGACCTAAGAACACTCAAAGGGGAATTACACTACAACAGTGTCCTTCTGTGAGAGTCAAATTTGTGCAAGTTGTGTACTCCAGAAGACAGTAGGTTTGTATGACAACTGGACAAATAAGAATCTTCATTCAACTCCAAGTGCTTGTAAAAATAAGGTGAAAAAAAAAGAAAGATGTTCTCTAATAGTTAAGTTTTGTGAAAAGGAACCTCTTGAAGGTGGATCTTTTTTTAAAGGTATGCCTGAAATTAGCCTTTTCATTACTGAGGAGAGTTGTCTCTCAAAGCATTAATACTTGTTTAAGTACCACAGAGTAGGTCTGTAGGACAGAAGTTCTACACCAAGTAGGGGAGGCCAATGTGAAACCCCAGTGTCTGAGCTGTGATCATCAAATGAGATATTAAAGTACCCCATCCAGCTGTATTTTTTATATGTATGTATATGTATATGGTAATAGTAAAAGTGTTTGGTGTGAAGACGTGACCAAAGATAGGAAGGATGATGGAGTTTTTGGTAAGAACTGCTGAAGAGGAAACTTCATAATCATTAACCGATAGTATGCACAGAGATAAGAAAAGAGCTGTGAGACAAGGAGGACAGCTGTGTTGACTTTTGAAAATTGACAGTGATAATTTAAACATGTTCCCTTTGCAGAGCAGTTGGAGATTCCCAATCCACACATTAGTAGTCTTTTGCTGGAAGATGGCACTCCCTACAGTGCAGGTATGGGTGAATGCTCCTGATGTGCTTCAGCATGGGGTCAGTGGTATCAGCTTAAACTCCTCAAAAAGGTAAGTTAACTTAGGGGCTGCTGTAGTGAGTCAGAATTAGCTCATCTACCCTAAATATCTAGCTGACATAGGTGGAAATGTTTCAAGTTCCCAGACAACAATAACAACTTCAGTGGAGTGAGTCCTGTAGCCACGCAAATATCTGTCTATGTCTTGGCTGTCATTGCATGTAAACCCTGAAAACTTTCAATCCATGGTATCATGTAGAAATAATCTTAACTACAAGGTAAGTGTTAAGCAAAGAACATTTTAACTGTGCTTAGATAATATTCCAGTATCTAGTCATAGTCAAGTAAAAACACTTATAAATAATGTTCCAAAGCAAAGCACTTATAAATAATGTTCCAAAGCATTGATACATATTTTGTAAAATTGTTCATATTAATTTGTTCATTAACATTCCCTAGACCAGAAGACATGATGCTAGCCAGGAAATATGGATGGTAAAAGAGCAGAAGTCCTGCAATAGAAAAACCTTCAAGGAAAAGCTGTACTCTTTCAGTAAGCCTCTTCCTTGGCTTTGATTTTCAGAGAGAAAGTGGCATGGATTTGTGGGACAAATTTCAGAAGCCCTTAGCAGTAGCCTTGAAATCTTACTAAATTCTTCAGAAACAAATTTTCAAGAATGAGATTATTGAACATACCAATGAACCAAGGCTGATAAGATTCTTCAGTGCATCTGTTGGCTAATTTTAGGTTATACCCCAGAGCCAAAGAACAGACTGCTGTAAAGTTTCAAAACCCCAAAAGGAATAATTTCTATCAGAATGCCACAGTCATACATACTTTGGTCTGAAAACCATGGGCAAAATTTCTGAATTTTTTTTTGGATATTACTTTCTGGGGTATCCCATGTGTATCCTGTCCTAAAAGTGAACATTCAACAATTCAACAATAAAATTGACATTTCCCTTTAAAATCTCTTGACCAAAATAAAGACTATGTCAACAGCCTGTAAGTACATTTAATAAAGGAATTAAAATTTCTTGTGACTAACAGAACAAATACTTAAGCTTTCAGAAGCTCGTTGGCATTTTTAAAATTTTCAAAAAAAAAAAAAAAAGGATTTATATGAAGTTATTAGTCTAAAAGTAGTTTGGATATACTCCCTGTATTTTAATGATCATTCACTTTACATCGAGTGTAATATGCTTTTTTCTGATTAAACTTGGAAGTTTTCTCTTGAAAAATGATGTGTCTTATAGGTAGCAGGAATTGAGCAATTTTAGCTATGGCAGAGTAATAAAAAACATTCTTCCCATGGATTCATTGAAGATACAAGGACAAATAATAACCTTGGTTGGTCTATTAAAGCACTTACTTAAAAAAAAAAAGGAAAAAGAAGAACAAAGGAAGGAAAGAATTTAATATTTGAATTATCTCTATGTTTTCATATGAGGAAGAAAATTTATAAATATATGTGGATAAAGGTTTAGGAGTAGGATGCTGTTGATGTGTTTGAAAGTATTTTAAAAACAAGTATGAAAGGAAATAGCAGTTTGCACAATTTCTAGAACCTTCTTGCTAATTTTTAGTATTAAAGATATATATATTTTATATACATATTTGAGCAAAAAATTTGTGTTGTTTTGCTAATTTGATAATGATTCAGAAATTAGCAATCAATAACACTAATTCTAAACAAATAATGAATATAAAAGACTTATTCTCGTATGTATAGTAAGAAATAATTGACTATATCAAATATAATACATAACGGATTTGCCTCTTGGTAGAATTGACATAAATGCAAATCCTCTTCACTGTAAGCAAACAAGAAACCTATTGGAACAGATGGAACTGTTTCCAAGGAGAAATGCAGAAAGTACTTGACCCAGGAACATAATTTAAATAATTTAAAAATTATCTGAATCCTGCCCATATAGGTGCAAAAGACAAATGGCTATAATCATAGACATCCAGTCTACACTTCACACCTCTTCCATGCAATATTGTAATTTTTATTTGCTATTTAAGTTTTTTGGGGGGTTTGGCAGGGTGAGAAAGACTGTAAGAAATGCTTTCACATTGATCTAGGGAACCTGACCATCCTGTCAGTTAAAGGAAGCAGTAAGGTTCCCATGGTCCATTGCCCCCATCCCCCCTGGGATTTCCCAATTGCTAAAAGTCTATGGACTACAGTTTTGGATTTGTTTTCTTCATCCTGGGCTTCTAGTTGATCCTGCTTTTAGAACTGATGTGCAGTATTTAGAGTCTGGCACAGATCCACTGTTATCATAAATCCTCTCTGCTAGCTTGAGCAGAGAGCGGTTCCAGGTTTGGAGCTATCTTCATGTTAGCACAATTTCTTAAATACTCACAAGATGGAAAAAAGGAAAATAAATGAATTATTTGGAAATAAGTTTGGTAATCAAAGACTGAGAAATTTTATTAAAATGATAACGAAGTTCTTGTCATCAATTAAAGCCCTTTCATCTTTATGTAAATGATAAACAGAGAAATTATGCTGTTTGTAGCCTTTTCTGAAATTCATGGAGGAATTTGTGATGAGTATGCTGAGCCTTCAGCCCTGTGGGTTGCTCTGTGTGGGAGGACACACCTGTCTAAATAGGAGTCATCCATTCCCACCTGTGGGATCCCAACATCTGATTTCAGCACGTGCTTAAAATGCAGTCACCTGACAAAACAGTTCTAATTATTACACCCTTGGGCTAACATTTTTCAGAGTGACTGGCTAAAGCGCACTCCACCTCATAATTTTTATCTCTGGCAGTGGAAGACATAACCTAGTTTCCTCTAATGCAAAAGCCTCTAATCTAGAGGGCAAGATCCTTTCCCATATAACATTGAAGGGAGAAATGCAATTTGAGCACAGGGAAATTGCCCACATAGTTTGATAGTTCTACTGTTCTCATTTTTTTTCTCCAGGATTAAATGTCTTGTTTTATTTTATGCTAAATTATGACCTGGCTCAGACTTGTATATGTTCTTCATCATATACTGGGAATTTTGTGCTGTAAAAACAACGGCACCTAGAAATGTGGTCTAGTTTCTTATTCACATTTTAGCCATTAAAATTTGCAGATTTCCTCATGGGACTAAGGATATTTTTTCTTTAATAGATAGTCCTTGCTTCAGCAAGTGGCACTTGCAAACAATAAGATTCATTCACCTCTGGGTTAATCCAGTTGTGTATCAGCACAACGTGATTGATTTAATATTGGTGTAATGCAGTAGTGAATCAGGCTCAAGGTTTGAAAACAGAGCAGTACATTAAAATCTACATTTGTATCCTGACACACTGGGGAGCAGACTTTCAGATGGGCTTCATCCCAGTGTTGTTTCCTCGCAGCACATTTTTCAGCACAAAAATAAAATAATAATAAAAAAATCATCCACAATTTTGCGCTCATGAACACCACAGGGAACAAAAATTAGAAAGTCTCTTGGATAGCGAACTCCCTGAATTATACATGTACCTACCTAAATTATACATGCAATTGAGTAGTTAGATGCTTAACTACTAATATTTGCAATAGAGGGAACCTGTCAAAATCTGGACCTCGATGTGCAAACTCAACTGCTAACAGCCTCTCAGCTGAGATGAGCAGATATACCGGTGTGCACAGAGGGGGCTGCGCACTCCAATTAGCACCACCTAAATGGTTCAGCCTTCCCTCCCCCCTGACATCAGGGACACTACTGCATCTGTCCCCAGCTGAGCCTGACCAGAAGGATTCCTGGTAATATTATGAGAAATGTATTCATATTTTTCTCCTTTTTTTTTGGTTTGGTTCACATTGACAGTGGCTGAAAAATAAGTTGCCCTCAATCTTATAAAGCCAAAAATGCTGAAGAGTTTCAAAGAACTGAGTCAGGAATGCTGGAAGTGTTGCTTTTTCTGCTGTGTTTTTATTAACAAATTTTTTTTTTCTCCCAGCCTAAGAACCACCTTTTCCTTTCTAGCTTGACAGCTGCTGCTCAACACCTCTTTTTTTCCAGCTGGCAGGGCAGCAGGGTGAGCATGTTTGTGGTTAGCATGTATTGCTTTTGTAAGCACCAGTTCCCTCCTGAAAAGGCATGTCACCCTTGCAACTCATATGCCTTCCATCACTTTGAGGACTACCTAGAAATACCAGAGGTAGAAGTACTGCCCAAATAAAGGACAACCAAAGCTATCTTCTGTTAAAAGCCCAATTTCTGCAATGATTATGTTAGCTCACATTCTTCTTTAAGCCGGACTCGATTTTTTAAAAATATTGATGCCTGACAGAGTTTTCAGTGAATTACAGTACTTTGTGCTGGTGAGTAAGTGCTGGATGAAGGGTCCCCTTTGCCTTTTTAAGGACAGAGAATGAGTGAATGTGAGCAGGGCAAACAGGGGCCTAAGGCCATAGTAACTAGGAAGCTTAAATCTATGAAAATCTCTTGGGTTCAGATTCTGGGAAGAGAGAAGTTTTTTTATTTTATACATTCTTTTCTGTGTAGCACATCTGTTTGCAGATTCTCATCCTACACTTGTGTAGAAGATCACAGTATTTTTTAACATCCACGCTTCAGGCTGAAATTGTGACAGGAACAATGGCTCTGAACATTGACTTATGTTTCCTGGCTTCATAAGGCATGGTACATAATACAGTAGCTACTGCATAAGACTATAAAAAGTAAGATATTTGGTGGGTAGATTCTAAAATGATGTTACCTTTGCAATCAGAAGAGGCAGCTGAGATGTTGAGTACTAAAGCCTGAGTTTACCTGAGCAGTTCAAACCCAGTAAAATGGCATCTCCCCAGATACTACACACTCTTAGGTGGTTTCCTTGTGTTTGTGTCGTTAGTGAGGCAAGCAGGGAGATATAAAGAAAACTATTTATTTTCTACCATCAAGAATCACAGCATTAGCAATTAATATTTAAATTACCTTGTTTTCTACATTTTTTTCTGCCTATGAGAGCCTGAGCTGATAAAACATCAGAAGAATCCCAAGGGATTTCCAAGAAAACTTCTATTCTAAAACAAGCCCATCAATAATCACCATATCTTATACTACTGCAGTCAGATGTATCAGTGATCCTTACTCCTGGCCATGGTGGACCCCTGCAAAGGTCACAGACTTTTTGATGTCACCCTGAACTATCAGTCCTTAGGCATCCTCCTCAGACAACTGCTTGTCAGCCTGCCCAGGGGCAGGAGAAGCCAAATTCCTCTCAGATGCTGTAGGAGACACATGATTAATAGCTTTTAGTCAGTCCTGGTGGGTGGGATTATAGTCAATGAGAAAGGCTTAACACCCGTTCACCAAGACACCTGGTAGCTAGGTTTCATGACGGTCTATCCTTTAATATAGATTAACTGATGGCTCGTCCTCCAATGAGGCACAGCACAAATACTGAAAGATCCTTCATAAAACTCATGTTTAAATTCAGACTGACAAATGAGCTGTAACCACTACCTGAGGGAATAATCGTACAGCAGCTCTTATGCAGCTGAGGAATTGGCAAGGCAAGAACATCCTATGGGCAGGTCACTCAAATAACCTCTGCTCTGAAACCAAAGCTCTGAGCAGCAAAGGGCTGAAATATGCCCAGATTCCTGGGAAGATCCACACCAGAGGCCCTAAGATAATGCAAATTTTGTAATGCTGAACACAGTAAGGAACACATCAAGGAACACATGTAAAGAGCAAGGGATCCATAATCAGCAAATGGTGCTTGAAGGTATTTCTGGTGTTGCTTGGAAAGGACAGTGAACAGCATTTGAACCTTCTTGAAATGAATCTTACTCCTTTGCCAAGAATGCCTATAAGCTTGAGCCTGCATTATTCTCACCTTCTGACTCCCAGAGTTTGGGCACTGTCACACACTCCCATGGTGCCACAGACTCTTGTCTTTCAGCTGTCCCATGTGACCAGTGTTGCTGGTCTTTCTGAAGACCTATTTGAAGCCCAGTGCTTTTCTGACATGATGTTGTCTCCCTCATGGAGGAGGACAGTTGAACAGACCAGACTCAAGTCTCATGTAAATAACTTTTTAGAACAGAACCGTCTTGGGACATATAGAATATCTTATATGAAAGCTCATTTATCAGGACAATGAAAAAAACCAGTCCTTTTTTTGTTTGTTTTTGTGAGAATTGTGCAGACAAGAAAGGAGGCAGCCTTTATTGTCATTTGGACTACATGTTGTTGGGTAGAGTAGCTGGGATGACAATGTGTTTTTGAACCAAGCCTTAATGATATGTTGTTTAATGATTGCTGAGGGGAGAAGTGGAGAAAGCTGGTCAGTGGGAGATCTACAGTTCACTTCACCAAATCTAGGATTTCATCACAAGCCTACTTCTGACAGCTGTGTTGATGAACATCTTAAAAACACTGCAGTATTATGTCACTGTTTAGTTGGGAAAGGAATAAGTCTGTGCCTTGGAAGTAATTCACTATATCACCTAAACAACTTCATCATCTAAGTTTTTCATGTGTATGCAAGAGGCAGACCCAAATACTTGAAAAGGAAAAACAATCTTAATACATTTGAACACCTACTGGATGGTACAATATCCCTGTATTTGCCTAGGGAATTCTTCATTTTAGCTGCACTGTTTCTAAATCATAGCTATGGTTTAGTAATTTTCAGCCTGCTACATAATGAATTTCACTGTTACAGATTTTCATATTCAAGAGTAACTGTAAGGAACAAAGACAGGAAAGCAGTAACAATTTATAGACACAATAGTGTAAAATGGTCTTACTTCTACAGTAGAGTTACTGATTTGATTGCTCTTCTTTTAATAACTTACCTACATTCCTCAAATAGAAATTACATGCATGAAGAAAATAACTCCATGTATGTTTCAGTTAGGTATTTTCTGTCCATATGGTCATGAAGGAACTGGAAAGGTTCAGGAAGAGAATGTGCACAAGCATGTGCATTAATTCTGACTTGTTCCAAAAGTAAGCAGAAATAAAACAAAGAGAAGACACATGCCTAGTTAACAAGAATATGATACAAACTTTTACTACTTTTACTCACCTACATAATCTTTATTTAGGAGTGCAGTGTAAATAACATCACACTTGTTCACATGTATACAGACTGCGTGAAATACTTCAGAGTGGTTTCCTACAGCAATCTTTTGCACTGCAATTTTTTTTGAGCAACCCAAATATCCCCATTAAACAAACCCAAACAGGATTCAGAAAATGCAGGGTTCCAACACTTTCCCCCAGGATCAGAGGACCGCTGAGCATTCTTGTTCAATTTAAACAAAGTAAATGGCATACCCTCCATTAGTATACCCTAATGGGCACCCCCACTGGGGACATTGTTCAGGCACTACCACGGACACGTCCCAAGTGCAGCTGGATATGTAAACAAGGACATAATCCGCCTAAAAGAATACTCACAGTTTGGCAGAGCTTGCTGTGTTGTTAATGTATTGTGCCAAAGCAATAACAAAGCCATCATTTTAAAGTTTATTTGCAAGATTTTATTGATTAAGAAATTTTCCAGAAATCACTTCTGAAGGGAGGACCTTCCAGAAAGTCACCATTTAGGGGAAGAAGGTTTTCAGGTGACATTTTTTTTTTTTATATCTATAGCCTGTAAGTCAGAATAAATCACAATTTAGTCTGAGTTCATTTGAGACAGAAAACACATTGCTGTAATACAATGTAAGGGAGCCTTCTGGGTTTTTATTCTGAATTCTCTCAATTTCTTGCAAGACCAATAACCTTTAGATTGCAGTTCTTCATTCGGCTGGGGATAGTCAAGGTGTTGTACCTTGGCTTTTTAGCAATGAATTCAAAACATTAGCTGTTATAGCTTCAACATAGTCATCCTGTTAATGTACAGACTGACATTTCTGAGTTTGGTACTCCAAAGAAAGAAAGAAAGTAGTTTGGCAATTTTTTCAGTTTTATTCATTGATAATCTGGATTTTTAAAGTTTTTCTAGAGTTTTTGAGGCAATAAAAATGGCAGAACAGTATGGCAAGAAAAGATGACATTTTGAAAATCAGATTTCCATGATCCTTCAGTCAGACAGAATAAGTGGTCTGAGGTAAAACTGTACCCAGAAGTACTAGCAAGATTTTTTATGGATATGACTAATCAAAAACAAATACTAAGCCTTTTTCTTTTTTTAATTAAAAAAAGTAATCTTAGAAATTAAGGAGAAAAGTTTTCTAAATGCATTATGTAAGAAAGAAAGTAGGAGTGCCACGGGGAAAATGACGCCTGGTTAATTTAATCTTTGCATACCTTCATTATAATCAATATTTACAGCACTTACACGGAAAAAGTAATATTTTTCAATAGCAAGTTAGTGTTAGAATTATTTTTTGGGTGTGTTTTAAAAAAAATTTCTTTCTTTTAAAGTTACGCCATATGTTCATTATATTTTGGTCAATCGAAAAAGAAATATGTGTATATCTTTTATGTGTGCTATGTTCAGCTCCACTTAAAAATCATTCGTAGCCCTCCAGTTGTGGGTAAAGCTTTGGCCACTTGCAATGCTGCTAAACTGGACATTGCTACAGACATTCTTGGATACAGGATCTCTGGATATCCTGGATAAATCATGACTGTGCATGCACAGAACACATGTGGATACAGTGCACTCCTGCTCCATTGGCTTGCCCTGTGCCATGATGACCTTACCACACAGGTGTGGTTCAGATGAGCATGTTTGGCAGATCCCATGCTACACGTGTGCACTCCAGCTGCAACACTTCAGTTTACCACTTTGATGCCAGCTGAGCTCAACGGGTGTGTGTTTAAGCTGTTTTCCCAAGAAAGTGTAACTGGAAACCCTTATTTGCCATACAGACCTAATCAGAACTAAGAATTGATTTAAAAAAAGTGTGTTTTGGTCTAGCTTGACCCTGACTCCTTAGCTGGAATTCGTTTGCTGGCTTCTTTTGCAGCTGAGGTCCTGCTAATGCTGCTGCATACTTACCATTCTGCTGTTTCTATGGATCTGTGCTGTGTCCTGTACAAGGTGTCACTTACCTTTAAAGCATCTTACACACCAAACACTGCAGTTACTGACTATGCTGTTATTTTCAAGGGAAAGTTCGAAATTCACAACAGCCCATGCTTTCAGACCTGATGAGGTAGAGATTTCAACCTTACAGCCTGTGGTCAGACAAAATAAAACTAGAGCAAAGCCCATAATTTCTCTGATGTGATACCTCTTTCTTTGTGCTAAGGTGCATCCCATAGTTGGGAATGGTGAGATTCTAGCATTGAGATTGACTTGATATTTACAACTGTCAAACCTATGGTTTGACTGGCTGCCAGCTGACTTTCTGGACAAAATACAAAAGGCCAGGTAGAATAATTCTCTTTTGTCTAGGATGTTTTCTTCATTTTTGAGACCTATGGATGGAAAAATACTGTTATCACTGACTACAAAATATAGATGTGCTTATGTCACAGCCATTTTTATTCTGTGGTGGCCATGCGAGATGTCCTTTAGGTGATATTCAATTCAAGCAGAAGGCACTTGTTTAATATGAAATACAGGCATCTCTGTCATTTCAGATGTTGCTGGCTTTGATTCCCCAGTACAACAATAATAATAATAATAAAAATAATACTTACATATATTATAATTTTAAATCAAAGAGCTTATTATTTTCCACATCACTGACAGTATTTGTTCTATTTCTTTGGTGTTCATAAAGCCACCTTCATACCATCACAATCTCTTAACACAATGCTGTAATTACATATAAGTTATTTCAATGCTGAAAAATACTTCCATTTTTGGTCAAAAAATTGAAAAGAATGGCTCAGCTGACAGTGATGCATCATTTTAGATCAATACCTTGAGAGAAATTGAGCCAAGAGTGAAGCACAGCACTTAACTTACTGCAGCTACCTGAGGCCAGGATCTCTGAATCCCTGCATCAGTCAGAGTGACCCTACTTTGGAGTTGGTAAGCATGATGTCACAAAATTAGATAGGGAAGAAAGCAAAAAAACTCAAAACAGAAAGACCAAAAAAAAACCCCTGCCACCCCAAAAGCAAACACCAAAAAAGAAAAAGTATTTTTAAGATGTCTATGTTCTAATACCTTCCACCTGGAAAAGCCAAAACTTAGTAAAGAGTGGGAAATTAAAAAAGTGCTTTCCCCTCAGAACATAATTGGTGAACTGTGAATTTATAATTTTTATCATGAGGTACTATAGAAACCAGAGAAAAATAGATGCTCAATTTCTATAGCTCCTCTTTTTCACTGATATCATTTCTTGATGCATTCGATGAAGACTGGGGTCTGTCTGCCTTGGAACTCTGAAGCAGACTACCTGCAAATGCTACATATAAGAGGACTGCATTGACTATTAAGTGAATGTGTACATGTTCTTCTCATCCCCCCACCGCCCCCGCTCCTCCTCCAAACTGCATGGAGGAAACAAGGATTTAAAACTTCTCTTTCTGTTTTCTGCAAAAGCAGTGGAAGGGTCGCATATAACTATTAGAAGCATACGAAATTTCTGAAAAAAATGGATTATTTTTATTGCTTTATGTTGGTAACCCAGAAGTGAAATTGTTAAATAATTTTGCCTTCTGTTGAAAAAATATATAGCATCTTCATTATCATACATAGCTTTCAAGCATACTATTAGTTGAGGATATAGTGTATCCAGCTGGTTGCTTATATAATCTTGAGGTTTAAATTTATAGAGTAGGAGGTTTAGAGTATTTATGATGCATAGTAAGAATGGATTTAAAAACACATTTAAAAATAACTTGTGCAATACATTATTTAGTCTTCTTTAACACATATGTAGAAACTTAAGAATGGATCCAGATTTTCTGTTTGGAACTTCAAGAAAAAATGAAAACATGAGACATTTCCAAAATACCTGATTTCCTGTAGAGATGATTTACATTGTGAGACATTTTAGTTCTACATGAAAAACAAAATTTTGGGGGCCGACTTTAGCTGAAAGGAAGTAGTACCCGAGATCAACTTGGTTTCTATGGGTGAAAACCAAAGGACTGTCAATCTAGGTGCCTGATTAATTGTCTGAGTTGACTTCTTTGGCAACTCAGCTCTTTCTCTCAAATTCCCTGGAAAAGCCTTGCATGTGTTTTGGTTTGTTCTGATGTAATGACAGCCAATTGACAAATGACCTATATTTCCATAAATACTACTTTAGAAAATTGGATGGTTTCACAGCAGTTGAAATAATTTAAAAGCCATTTTATACTGTACCTTGCACATACCATTCCTCTGTATGTTCTGAATCTGAAAAAATCTCTAGAGTACCATTGCACCCAAGTAACATTTTGCAAATCACTAATGATTTCCAAGTCTATAAAGACATTTGGGCCATAAATAACGCTCAAAGCTATCTAGTTCCAGAGATGATTAAAGGTTTGTTTCAGGATGAAACCCCAGGTAGGAGTCTTAACTGTGACATTCTATTTTCTGCCTTGGGCAGAGAGGAGAAAAAGAAACAACATGGAGGTGTTACACAGGTGTTAAACTATCTACCTGCAGTTTTGAGAATGAACAATAAAATCCTGACTGGAGGGATGGCTTTGCTCTGCTAATGAGTTATTTATAATTGATCACCCAGACAATGTAGAAGCATTGAAACCTGTCATCCAGAGGCTCCTGGTTAGATACGTAGAATATCCCTAAAGCCTGAAGATTGAAGGTAAGGTTTTGCCATGTTGTCTAGAAGCAGCAGAACAGAGACCCCATATTTGCAGCAGTACAGCTCTTTGAAAATAGAAAGGCTTCATGGTAATAGTCTAGAATAGCACATGGTCCACAGAAGAAAGCAAAACTCAGCCTTAAATTGTACAGATTTTTCAGCCAATGGCTCTAACAAATTTCAGTAATGGATGGGAAAAAGAGAGAAATTATCCTTTCACATTTAAATTCAGAATATAAAGATACTGAGTCAGCAAAAATGCTGTTATTAAATTGCTGGTGTGTCATACTTGCTGGTGAAAAAATCTGCTGGAATGTCAAGAAATCCTTATGGTGAACTGACATTTATATCACACTTCACTGAAGTCGAGATTAGACATCTGTGACTTTCACCTCTGAGCAGAGATATCTGTGAGGATGTGGATTGGTAATTTTTTCCTGTATTCTGAAGATCAAGTGAAAGAGCAGAAGCAGCAGATACTTATGGGTCTGTCTATTCAGTGCTCTGAAAACCCCATTTAGTATCCCCAGTAAAGGTGATGGTTGAAACAGTGCTTAAAAAATCTGTGACAAATCATCTATGATCCTCTGAAGAAAGTTGTAGAAATTACACTGGTTTCATTTTGGAAATCGTTTTAAAGTAGTCAGCTGTCAGTCTTGCGCCGAGGTCGGGGCAGGAAGAGGCGAGAGGTGATCGTAGAAAGGCAAAGAAGTCTTTATTCAAAAGAACCGCATGGTTTTATAGAGGGGTACAATAGATTCTATTCTATTGGCTAACTAACAGAAACATCTTTTTCACGCACTGTCCTTGAGAGGAACAGAAAAATAAAGTGGAAAAACACCACCTGCAAATTGTTTACAGTCATCAAGTTATCACATCTTTCCAGCTCCCTAAAACTTCTCACAAGCTGCTGTGAGGAAAGCTTGCCGTTTCTCTCTCTCTGTCCCATGGCATCCACAGTCAACAATTAGTACAGCTGAGCTGGGACTTTGATGTTTCCTTAATTTTGGGTGGAATGAGCAATTGAAGAGAACTGGCACACAGCTAAATGACTTTCCTGGAGCTTTTATAACATAAGGTATGGGAATAAAACCTAGATTGTTTTATGTGGTATTTTAGCCCTCCTGAAGCCTCCATCCCAAACCCTTCCTGTGCTATCTCAACACATCAAAAGCTAGGACTTTTTCTGATTAATTTTGTAAAAAATCAAACTTAGTTCAAAGATCATCCTACCTTGTCTAAGAAAAACCCAGTGAATAAAAGCAAATCCTTCATCTAGCATATAAAGATCTTTGGAATCACACATATGCTTCATTCTTTCTCTGTCTAGATTATATAGCTGTTTTATTTTAAGGCCTGCTTGGGAATTATTGGATCTAAAGGTTCATTATTGGTTCCAGTTTGGGCAGGCACAATCCTCTAAGGATAAACATATTGTGTTGAAAAGGACCAACAAATGAAATATGGCCCTAACCTAAATAATAATGATTCTTGAGTTCAGGAAACAGAAAGTCACACGTTACCCAATACTTTTTTTAACTTTTTTTTTGAATTTGGAGCTAAGCAGTTTAGTCCCTCAATGAGTAAGCACGTAAAGTACTGAAATAGAAGATCTGAAAGCAACAAGGTAAGGAAACTGTGTTGTCAAATCCCCACCAGAAAAATTTCTTGGTAGTCTTTTATTCCTTCTGAATAAATCTTGCTGACAAATTCTTATGATATATAAATAAACAAGTGCACAAGGAGAACTTCCATCATACCAGCCTCATGCTGAATTATAGGTCAACTCTGTCAGAAGGTGTAGCTGGCCACAAACTGCATTTAATTGCACAAGAATATATTTGTCAGTATGTTAAATAAATAAATATATGCTCTTACTCAGTGGACCTATATTGGGAAATTTCTAGGCCTTTCATTTTCAAGATTTTTTTCATGTCCAGTGGAGTCAATTGGTTATGTGTTTTTTCCTTTTCCCTTTCTTTCCTCCACCAAGGGCTCATAGGAACATCTACTTACACAAGACTTTTACTGCTTTAAAGAAACTAAATTGTTTCAGAAATTATATGCTTCCAACCTCATCTCAAATACCATTTCAAATTATGTTTGGATGAAAGTTCATAGCTTAAAATACATCATAAATAAAAGCTGCATAATTGTTCACAAATTAAAAAAATGGCCTTCATGTCTCTGTGACCCACTTTTTTCTCATTTAGCTGCACAAATCTTGGTTTTCTCCTGAGGCACATTCTTTTTTTCCTAGACTGAAAAGGAGAGGAGGACAGAAAGGTAGGAAGGTTTAGTACTTTTCTAATTTGTTGTAAGATGCTTTCCATTGCGATTATAGGTTCCTTCCTTCTTTCCTTCTTTCCTTCTTTCCTTCCTTCCTTCCTTCCTTCCTTCCTTCCTTCCTTCCTTCCTTCCTTCCTTCCTTCCTTCCTTCCTTCCTTCCTTCCTTCCTTCCTTCCGTCCGCCACTTCCGCCACTTCCGCCACTTCCGCCACTTCCGCCACTTCCGCCACTTCCTTCCGCCACTTCCTTCCTTCCTTCCTTCCGCCACTTCCTTCCTTCCTTCCTTCCGCCACTTCCTTCCTTCCTTCCTTCCGCCACTTCCTTCCTTCCTTCCTTCCTTCCGCCACTTCCTTCCACCACTTCCTTCTGCCACTTCCTCCCGCCCTCCCTCCCTCCCCTTTTCACTCTTTCTGTCTCTGTTTCTCCATTTATCCTTTCAGATCAGATTTAGTGCATTTTGCAAAGTTACTACTCCAGCCTACCTTAGGTTTTTCCAGCTGGCATCATTACTTTTATTTCTCCCCTCAAACTCTGGACTATTGCAGGGTCAACAAATTCCTGCAACCATTTGATTCAAGCTGGTGTGAGCCTGTCAATTCTTATCAAACATGGGTAGCTCTGCTCATGCTTTCAGATTGTGTAGACCTGGCAAACAGATTCTGCAAATCCTAATTAAGAGACAGAAAATATCACACACTTGGAAAGAATTAAGGCTTCATCCTCTTGAAGGTCTCCAAGATAATGCTTTGGTTTTGGTTGTTCTAGGTCTGCTAATTGCGAGAAGTGCAGTCTAGAAACTTAGGCGTCTTTAGATTTGAATTTTTCTACTTGTAACCATCTTATTAAAATAATTCACCAACTTTTCTAGACACAAACTTATAGAAGCTGTAATGAAACGTTTAAAGAGATGATTAACAAACAGCTTATTAATACACAATGAGGACCTAGAGAAAAAAAAGATAAATATAAATAAGCTATTTATTCATAAGATACTGGTATTTACATGAAAAGACAAGCCAAACAAAAATCAGAAATAATAAGGCTGTGCTGTCTCCTCCTTTCCTTTAGCCTACAGTTGTGCCATGTGATGGATTACAGTTTAAAGACAACAAACAAGGTTGACAGTTTTTAGAGACACATCGAGTTGCTTTCTATCTGCATGCACATGTGAGTGCTCTGATGCTGTAATTGTCTTGTGGAAAAAGTGGAGGATGATAAATACAATTGGCTGTAATATTGATATGTGCTCTGTGTGCACTAGATGGGAAACGACAGAAAACATGCAGAAGGGAATGAGGAACGTTCATAATTTACAATTTTTAGGTTAGAGGTTTCCATGCTGAAGGTATGTGCGCACCAACAAACTTGACATTTTAAGTAACTATTTTTTTCCCTGGCTTTTTAGCCCAAAACCACAGCCAATAGTCTTAACCTTTGATATCTGATATATAAATAAGTTGAGAGCTCTATCCATCCAAGAGGTCCTAATTTAGATTTCTTTCACAAGCCCGCCATTCATGTTTCCCTGTAAAAGTGTTTTAGTTCTACTATCTTGCTACTGCTTTCAAATTTATCAGTGTTATGAGTGGTTCCTTGAAGAATGTTTTTTTCTTTTGCTATTTATGTATTTTGAAAAATTAAATCACTATTTATACTTTTTCCTGAAAACTGGGGAACATATTTCACTCATTTCTACCACTCCAGATGTTAGTTCATGCTGCACTGAACTTATATCGCACAATGGTGAAAGGGAAAACTTTTAATACTAAATATTGAGTAGAAAACAATATCATCAGTCACTTTTCTTAGGAGTTATAATATTGGCCTCACAAAAGTCAAATAAAATAGAGACATGAATACACACCTGGAATAGATTTTTAGTACTTGAACAGCATCATCATATCAAGAAATATTTTATGGTACTCAGGATATTTCCTAGTAAACAGATGAATGAAGAAAAAGAAGGGGAAAAAAAGGAAGAAATTATGTATGGAGAATTAATTAAAATGGGGTTTTATTTTAGGTAACTCAAATTACTGTAGTTAGTTTCATTCTTTCCTTCAACCTTTTTTATTTGATGCTATGTATCTGAATCAAAACAAAACTATGAACTCATATGTACTAAAACCACAATCAATATCCAGCTAAAACTTCTCTTCTCTCTTCTAAACTATGAAGGTTATTGTAACATTTCCACATTAAATCACAGCTGGAAAGCAAGAATTTTATGTAAGATTATGAGAAATGCAAATAAAATCTGCAACCTACCTGCTTCACCCTGAAGCAGTTGAAGTAGAGTTAGCCAAGGTAGGAAATTTTATGGAGCCTCTCCTGTAAAATAGACATCTTTATTTCTGCTATTTGTCCTGTTTACTGTGTACATGTTGATTCTATCTGGGTATCTAAGTGTCCAGGGAACTAAAACATTTGTTGCTAGTCCAAAACCTTGCTACTGTCTTTCAGTTGCTTGAGTACAATATTATTATTTGTAATTTGTTAATTACTGTAAATGAGGCCATAGGCACTATTTTTTTTCTTGTTTGTTTGTTTCTTTTCTTTTTTTTTTTTTTTTTTTTTGCCTGAACCTGCTCTATTTTAATGTCAATGTTGGACTTCCAAGTCTACTATTGAGGCATCAGCATTATTTTCATGTGGAAGGCGACAATGAGGCGCAGGCCTCCTCAGGCTTTAATATGCTTTATAGATGAAGAATGTGTCAAAGCTTCTCAGTCTCCATTGTCTCTGATCTGTATTTGAGAGACAGCACAACCTGTGAGAGAGTGCACAACAACTTCTCCAAGGAGTTTGCCATCCTTATTTATAGCATGCATTTTCAGAAAAAAAGGAGGATCACTAATTCTGCCTGGCAAACAAAGACTGCGGTGGCTAATGGGTGGCAATTAGTGGAGGTGTTCACTTCCCATCTTCTTTTAAGAATTACAATTCAGAGCCCTGAATAAAAATTCTCCAACTGTGAACCCACACATCTCATAATTATCAGCTGATTGATACTTCTGCCTATTTTCAAAAACATTAGCTCAGAGAATTTTCAGTCTGTGCACCACATCAGCAACACCTTGCCCAACGGACTTAAAAGAAATCTTCAAAAGGCCTTTCTATTTAAGTTACTTATTAATTTAGGTCCTGTTAAAAGGTAACTCAGATCTATTCCCGTTGCATTTAATGTCCTCTCTACTTATGATAAATTCCATGTGTATTAACACACCTGTGTGAGAGAAACAGCATGCAGAGGTCTACAGCTGTTAGATAAAATGTAAAAGGAAATGTTTTCTGTAAGAGAGGTCAGTTTTTGTTATATGTACATACCCCCACGTTATTTTGGTGTTTTGGTTGTCGTTGTGGGGTCTCAAGATTTTTTTTTTCAGAAAGAAGTATGTTAATTTTTTTTCCTGAGGAAGTGTTATGTATCTGATTCTGCTTCCTGTCTCAGGCAGAGAGCAGAAGAAAGTCTCAGATTCCCAGTTGTTTTGGAAAAAAGATCCAGAATTTTTGTAAATCACCTGATCAGCATAAGAAAAAAACACACTTGGTCACAATAACCAAACTAAATCTTGATTAGATCAAAATATATAGCGCTCAGAGAGGCTAGGCATGCAAACAAATAAAATGTATATGCTATAGTGGAAGACCCATAGGTAAATCTCACACTCAGGGTATGATAATTGCCAAGGACTTTGTTTAATTTAAGAGGTTTCCAATGTAGACTTCAATTTGAATTTTGTGTCAAGACACTCTGCATTTTAACTCTATACTAACCTTGCTATTTTACTTTATTTCTTAAGGATCATTTCTGGATAGCCTGTGTTCAAGATTTTATCCAAAAATTAGCAAGGCTGAAAAAGTTTTTCCTTCTAGTAAAGTAATGTAAAGTTCGGGTAGTGAATGCAAAGTAAAGTTCAGGTACTGAATCCTGTATCTTTCTACTAATGAACATAATAATAATCAGTTAGCTTAAAAATCTTACAGGTACAGGTGCAGCTCTCCCATGGTCATTGTAAGTCCTTGAAAGCGTGAATTTGTCCTATGAATGATATATAATATACTGAATATAATTGTATTACAAAACTTGGCAACTTCTCTTGAAATAGCGCACTGTCACTGATGAAAAAAAAATTGTTTTCGAGAAGGTCTGTTCCTGCCTAGGCTTAGGCAAATGTTCATAGAAAATAGTAAACCTTTGTAAACAAGAGAATAAGAAGTAAACAAAAGTCAGAAAACCAAGGGAATTATTTTCCTGTTTCCTAGTGTAATTTTTAGAAATAACTGCATATTTGTCATGACTTGGCAACCAAAATAAAAATTAGTGTAAAATCTATTTTGTAGAAATAATTTTTCATATTTGGCATTTATGAACTATTGTGCATCTACAAGTAAGATCTGGAAACAGATTTACTGTAGGAAATTTGTTTTGAGTGGACTCATATAATTTGGGAGTTTGAGTTTTCATAAAATTTTATTAATTATTGGTCTCAGACTTTAGGTAAAAATGAATAATTCTAGGAAAATGTATATTCAGCCTTTCTCTGAGGGCCTTGATATTCAGAAATGCAAGATTGTCCAGTGAATATTGACAAAAAATAACTGTAAGATCAAACTTTCAATTTGTCTATTAAACAATAAAATTAGAATTTTGGAGTGGACATATTCTGCTCATTTTTTTTGCTCATATGCAAATCTTCTCAAAAAACTTTCCTCTAATGTGCTATGCAGCAAAAATAAAATCTAAATTTGTTCTGAGCAAGAAGAGACAAAGGTATTAAACCACATCAAACAGATGACGTTTCCTCAGAAAGATGAGAAATGGAGGTTCCTTAGCCATCTCCAATTCCCCTATTTGTCATCAATGTGCAGCTTACATGAAAAAGTTAATAATACAAAGTTTAACATTGCTTACTTCTCTAACATGAAGAGTATACCATGTATATCCCTCTTTCCTATCAACCTGTCTTCTAAATGTTGAATTCTATGGGTGGACATTGACGTTAAGTGAATGTTAACACCTATCATATCATTAACTATGTTATTCTTGACAGTTCTGATTCCTGTTACCACATAAAAATGTTTTTATAATTCTGAATACCTGTTACCATGTAAAGAATCATCAAACCAAGAAAAGGGCGGATTTCCTTCAACATTTTCACATGGGGAAAATACAGGAAAAAGGTGGGAGGAGAAATTTCCTGAGTGCTGTGCGTGAGACCATGATTTGAATGCTTTATGATGATGAAAATAGTTCTTCACCTCCAGTAAAGGCATCTGCTTTTTCAGAGTTGTTGAATACTCAGATTTTTAAACTAATCTCAGTAGGAGCTGAAACAATCCAGGCCCTTTCAAAGTCAATACCATAAGGGTACAATACCCTCTAGAGGAATGGAAAGCAACATGCATAACTACAGTATTCATGTGTATTTCATGTCTAGCACCAGTTTTGTTCTGAATACATATTTCTTTTTAATTTTTTTTTAATTTCTGAACAAAAGTAATACCTAATAGTGATCCAAATACATTATATTGCACTAAATACTATACCCATGCCCCGTTTTCTGCTTCATTTGCTAAAAATGGCTCAGATTCTTTTGCACTGGAAATATGAGATGGTGATTTTCTAAACTACTTATGACTCCTTCTTTATTCTCCTAGCATTTAGTTCATTCCTTTTTGATGGGTTTAACTTTTTTGCTGCTACTCAAACTCTCTATATAATCAGCTTGGACTTCTAAGATTAGTATCCTCCTCTCCTGTGAAAAAAAATAACCAACACTTTCAGAATTGTAGCTTTTTACCTCCAAACTCCAACTGCCTTTTCCACTGATATTTTTCTTAAGCTCAAGAGTGATTTCTCTTGAGACATGCACAACTGCACAATCACAGCCAACATAAAGCCAGAGGCACACTTTTTCCAGAAAAATACTGTCTGATTTTTTCAATCTTCTCCATCTTTCCATTTGGCCTATTTTTCCTGCCTTGTAATTCTTGCGCTTTACATGTTTTGCAGAGCACCTGAATATCTTCTACACAGCTGAGTCTGAATTATTCTTGTCCAGCAAGTGTAAGAGAGATTTTCCTACAGATCTGTGGTCCTGCACAGATACTAACAGGAATTTTACTGAGGTTATAAGTCCTGGATGGTTTTCTGCAATACCATTAACTTGTGCTCGACACAGGTTCTGTCCCTGGCAGTAGCAGACTTACCTGTCTAAGGATTACCTCCTCAAGGATGATTTTGAAGTTACAGCACTTATAAAGCAGCTGTGAAAATACACGGGGAGTTCAAACTTGACACTCTGGAGATGCAGCTCTTCTGCATCTCTTCTATACTCCCCTTCACAGGCTTATTATCTCTGCAGACATTGCCTAGTATAGTGTCTGAAATAATTTATTGTTTAGTGTATACAAATGAAATAAAGTCTAATGTTCTCTAGTATTTAGTTGTCTAAGGAAGAATTTTATTAGCTGTATCCCTGCAATATCTATTTTTAACACAAAATGAAGAGAAAGGATTATGTGAATCTACATTTAATCAGACTAGGCCAGACATTTAAAGAGCAGAAAAGAGAAAGTCCAAGGATCTGGTGCGGCAGAACACTAATATTAATAATATTTGTGTAGGGTTGAATATATCTTAAATGAAGAATATTATGCTAACTTCACAGCAGTTGCCCATCTTCTTTTTGAAAAAAAGAATGAAGGAGTTCCTTGAAAGACCAATTTAGATTCACAATTAATTTATTTTTCACAGGGAAAAAACCTGACCACATTTTGTGCCTTTATGTTATTTGTCAAACTTCTTAAATTTAAATTGCTAGATTTTGAGGTGTACCAGGAGAACATTTTTTAAATTGCTGACTGTGAGTACCAGTGACACTCTAAAATAGGTGCTTGAAATATATTTACTACCATAAACGGCAGCAAAGGAAGTATGGTAAGCAATGCTTAGGAGAGGAAAGAGCTAATGTCAGGATGATAGGGTACATGCAAAACAGTGTTTATTGGCTTGGGATGCCTTGTCCAATTTGCAATTACGTTGATGTTGTATATTTGATGATGGCATAACTCTTGAGCTATTCTCAAGATTTCTTGGCAGTTCAAAGTAATGGAAAGGCCATCAGCTTCCTCAGAAGTGAAGAACTATGTCTTCTGAAATTAATAGTGCATGAAAATACTGTTTTTGATATTTACTCCTAAATCCTGTTTGCCAAAAAATGGCACTAATGAACAAACAATTTCAGTTCATGCAGTTTCTTAAACTTCAGTAGAATTGAACACATAAGAAAAACATCACCCAGCCTTCTTCTCAAACACAAATAAATATTTTTTGGAAATGTACCCTGAAATCTCAAGACTGTAGCAAAAACCTAATCAGTTTTGGGCAAGATTTTGTTTCTGCAGTCTGCAAAGCTTCAGCAAGAGTAAATGGCTGACAGTAACAATGTACTGAAGATGTCTTTCCAGATCAGCTGAGGTACAATTAATGTTAGTTCTATTTTCCTTCTTCCTCTTGTCAAGAGAAAGGAAAGCAGGGACAAGAGCCTGAGTCCTCAGTCTTCCTGCCACTGCTTCCACCGCAGTGTTACAGGTGTGTGGGGAAATCTTCAGCTCATATTTACTGGTAGTTACAACCACAAAATTAAATAGGTATTATAGGTTTTCTGCTTCACCTCAGTGGCCCAGCTGTTAAATCTCTGGTAGAACTGGACCGTCACTGGCTGCTCACTTGTAGCCTGACATGGGAATTTTATTGTCTCTTTTTCAGTGCCTAGTAGTGTTTCAGAATTTCAGGATTATGATGAGCTTAATGAATCTGAGTGAATATCGTTATGAAAGATAGGTGACAGTTTCAGGCTTGTTTACACACACCAAAGGCTGAACTTTGTTACTTCTCCCATCCCAATGTGCCAAAGGAAGGCTGGTCAAGGCAGTAATTTCAATCTGGATTTCTTACATTGGTAGGTGTGAAAAAAAGCTGGGATTTCTGATGGGATGAGCTTCTTCTTCCAAAGGAGAAGGGCCGTGGTGACCATTGGGAAATGCAAGGGCAGAAAATTTCTAGCTAGTTCAATCTGTCTAATGGGTGCATTCAATAAAGTTGAAATTTAAAATATACTCTCCTTATGGTGCCTGTGTTGCAGATGCCTGTATGTTCATCCATTTTAGTTTAAAATAGAAGTCAGTGTTTCCTAACAACTATTTGAATAAAATGAAAACAGAAGCGAAATATTGATTAATATTTTATCATGTGATATTTTCCATATCATAGAGATTTGAAGTTTTAATCTTAAATGCTAATAGGAGTTAAACTTGTTCCCTAAGTTTCAGCTCAGTGCAAAGAACAAGAAAATGATGAAAATCAGGACTTGCAATGGCTAACCCAAACTACCGACACCTCTATAATGTCCTATACCAGCCATGCAACTGTAGAAATAGACTTAAAGAAGTAATCTGTCCTTTTAGCTAATAACATCAAAATGAGACCTTTTTCTTCACTTTGCCTGGACCTCTAACCTTTAAAGGTGACTTAGACAGCTGCACAAAACCTGATCTCATTTTCTGCCCCTGGCAAGATTTTTTCAAGTTCATCTTCTTTTTTCCCCCTTCTCTCAAAATCTGATGAAAAATGAAATGTCATGAAAACAGGCTCTGAGGCTAAAAACCCTCTGTCTGTCTCTGTGACAGATGTCAGTTTGAAAGGTTTCAGGTCACCTGTCAGAACTATGTCAGTATGATCCATACAAACATCTACTCAACCTCTAACACTAACATTGAGTTCTGCTTTTTAAAATACCCCTTGAAAAAGAATCAAATGATTTCAAGTTACTGCCTTTTCCCCTTTCTTTTAACTCTGATTAATGAGCCAAACTCTCAGGCAAGGAAAAAAAAAAAAGGAAAAATGGGTGGGGGGAAAGGAAAAAAAGAGCCTGTAAAAAAGGACAGTTTGACCTTTTTGTGCCCCTGGCAGTGAACCAATCAGCATTCTCATAATCCAAACACAGATGCCTGGAGCTAAACAAATCCTATACTTGTGAACAAGAATTCAATTTGCTGTCAAAATATAATGATGAGCAACAAAGTGCTGCTCTTAAGAAAAATATCCTGAAATAAATTAAAATGTTTTTAAATAATAAAGGAAGTAGCATGAATAATGTTGTACATCACTAATAGCATCACTTGGGAACAAGTATGTTGAGATATTTATTTATTTTTATTCTACCTGTGTACATTTAAATCACAGTATCTCATCTCTACATAGACATAATCCCATAATATTTTATGACACCAAAACCACTGCTCATCTAATGCTGCAATTCAGTACTTTATAATGATTAATTAATAGGCTTGCATGTTATTTTTTTCCTTGCTCAGTGTCATAGAGTCCGTATTATTTCCCACAGACAAGATCTGCCCTTTTAAAGTTTAAGCTTCTATTTTGTTTAAAAAATTTGCAGTATTAAAGAGAAGATCCCAGCTGCATGACAGTTTTCATCAGTGTGTTGTTTTAATAGCCTGTGAAATAGATATGATTAGAGCTTTCTGCCAATTTCTATTTTCAAGTGTCCCACACAGATCTTATCAAGTAGGTTGTTGATGTTGATGGGCATATTTTTGGATGTTTCTTAAAAATCTGTAATGTCAGTTTTAGGCTCCAATATAAGAGTTGGGAAAAAAGATCTGGACATCACACTGATACACCACAGATGTACGGGATACACATTTAAATGTAAGCACTAAGTAGTTCAGCACTATTTTGATTTTTTTTTCATGACTAAATATGTGATTTAATTCATGAATGGAACTGGTGAGAAAGAATAGGTGGCCATTTTATGCTGTGTTATTGTGGAAATCTCTCCTCACATGTAGAATCCACTTTTTAATATTTTTTCTAATATGCTGTTGCTCCCTACAGGTCCATAATCTTTCCTTTTTTTGATATGTGCCTATGGGAAACAAGCTTCATCAGATTTCAATTCCTCCTTTTTTTGCTTTTAAATGCTTAATGATGGTACTATGCTACTCACTAGAAGTTGGTTTCATTAATATTAAAACTGAGTAATTTGACAGGAAAACAGTCAGCTTGATATCAAATGTTACAGCTGTTACAAAACAACTATCAGCTTTACTTTGGGCCATCCTAAAGAGCCTTGGGAACAATTGGAGACAGAACCATCAGGAGAAAACTATTAGTATTGTTAAGATGAAGATAGCCACAAATATCCTGAAATACTTAGCTGTATCTAATTTCTTTGTGATTCCTCTTTACAGTTTTTTTACTTTAATGTAAGTTGCTTTGGTTTTTATTATTTAATCTTCCTGTTGAACATTATTGTTTAATATAATTATAGTATGGAAATAAAGAAATTTACATGTCGTATTAGACTGCAAGGTGGACAAGTATGATCATTTCAAAGCCCTGACTGGAATGGATAATTTCCCTGAAAATGCACCACTGACAGTGCATGGAGCACTTTAAATACTTACTGTTGCAGCTTCAAGTCCACCTTGTAAATGAGGGTGAACTTCTTCAAAAAGCAATATGCCTTGTGTCCGCAGAATTGTAATCAATGATTACAGATATTCCCTTCCCAATCTCCTCATAACTTCAAGGTTTGCAAGTAAACCCACAAGATATAATTTTTTCTTGTGCCAAAACCCCTGTTAATGCTATGGGTTAAATAGTAGAAATGTTTAAATGATGATAAATGTTAAATGATGTTAAATGATGATAAACAATTTACCATAACTTCCTTGCCTGTAGTTATTTTCAGCACTTAGTTTGTGACACTCTGTTCCTCAAAATAAAACTGTGAACTAAAAGGTATACACAGTCCTTATAACATAGTAAGAATTTTTATAACCCAATAAATTAATTTCATCTATAAAGAAATCTTTCACTTGCTTCCCTTCTTTAGCATAAACTTCTGTATCTGGCCAGTCAGCCAGATACTGAGAGGGCATTATTACAGATAACAATCACAAATGTCAAAGCAGTTACTGGTGCCACACTGGAATAGCATATTAGCACTGCCACAAACAGTCTTTCCCTTGTAAGAATAGTGCTGTGATGTTCAGACCCTTAGCAAGAATATTAGGGAACAAGCAAAGCTTGTTTTTGTTGCAATGAAAAAAATAAAAAACAAAACAACAAAACAAAAAAACCCAACTAAAAGGCAACCAACCAACTGAAACAAAATGGAAGGGAGGGTGAAAACAGTAATGGCTATGAAGGTAGATTTCCCAATTGAAATTAAGAATTCTGAGCAGTACTAAAATTAATTACTCTGTAGTAGCAAGCAGGCAGCAGATTTATGGTAAATGACAGAATGTTTGCAAATTTTCCTGACTACTTGATGAGAAAATACACCAAGAACAGGCATCAGTTGAGTATGCATTATTTAAGTGGTTGGAGTCTGGTGACAGTTCGGAAGCCAGAGCCATTGTGGTTGCCTCTAGGAAAATTGCACTTTCTGGTAGAAATTCTTTCACCTTTGTGTGCCCACAGTACAGATCTCTCCTCATGGCAGCTTAGGATACACTGGAACTTTGTGACCTGGAAAATGTGGGACAGCATACACAAGGTGACCCCCTGAATGCTGGGGTAGGCCCAATTAATTTAAAATTTTGCTTGGCCTTGTCTCTTCCAATTTTCTAAATCCTCTGGAAAAATGATTAATGCGTACACTGCCAAAGCGAAAATATTTTTGACCCTATTAAAGTCGATCAAGGGTAAACCAAGTGTAGCCTGGCATTGTATCAAACTAGCTTTATTAAATTTGATTTGAGGTTTGTATGAGGAAGGGACAGACAAGGACATTATTTTGCACAGCAACTCCCTTTTAAATGAAAATACTGTGAGGAATACAAAGTACTGATGTACTTTGGTACAGGGATGTACTTAACCTAGCAGAATTTTACCAAAAAAATATTTCTTTTTAAGAAAGCTTATTATTTCCTCAGTGGGAAAGCATATTGTTGGTAAAGTTGATTTATTATATGATGAGCATTGTTTCCCTTGAAGTGGAGAGATTCAGACCTTGCCTTATTTCTTGTCTTTTCAGATTTTTATTCCCCAAATTATTCTTGTCTTGCCAACTCCAGCAGCTGGGAAAAGGGTTTGAGGATATGATGTACAGCAGATGTAGGCACCTCAGACATAGGAAGTGCTATTTTCAACACTTTTCTCACTTTCTACAGCACTCCTTATTGTTGTTGTTTTTGTCAGTAAAGTGCTCCAAAGTTCTGCATAAACCAAAAATCACTATATTTCTCAGCATTTACTCTGGCGCATTAATGATCTTTAAATACAAGGCCCTATCCTCACTTCCAGGAATCTTTTATGGCTGCAAAAGGAATAAAGCCCAAATGTGCAATTACTCACTGCAATTACTGCAGCTAAAAAAAAAAAAAACCAAACAAAAACCAGAGCAAGCAAACAAAGAAAGTAAAGAAAAGAAAAGAAAACAAACAAACAAAAAAAAAGTGCCATAAGTAAGAGGACACTGCAATTTTTTTAATTGAGAAGGGGGATAGCTGCTCTGTTTTTTTGCCCTCTAAAACCTAATGGAGGGCTCCAGATGCCATCCTGTCCTTGATTCTTTTTGGCCTGTTTATGTATCCTGTTGGCAAGTTTGGCTAGTTTAACACAATTGCTCACAAGTTTATCAGCTCCCAGTCCACTTTTGCTAGTTCCAGCTTGGAAACTGGAACTCCATTAATTTAATTTTTTGTGACTTTTTTGGAGGGAGCGCCTACTTGCTCTGAGGCAGGATCTCTAATCTGACTCCTGCTTGCCCAGCAGCTGGATGGAGATATGTGCAGGAGCACCTTGGGCTGCTGATTAGGTGGTAGAGATTTACGGCTAAGATAACACATTAAAGAGTCCATCAGAGGATTTTTCTGCTTTGTATCAGTTGACAAAAAAAATCCCTTTAAATATTGTGGTACAGCTAATGCAGAGGAGAACATTCAAAGCTTTTAGAACTTTTGAACAATAAAAGGCTCAGAATTGCAAACATGACAACATTAAATAATTCTTCAGTCACTCAAGAAAAAACTAAAGCAGAAACTTCACAGCCTAGACAGTCTTACTTAGAGTAAAACTACATCAACAATGAAAAAATAACCAAACTACTCTCTTTGAGGAGATAGACAAATGTACATGTATGACAACCACATTTTGGTAAAATGTGAGCTCACTGGAGAGGACCAAGAAGTTGTCAGCAGGTAAGCATTAAATGATTTTGATGAAATGACTGAAATTTTGCTTGCATTAAGCTTGATACACTAAAACAAAGAGTCCTTGAATGTCCTTATTGAACTTCCTCCAAATGCAAGTTTGGCATTCTCAGAAAGCATTCACATCTAGATGTAGTATAAATGTGTATATATATATATATATATATATATATATATATATATATATATATATATATGTATGCATGTATTTATGTAGATATAAATATAGTTTTTAATTTGGATAAATTGTTTTTGTATACACTAGTTTTAACCTACTTATATAGCGACTTCTCTTCCTCCAGGCCTGTCAGTTCCTCCAGATGTGTCAGTAAAAGATAGATGAAAATCAGGCATGATATGCAAAGCTTGGGTCTGACTATCCAACATTATTTTTCCAAAAGTCAGAACTCGTATACATGTGTCATCCCTCTATAGTTCAGGAATCATTAATATAAGCAGATCTCTGAATGTCTACTTAGTGGCATAAATTTGAATTGGCTGGAGATCAGGGCACTGTAAGCTTGATGTGAAAGACCTTAGATTTAGGCATGTGAAAGAGAAACATGATGGTAGCTCATCCCAATCAAATAAATGAAATGGTTACAAGGATTGCTGAAATGAAAAATGCATACACAGAAGTGCATCACTGCTATACTTGAATTATTTCATAGTTTTCCTGTGATTAGACTTCTCCAGTAAGTTGGTTTTTCTAGAACGTCATGGACTGCCTACAGCATTTTTGAGAACAGCATCAGATCCAAGTATTAAAAAAAAACCTCCTTCATGATTCTGAGCTAATTTTAATACTGAAACTTCAAAGATAGGTTCACCAAAGGGTGAGCGGACTCATAAAGTGAGCAAGTATAATTTGCTGAACAGATGCAGACAGTTTCCAAAATGACTAAACAAATCACAATTCTTTTTTCCTGTTCTATTTCACCTCTGTGCTTTATCTATTTATAAGACATATATAATTTCGTACTTTACTGTAAAGCATTTTGAATCAAATTCTCATTAAATTTCTCCCTTGGTAAATAGAGAGAAACACAGAAATGTCTTTAAAGTGGTTCAAAAAATTATTTTACTTATCTGTAATATAAACTTCTGATTGGAGGGCAATGTCTGTGATTGAAGTTTTGCAAATACTGACCTGTATATACATCAAAAGCATATTTTGTTAGGTCCTTTGTTTGGATTGCTTCTAGGACCCTCACACCTGTGGCCTTTGCCACCACCTTGCTATTTTACTGTTCCTTTCAGCCTTTTCTGGAGAAGTCAGCTCTTTCAGTGGCAATTACTCATACAAACAAGAACTGTGCTTTTCTGCCAGGTTGTTTGGGTGTTGTTGAACTACATGCTTGATGATTACCTGTCTAGTGTCAAAGACTGTGAGATAAATAACTAATGGAGGTATCTAATATCCTGTAAGGGGAATATGAACAATACCTGTGTAGAGAGCAGGTACATTTGAAAGCTCATATATTTTCATTTGAAAGCTGTGTATTGTTGAACATCAGAGAAGGAGACTGTGTTTGACTGACAAAACACTACAGGAGCTGCAAACATAACGAGCCAACTGTTTTCTGGTGTAACAGATTTGAGATTTGTTATAGTACTGAATCTACTTGTTTTACAGATTAAGTCCTAGTCTGCTGATAATTAGAGACTCCACATTATTATCCTTAGGGAGAAAATGTGGATATGCTCTGTCAAAGTCATTTTTATGCCCAGTTTGTGGGAGGACTGCTTATGATTTATGTAGATCCAGGGGTCAAAAAGTAAGTATATGCTGAGTTTATCTTAGGTGTCATTGTGAAGATTTACTTCAACAAACATGAGAGATTGTCAGGCATGAATAAGATGAATGCTTCCAAAATGTGCAGCATCATGAGTTCCTTTGCTCTACATTTCTTCACAACTTCCCTGGAGCTGGTACTCAAGATGCTTTGGTTTGAAGGCTTCTTTAATCTTCATGGAATTTTCCATGTTTAGTCTGTTCATAGTTCTCCATTTTCTGCAGTAGGCACCTCCGATCCTTGATTGCATAATTTTTTTTTTAACCAAAACCCATGAAATTCCTATTTTCCTTAGGAGGAGAGAGCCAGGTTCCCCTCACTTGTGAAAATAAATGTTATTTTCAGACGTTGCCTTGTGGTGACTGTGTTTGTCAAAACACCCCTATCAGACTAGATCTGTACCATTAAGAGTTGTCTATGTTCCCTCATGGACTGTAACTTCTGAAAGAATTTGAGCTGGCTCCACTTTATGGTGTATTAAGTGCAAACACTAGACTGCCAGTTTTTTGAGGACTACAGACATTAAGGGGTAGGGAGCAGCTGAATATCAGTTTATAGAGAAAACAGAACAATTTTAATGGGAAAAAGTAATGACAGCTCATTTGAGCAGCTGGCTAAATTAAGAGGCTTTAGTTGCTGGATAAGATACTGGAGATGGGGCTGTGCATGGCTAGCTAACCATATCCATTGCCTAAGTGGGAATGCATTCACTGTTCATGCTGACAGCTGCTGTGGGGTGAGGTGAGATCTACAGGAGAGATAATGAGGAGTAGATTGATACTGCCTCTATGTTGAAAGGTCTGACAAAGACTAGTACAATCTGAAGTTCAGTTCAGTTTAGCTATTTTATTAATTTTCAATAAGTTTTCCAAGAAAACTGTGTCTATAGGGTAGATGAGTGGAATAACTGCAGATAATTTTCTCTTTTATGACTAAAGACACTTATATTTCTATATTAAATAGAACAGCAATACTGTAGCTAGAATGGTAGATTTTGTGTTTTATCTTGTGTAATGTTGAAAAGTTTTCTAGCTAAGGATTTTGCAGAGGCAAAACCTGCACAAACTGGTGCCCAATTAGTACCCTAATTCCAATATCTCAAAAATTAAGGATAAAGGTTGAAGTGATTAGTAGTTATTTCCTGTACTAGGCACAGTAGAAATGAAGCCTTTCATAACACCACAGTTCCTAAGTGATTGAGGATTACCTTTTACATAACATTTGCTCCCAGGTCTTATTCTGCTATTGAAGTTGCATGGTTCAGTCAAGACAGGAATTAGATTCTCTGCATCCCAGAGATCCAATTGCATTTACAGCATCTTTATAAGCCTCACCATGGTAATGTATATGGTTGGTTCTTGCTCTGTACAAATAGCTGCGGGAGACACTATCTGGGATAGAAAGTTATTTAGGACAAATGTCTACTCTACAGCTTAACTCTGATGGAAGCAATCTGGTTGGAGTTCTTTTCATGTCTATATATTTTCATGTCTATATATAATATATATATATATCTCTTTCTCTATTTATGCATCATGACCCTTCCAATTTAGTATTTTGTGTATTGTGTGGTCAAGCAGCTATTCTGATCATTATTAATGTGTACATTTTTTTTTGGTATTTTCATTTCATAGCAGAATTGTGACAACTTCAGGGTCAACAGTTTTACCCTCAGCTATTGTTTAAAATCTTCCCCACTAAACTATTATCTACACATGTTAATCATCCATAGATAACTCAAATGATCAGCAGAATTTAATATCCTAAAGCTTTATATTTATTTTTGAGATACTGCACCACACCAGCACAATTCTGTAAGATCATATTTTGTTGCATAAACTTACAGTGAGAAGAAATTTAAGAGGAAGTGACATGGTTTAAGCGATGCAGTGACATGTATAATTTAAAGACTGTAATCTTATTGGAAGCAGACACCTGCAATTAATTTAGATGTTGGGAATTCAAAATGAAACATCTTAAAGCCAGAAGGACCTTATGATGCACATTAAGCTCATGAACTAGTGAATTTATCTGTTTATCTAGAAGAGCAGCACTGTTAGAGCCACTAAATCTCACACTCCTTTGTGAAGTACCATTTTTGTTGCTTTGATGAATCTATAAAACACAGGAGATGTCTTTGTATTCCTTTCTCTTAATATTTTCTATTAACTCAAAGTCCATATGGGTGACTAAACTAATGAAGGAAATTACAGTTACTATGTATGGTGCTCTGTTGGTGAGTGTATTGAATACCAAGCAGAGATACTGTTTCATGGATATGACCACAAGTCATAATTCTGTATAAGCAATTTTGCAAGCATATGATGTTATGTCTTACACATACCTCTTCAAAAACAATTTTAATACAGCAAAACATGCAGGCCTTAATATACGCCTACCTATTTTCTAGATTTTTTTTCTGTAGTAACATAGATGTAATCTGAAATTCAGTATTTTGATAATCTCTAATAATTGGAAAATATTGCTTTGTTTAGCTGTGGCCTACTATGAAAGCCCTAAATGAGCCAGTAGCTTGATTCCTGCATGCTAGTATTAATGAACACAGTCGTTGTAAGGTTGAAGGAATTTTTATTTTCTGTCTATTCAAATGATTCAACACACGGTGGATATAGATATCTGTTTGCTTGAAAGTAAGAAAAGGTACTGGAATAGCTTTGAAACACATATAATATGGAAAACCTAAATGAAGGGCAGCAGCAACAACAGAATTAATCCTACTAGGACACCAATAGTTTCCACTGTAAGTTTATATTTACTAATTTTGTGGATAATTCGTAAGTGATTAAATGTTAGCCTTTATGTGTATTATTTTCTACTGCATTACAGACAATTAATCTAAAAGGGTCTATTGACAGACAATTTAGGTCTCTTGACCTAAACAAGTAAAGCAGAGATTAGGAACTTTATTTAAATCTAATCATCATGTGGATGTTAATACTTAAGGTTCTGTAAAAAGTTTTGCCTTTTTCCTCTAAGTGTAAACCCTTCTTTTCCTGAAACCATGAATGTTGACAGGAAAAGTAAGAAAAGTTAGACTTGGAGTGTGCCCTGGCAATAAGAGATTACTACAGCATCAAGTTACCACATGTATTAAGGGAGCCCAACAATTTAATAATAGTGTAGGTATACAAAATGCTTAGTAAACTCTGATATATCTCAGGTGGACTGAATGGTTCAAGAACAGAAATTCAGGTAATCATTGTACTGCAAAGTGGATATACCGTTGCCAAGATCTGCCCTTCTGAGCTGAGACAGCCTCACGTACAAAATTGCTGGAAAATGTCTTTCCCTGACATTGGAAATATATATATCTCTGTTATATATGTCTCTTTAAAAAAGCACTTCAGCATAGGCTGTCTGTCTGCTACTCCCCAGATTGAAAATTATTCATTTTTCTTCATCCTCTCATGTCTGGGACTCTTTGATTAGGCAATTTTTTTTTTTTTTTCTTCTGGTTAGGCTACTTCTATCATCCAATAATGGGGTTTGAATTGTGAGGCTGGCAAACCTACTACAACATACTTGCTTAATTTTCCCTGAAGAGTTTGGCAGTCCTGAAAGACACGCTCAGTGTAAACGAACAACTGAGAATCTAATTAAGAGGCATGTAAAACTATAAAAAAGGGGTAGTAACCACAGTATGCTTTCATCAATTAAAGCACTTTCTAATATCAGCCAATTACATCAACCTCCTCTGGCCCTTATATTTCTTAGGCTTTGTGTAACTGCTCCCTTTATCTCTAATGGGATCCTTATAATGCTGACCATGTGGCTTTAGAAGAACACCAAAATGCTAATCTAATCCCCAGTGTTGCCCAAAGGCATTACATGGGCCCTGACATGGATCCAGGATTGGTGGCACCCTAATTCAAATAAAAGCAAGAATTAGGGCTGATCAGGTGTCTCGATGACAACAGCACAATGAGAGACCAGGGGAAGGTGGGGGCAGGTTGGGGAGGGGGACATGGCAGCAGCAAACGATCAGGCACATTTCAAAAGTAATTGGTCTCCAGGGAGGGTGCAGGTTGCTTCCTAGACTACTTCTACAGAGCCCTTTGCACCTTGCCAGCTGGAGGGAAAGTGCAGCCACTTCCAGAGAATAGCAGTGGGGCTAATGGAACTGCACACAGAAAATGAAGGGCTGGCAGGCCGAAACCAAAGGAGTAAATTCAAATTGGACTTCCTTCCAGATTTTCCTTTTTCCTCTTTTTCCTTTTATTTTTTTTTAATATATTCAAATTTGGTCTTATCATTATGCTGACTTCACACAGAACTAGGTTAAATGCAAAAACTTACAATCCCTAAAATAACTAATTCAAAATCAGAGAGGTACACTTCCATTCCTGTCTTGCTGCATATGTAGCATGAAATGAAATAAATTAGAAGGAAATTAAAAATTTTCAGAGTTCTTTGGTGTGTGGTTCCCCCCCTGCCCCAAAACACTGACATTTATAAAAAAACATTTGTACTCTAGATTTTGAGGCATTCTCCAATTGTAGGACAGCATCATCAACCCTATTTTGCACAAAGGGGAAATACACCAAAAGCTGGTGTTTTGTGCTCAGACACTGGAAGTAACCTCCAAAAATTACATTTTACATGCTCACCCCACTAGAATGCGTCTAAATGTTAATAAATAAATTTCATCTTTGCTGCAGTTCTGAATTGAGAAAATGAACATGCAATGGAATAAGAAACCAAATAACCCAGGAAACATTTCGGCTCATTCTAGAACTCCCCAGTAATTCTCTTTATCAGACCTGCCCTTCCTTCTTGCTCTGCCAAGTCAGGCACTGGCAGATCTCTAGATTTAGCTTGTAACCACTATTAATTAAGCTTTCCAATATGGCTAAAACACACTGTTTCAGTCTGAAAATACAGGTGCCTGCTAAAGAAGGCAGGAGATGCCCTTGAAACAGAAAATTTAAACCCTCTTCTTCTGAATTATTATAATTTTGAAATTAAGGGGCTCTCAAGCAAAGGAATGGCAGTAAAAATAACAGTTCTTTATTAGGGAAAAAAAAATGCAGTAATACAAGACAACACTGACAGAGTCAGAATACAACCTGACACCCTTCTGGTCAGGGTGTTGGTAGCAGTCCCATTAAGTGTTGGCTGCAGTCCTCCTGAAGTGACAGATGGGGTTCTGTTGAAGCAGTGATCCTGTAGAAGGGTGAAGGTTTCCTCTCAAGGTCCAGTGGTGGTGTAGATGGGCCTGGTCTTCCTCTGGGAATCCAGTGGAAAAGAAAACTGCTCCACTGGGAATCCAGTGGGAAAAAAAAGCTGCCTGTGGTGTTTTAAATTTCAGATTCTATCCAGGTAGGAATGCTTGGCTCCTCCCTCTGGGCAGAGCATTTCCCAATGGGATGATGTAATTTTATCAGTCATGCAGTGGGACTCAGTAACCCATTAACAGAAGACATCTCTCCAGAGGAAGGATGGGTTGTGGAAGAGTTAAAGAAAACTGCCCCACCTGGTTTTCACAGGTGGCCCAATTAAGGGAAGATAACTGCCCCACCTCTAACAGATGGCAATAGATGGCAATACACACCCCCAGCCACATATTGCATTTGCAACCCAAGACACACAGAATTTATTTTGTGAAATATAATACTCTCTTTCAAGGTTCATGTCTCTCTTGCTCTGTCCCAGGCAGCTTGTCTGATCCAATCTGAGCTTTAGGGCACTGGGGCAGAAAATTTCATGTCATGTTGGGAAGGTGACTCTAAGATTTTACTTCAGAAAACTGTGAAAGGACTCCAAATTTTATTACTTCATGGTGTATCTTTTTATTGCTTTGTAAGGGACAGAAACATGTGCAACAGGTGATTAAGTGCTGATTTTGGTTTTCAGCTGTTGGAAAGATGTAGAAAGATATTACAGTCTGTTAGAAGACAGGCTTGACTCATAGACTAGATCAGCTTCTACAATCTTCTCTGAGTGGGTAGTGGAAATATATTTACATACATATTTTTTGTTAATAAGCGTCTTTTTATTTCCTTTAATAATACAATTCTTAAGTTATTTCACTTTAATTTTTCCACATAAGAAAACACAATGTTGTATTATGTTAATTCAGCTGGAAAGCTATGGTGTAACACAGAAAATTTCTAGAAATGAACAGACTGTAGGTTTTGTGTGGTCTTGTTTGCAATCCATCTTTCTGCAAAAGCAACATACTTGTTAGAACAACTCTGTTTTGTGGCCTCGGAACACATCTGACTCTTACCAAAATATTTCAGCTTCAGAGTAAAATTTTCTGAATTGTGTCCCAAAATCTTCTTTGTGTCCCATGCTATTCTGATAAGATTTTAATAAAAAGTTGACTACTGCAATTTTTATCTCCTTGCTGAAAGAAAGCTGGTTTATGACTGCCACCAGACTATATCTTTAACTCTGATGATTGGGTGGGTTAGATCCAGACATATTGTCACCATTTTATGGTGACAGGGACAGTGGAGACAGGGAGATTTTGGAAGAAAGGAACAAGTTTATGGTGAGAGATCATTCCACAGTGGCTTCTTGCCCTTATGCAAGTAAATGGACTGCCCCTTCATGCAGGGCATAACCTCAGGCTACAACACTGTAGTTTGTTTGAAGCCTTTCTCAGGAGATGGCGTTCAAAACAGAGGCACACCAGAGAATTAGACACCTCCTCTTGCAAAGAGCACCTCTCCCTTTGCATGGACAGTTTAAGTGGAGCATTACTGTGCATGTCCTGCTGTTTTACTTCCATCCTCTGCTGAAGGTACTTGTCTATTGTTAGAAATATATTCTTTTAATTCTGGAGAGTGTAACAACTCTGATTATATTTTTAGCTGCTTTATGGATCACACAGCAGACTATAACAGGTTCTCAAAAAGACAACTAATTTTCATTTTCAATCAGCTTCTCCACAAGATTTTTCACATAGCCAACCTTCACACCACTAATTTCATTTTAGACCTGCAATCATATCACACATCACTTTTCCTGCTGTGCTGACATGTTTTCACATGCTTATCCTTTATTTATTCTGCAAGAGAGGCAAGACTCCTAACAGCTATCCCTCTTGTGTTTTGCAAAAGGTTTGAGACAGGACACTGGTTCTACATTAAAAATGGTAGAGGGAAAAAGGGTTTGAGGGAAAAGGAGCAGAAAAGGAAACAGTTCAATTGAGACTAAATAGAAGCTCTATCCTAAGTGCACTAGAGGTGACTTCAGCAGCACTTTGCTAATAAGGAGAGGAAGCTGGCACTGGAAATCTTCAAAAGACCCTGTGTAAATACGTTTTCAAACAGCGGAAGGCTTTAGTTGATATTCATGCAGCTTCAGTGCAGGCAAGATTCCCTTGTTAGAGTCTGTAAATGTTCTGCGTTTCAGCTGTTTTATATTAAAGTATGGAGGCAGCTTTCCACATTCCAGATGCAATAGATGGCTCTTGCCCTAGCTTGTTGACCACTTTGCCTGTGCAGTAAAAGTGACTGGTGAAGGGGAAGGGTTATCCAGTGAGGCAGCTTCATTGCACAGATGTAAGATGCAATTATCACCAGAGATAAGGGGAATCTGTATTCCCATTTTTTTCCCAAAAGGGCAAAGCTGAGGTTTATGTGTTTTAAGGGAACTGATAGTGCTGTGGTGAGTCCTAAGGCATCTCCTTTCTCTTAGCAGAGTTAGATTTTACGTATGCCCCTGGCTTTTGTAACAGCAAATGGAGGGCTTGGAGACCAAAGAGCCAGTGTGCAGAGGAAGCAGTTTGCACACAGGTGTAGTGCTCCTGCTCCCACCCTGAGTGCATCATCACCAGCTTTGCACTCACCTGCTTTTGGTCTGTCACTCTAAGAAGCTATTATTTGCAGAGGCCATCCACTCTGATTATCCTTGTGCCAGCAGCAGTGACACCTCTGCTGATGGCCAGCCTCTGGTATGTGCCTTGATGAAATGCCCATCTTGTTCTTTTGCATTAAAGTGTCTCAGAGCAATTGAAAACAGATAATAATATTAGGCTATTGAAGTAAGATAAAGATATAAACATATTATGGACAGAAAATTGAAAAGAATTGATCAAGTGTTTTTGCAGGGTCATTGATATTAGCTCAAGTGAAGACTCTCTTCTGGTCCTTGTCTTGAACTGAAAAATCTCCTGTGTGTTGCCACCTTTCTCAGCTGAAAGAAAATTAGTCCAGAAGGAAGTGGGAATGACAAGAATTTTATTTTCCCCCAAGTTTTATTGTTAATTAAAAAAACAATTACCATAAATTTCTAGCTACTTTATAAGTACAATTTAGTCTGTATGAGCAAATTAGAGAGAAAATACTTGAAAAATCTTATTTAGCTAAATTACTTTTCCCCCACATCCATTCATGCTTCTGCTTAATAGATTTTCTGTGCCACACCTCTGTGAAATGTTTTTAAAGTTATTTTATAGCAATTGATATTGTTCAAGGTTTTCCATGTTTTTCTGTTAAAGATGCAATAAAGTGGCAGGATTGGGCTAAGGGGTTGTTTTGGAAAGAACTTCAAATATGGTTACAACAGATGACTCAAGAAAAGTGGCTGCATAACATGTTGAGGAAGTTCAGTAAGAAGGAGAAAATCACTTCAGAAATTCAAATGACAGCCTTGGGAGACAAACACCAAACATCATGGATACGGAGAGGAGAGGAGAGGAGAGGAGAGGAGAGGAGAGGAGAGGAGAGGAGAGGAGAGGAGAGGAGAGGAGAGGAGAGGAGAGGAGAGGAGAGGAGAGGAGAGGAGAGGAGAGGAGAGGAGAGGAGAGGAGAGGAGAGGAGAGGAGAGGAGAGGAGAGGAGAGGAGAGGAGAGGAGAGGAGAGGAGAGGAGAGGAGAGGAGAGGAGAGGAGAGGAGAGGAGAGGAGAGGAGAGGAGAGGAGAGGAGAGGAGAGGATGGGTAAAAGCTTTACACAGTCTTTGAGAAGAAGTTAGAGTAAATCTGTGATCTGTGGTAGAGTGAACAGGAAATCACACAGGAATTAACTAGGTTAAGAAAACACCAGAGGATTGCTGATTTTGGGCAGGAAATAAGTAAGCATCAGGCTTTTGCCCCCAACGGTGCTGAGTTTTTTGCAGAAATACTTGGAATTAATTCCAAACAATCAGAAGTAAACAGAAAAAGCAGTGACCTTATTAGAGGAATTCAGCAACAAAATACCAGAACAAAAGAGAGATTAATGGTGATTTTCAGTGATTAATATGGAATTCAGAAAAAAAAAAAAGAAAGATAACTATTCTCTAATATTTTGAGGAAATGAACAGACAATATGTGCTAAAGTGAACTTTAATGTGACCTTAAGAATCTATACTACTATTTAGACATGGTTTGAAATAAAAAAGGGAAAAACACCCCAAAGAAACAAACAGAGGAATGCTTCCTAACCAAGGTGTTTTAGAGTCTGGAGTGCTTTTCAAAGAGAAGCAGAAGAGTCCCATTGATTTAGGTACTGGACTTTAGCTAAAGGGCAAAGCAATAGCTAGTAACACATATGGGCCACCCTGCTCAGGACTTCTAATGATCTCATATTCTTTCCCAAATGTCAATGGTGTAATTCTTTGTTTCATAGCCTGAAATCATTGAACTACTCTCAACTATAATGAAGACAACTGAAGTGAAATAGAAAAAAAGTAAGAAAATTTCACAATGGTATTGGGGGTGGGGGTGGGAGTGGAGATATTACCATTTTTGACTCAGCTTAACCCATTTTAAGATCCACTTCCTTTTCTTCAGTCTAATTAATTGGTCACTTCCTGACATACACAGATTCTATAAACATTAATTAGTTAAGGTAATACTTGAGCTTCTCTCCCACTCCTTAGGTGCAAGTGTGGAACCAAGAATTTTCTGCATTTGGAACATGCAGCTCAGTGGCTTTACATTTTACTTTTAAAGAAAATGTTCACATTTTTGAAAATTTCAACTCTAAGCATTTTTTTTTTTTTTAGCATTGGATCAGTTCCCATTTGATGTCAAGATCCTGGCTGAACCTTTGAATATTGAACTGTTGTTTAGTTATTTACTATCGGTATCTATACATTATATTGTACCTAAAGCATGCCAATGCCAAGATGTAACATCCATTTCACAGTTTATGGGCAAACATTTTTCAAAAATCAAAACAACAGGGGGAAAAAAAGCTTACTTACCTTGGAATACCTAGAATTGAAATTTTTCTCACCTGAATTCTTAGTTACCACATTGGTCAAGACTCTAAAATATCTGCTATGATTTTTTTCCTGAGCATTTAAAACTACTTTTATATTTCTCTGCCCCCCTCCCCATACAGATTTCCATATACTTTGGGAGCCAAAGAAGTCTTTGAAAACTGAAAAGTCAGCTTTGGCTTGTAAAGCACATGGTTTGATTACCCCAATTTGCTGTTTGCCTATGAATTTCATTTAACCATTTGCATTGTGCTTGGCTTTGTATTTACATTCAGCACATGGAAACAGTTATGCTACTTATGTAAAATACAATAGACAAAACTTTTCCTGAAATGACCAGTTAATCTTAGAGTTTCTGTACAATTCCCTTCTTGAGTAACTAATAAGTAAAAAATCACATATTGAATGATATTCTTAGAAAAGTATGTTTTAATTGGTTCCTGTGCACCATCGTGTTTTCCAAGATGGCAGTACTGTGAAACAATATTACTATCTATTCAAAGCAAAGCAGATCACAGCTGGCAGGTAGATTTTATTAGAGAAGAAGTAAATTAAGCCACAAGGGATAAAACTGAATAGGTTGAAGGCTGGCTGAACCCTGAGTGTTATCCACCTTCCTATGTTAAATTGTCTGGCTCGCAACTTTAACTAAGTTGTCCTTGAAAACAGTAAAATGAGGCACTGTATATATTGTGGAGGACCTCACTTCCAGAAGGCATTAATGGCACCAGAATTCATGTGGATTTCTGTTTCTGCAAGGATCCCCCTTCACTGATTCACCCTTCTCTGTTGCACAGAAAGTGTTTACTTTTCATTTCCATAAGTAACATAAGTAGAAATGAACTCCTTAAAGTTTACAGGTCTACCTTGACTGTATGTGTGCCTCAAATCTTTTCTTTTCCCTACACTATCAGCAGGCTTAATAGAAGCATGGCTTTTCCCTAAAAACCTTTGTCCATCTTGCCTTAAATGTAGGGACTGAAGTTGAGTCATTCAAATTTAGTTTAAAGCAATACTGGTGAGAAAGCATTTTCATCTGACAAACAGTGGTCTATGGGTTTCTTTAAAAAGAATAACTTATAACCTGTGAGATGGAACTAAGCTTTGGTGACACATATATTTTGAGAAGGATCCAGTGTCCTTCTGTGTCTACTGCATTGCGATGCCCCAGGTCATGTCCTCTGCTAGTGAGAAACCAGACAAAGGAGTGGGGTCAGAAGAAAGCTTTATCTCCTGTAGGTTCTGATTAATTTGCTCATATGGACTTGCATGCACCTCTCCTTCTGAGTTATAGTCCTCAGCAAGCTCAGGAAGAAATAATTAAAAATTTGGTGGTGCAGTATCTGTTGATTAAATGACAATGAAATATTTTCATGAAAGTGCATGGATTTAATTGATGTTTTTCAAGGTGACATATATCCCTTCAGTAAGATCAGTTTTTTGTTTAATCTTAACAGAATTAAAAAAAAAAGATTTAATGCGAAGTCAAGTAGCAAATACAAAACTCTTGTGATCTCTGCAAGTGAGATTACAATTACTTTTATTTTTTGCTGAATGCAGGTACCTAAGAGTAGTCTGAGACTTAATGAGTTTAAAAGCTTAATAAAATGAAAGCTGCTCCTGTACAGATGAAAGGAAAAGCACAATGTTGTAGAAATAAACATTTTTTGGAACACCTTTTTTCTGTTCTTTTCCACCTGTTTTTGCACATCCAACTTGAATGCAAATAGAATTATGGGGTGGTAATCTTTCTTCTTGCTTGTTTTAACTTTGTTGTGGCATAATACCAGCTAATTGTAAAACTTAGGGAAAGGTCATGGAATACTTGCATCTAAAAAGAAGTATTTGTTAAAATGTTCAATAGTTTATTTTTGAAGTAAATTCTTGAGTTTATCATAATCAGGATTATTAAATGATGTCTATTTACATTTTCCTTTTCTTAAACCTGAAAGCACTTTGTATGCTTATTTCATTATTTCCCTGCAGAAAGGAAACTCATTTTAAAGTTTCATCTTCAGGTTGTGCAGGTCTCCCTCAATGCAGAAGTGGAAAGAGAAATACTTATCCAAAAAGAAAAAAATTGTATATAAATAAGTGGAAATTGGTGAACAGCTTAAGGGACAGAATTGATTTTCTTTACAACATTTAAATTAATCTTGACAATTTATTGACTGCATTTAAAGCTTTCACTGTCCCCTTAACTTTTGGGTTTTGTGATGCTGGAAGTGTTTTATGCAGAAACTGACCTATTTTATTTCCTTTTTCATGCATATTTTAGGACAGGAAAGTTGGAGCCATCCTACTATATTATATATACTGTAATTATTTCGTGGTTGTATTTGTGTAGTTTCAATGCAGATTAACTTTTTTTTCATGTTCTACTTGAAACAGTTACCTTTGATAAGAACTTAAGTGACCTCTTTCTTTCAGAAACTATAAACAGTTGCAAGACCTACATATTCTATTTCCATATGCACTGCTGCTAGTTATTGAAATATGCTCTTTTCCATTAGCTCTGGTACAGTCAAATACAAAAACTATCACTGCTATAAATTCATTGAATCAGAAAACAAGCTTTAACAAAACTGGATATAAGAGCATACTTCGACTTAAAGCTATGGAAGAAACCACTGAAGATATAATAATGTTCTAGATGTAGTGATATGAGAATATAAAGAAATCAAATGAGAATGCATAAGGTAACAAGAAGTAATATTTTTATTACTCAACTTAATAAAGATGGAACAAATATTTCTGAAAGGCTTGTGGCTACCAAAACATGTTCAGTTTATCAGCACATCTACCTAACATGTCTAGCTTTCTGCATCTGAAAGTTTCCTAATGTTTTACAAGAGTTGATTTGTCCTGAGAAGAAATATTTTGTCTCTTTCCAAACTTTTCCTTTTCTGGATTCTTTAAAAAGATTAAAAGAGTAAATATAAAATTATGTAAATTAAGATGATATAGCAAGTATACACCTGAAAACCAGTCTATGAGTTTGTTACCTCAGCTTTTATTTTCCATACAACTAGCACAAACTTCAGTTTGAGTTTCTGCTCAAACTGAATCTTGGCTGCAAGCATCATTCTGCAGATGATTATTTAGATTAGATATTAGGAAGAAATTCTTCCCTATGAGGGTGGTAACTGGCACAAGTTACATGAGCAGCTCTGGATGCCCCATCCCTGAAAATGTTCAAGGCGAGGTTTGATAAGGCTCTGAGCAAACTGGTCTAATAAAAGGGGGCTGGAATTAGATGATCTTTAAGGTCCCTTTTAACTCAAGTTACTCAGAATTTTCTCAGTCTGCAAGTCTCTGAAGCACTAGAACCTGAGAAATTATTCAACTTGTCTACGTTAAAAAGGCCCAGCATTGACCTAACTCTTTTGTCAATTTCTGCTCTCTGCTATACCATTTTCATGTGGCACTAAACAGATATTGGTAGAGGTTCTAGGAAAGCAGCCAATTTAGAAAAAATGGCTTGATTTACTTAAGAAAAAAAATTTTAAAGAATATTCTCCTTGTAATATGGGTTTGACAATAGCATTTTTCTTCCCTATACATTCTGCAATCTCATGACACATATACAACAGTCTGCTAGGGTTTGGAATTGGTTTGGTTAATCTAATCTAATCTAATCTAATCTAATCTAATCTAATCTAATCTAATCTGTGTTTCATTGATGTGAAACTCAAATCATTAAATTGCTGTATCTTTCACAGAATTTGGTGCTACTCTTCTAAGTATCTGACTGGTTTGAGAATTGAATATGACCATATTTGGTCTGCAATGTTTTACTGTAGAAATTATGGCTGTATTATGTCATAAGGAAAATATCTCCACATACCACAATGTTGACATGATAGAAACTCTTCTGTATCCCACAGACTTGTGCTTCTTCAAAGGAGATTGGGGAGGTGTTTCCTATAAATTTTGCCTAACCATTTGCAAAACTGTTACAAAGTCAAGTTTGTAACATATAGAGGCGCTAAAAATCAGAAGAATGGCATTTTTTTTTCTCCTTGCACATTTGTTCTATTGTTCCTGAAATCTTAGTGCCTCATAGAAAATTTTGGTTTGAACTAAGAGAAAAGCTGAGTGAAAGGAGTTATGGGTTGGCATATTGGATTTCCCCTGTCCAGGGAAGCTGTGATGGATATACAAATTTTTGTAGGCATTATATTGCATTTTCTGGACCTGTTTTTTGCAATATTATCCCAAGTTTGTATTTGAGCAGTGGCCACCTCAAGCTGGTCTTTCAATATCTCTTGTTTGTAACTTCTGCTTGCTGTTTTCCAAATTTTATACCTGTGTCAGCGGCTTCCTGGTTGGGCTGAGGAAGCTGCTTAAATGAGGAAAATCATCCTGTGAGAGGATTAAAACTGGTCCAGGTGTAAGGGGAAGAGGAACTGATGTTCTTCTTGCAGAATGACAGTGTCCTAGTTTTATAGGACAAGTAAGGACAGCTAACCAGATATTGTAAATTATTTTCTATTAAATTAGAATTATGAGTGCTTTTGCTTTGGTTAGAAGAATGGGAGTATGCTACCCTTATTCACTTGTTAAGAAATACTGAGAAGATCTCTGGTCTACATTTATATAGTACAGGTATATATATATATATATATATATATATATATATATATATATCACAGGTTAGCGCAGGTAACTCTTCTATCTGCACTGCTTTTGAAAACTTTCAGGCATTCTGTTCTACTAGTCTTTGTAGATATTTCTACCAAACCTTGAATGGCTAACCATTTACTACCTGTACAAATAGTGCAATAAAATTATTTAGTATATTCTCAGAAACTCAAAAAATGGTAAAGAAAATATTTCTATAGCACTGAATTTACCAGCCTTTCAAAAATTCCCATAGTTTCAAAATTTTTAATCAGAAATTCTGTTCTAAACATGGAAGTGAGAAACTGGAAAGTTGCATGATACTGCTAATATTTGGTATGAGCTTTGTCAGCTTTATTTTTCCTCTGAAACCAAGGTTTATAGAAAAATCAGCTATAGCAAGATTTGCATTTTGTAGCTGATTATATATTCTTACTATCTGAAAGTTGGAGTGCAATAATTATTTTCCCAGTAGGTCTGTCTATTCGAACTATGGCTCTTGCAACCTTGTATTAAATACCTCCCAAAGTGTTTTTTGCCCTAAAATGTGATACCTCTAAAAAATTATCTATGTTATTTGCCCGTGTGCTTTTGGTTTTATATAAGCTTTGAAATTATATGGGTATCATGTTGCTTTAAGCATTGTAGTACTCTAGTAGAAGAGAGAGGCTTCCCCAAAAAACTTTGATTTCCTATCTTAGTTTGTTCAAATAGAATGCTCAGCAGGACAAAAACAATTGTGAGGGACAATAAATATTAGAAAGGTAGTCCTTATATCTTGCACATGTAGTAGAGTTTGCTTGCATTTGTAAGGATTTTTGGTGCCTCTAATTAAATTAAATATTATAAAAGTAGAAAAAAATCAATTAAATAGACAAAGGGATTGAAAAATATTGAGAATTCTAAAAACTGTGAAAACAATGTGCAAAATATATGAGGATCAGCTGAAGTAAAAACATTTAATCTCTGCACTGTATTATCACTTTTTTCCCCAGGTCTTTCTGGAGCATGTGCACCTATAAGAAAAGCAATAGTCACAGATAATAATCATGTTGCCAGTAAGTTGAGGTATCGCACCTAGGATTAGCTGGGGTTTAGCAGAAAGGACAAGGTCATTGCCAGGGCTCTCCAATTACTACTGGTATCGCTACCTTTTCTAAAGTGTCAAATGACAACAAGCTTTTGAAGGCTAAATTCAACAACAGCAGCTTCTAGATGGGCTGGTGGTAAATGAGTGACACAGTCTGAGAGTTTTTTGGTGTGATAAGTTCACAATGAAGATGACTTTCATTTCCAACATAAGCTATTTATTATTAGAATTGCACCTCTAAACTGTGCTGCAAAATGCCTGACCCTGATGAGAGAGAGGCTTTAATAAAGTTATGACAATTCCCAGGGATATTTGGGATAATTAATAATTGTTATTATGATATATTTTCAGTAGCTTTTGTTTTACTTTTTAGACTCAGCTAAATTTCTTATGCTCCTTTAATTAATGGGGATTTGGGGTGCTAACCTTTCAAAGGGCTGTATGGGAGATGCAGCGGGACCCTGTAACCAGAGGGCTAACAAAATGAATGTTATTTTTTAATCTATAACACAATTTGATACCTGCTTCCCCGATAAACAAAAAATGACTTGATAACACACTTTTTTGGGGGCAGTGAAGGTAGAACAGGAGAAAAGGGAGAGTTTGCATTCAGTATGGCAGTTTCACAAGTAAAATTTACAGAATTCTCTAGAATTTGGCTCAAAACACTTAAGGAGGTGTTCTACCAGTAAGCCACAGAACAATTAATTTCTACAGAAAATTGTATTTATTTCTTGTTGTTCTTTAAGCTGCTGAATTACTTTTTCTTACTACCCTTAGTTTTTAGGACCTGGAAAGAGGTTAATGAAATTCAGCCCATCCTTAAGGTCATTCTTTTATCCTGGTAAAATTTTGTGCCCTGTCCTCCTGCTTGGTGTGGCCTGTGGCTGGTTTTCATCCCAGGGAGCATGCCATTGGATGGGTGTACTGGTTTGAAGGCAGACCACTGGGAGGAATTAACTCCACACAAATATGTTGTGAGAGATTCCAAGTCAGAACTATACTTTAATAGGAAAAATTACAATAAAGGCAACAGCATAGAAACACTGGCTTATATTACCAACAAAATCAGAGCACAAATTGACACCCTGCTGATCAAGGTGGTGGCAGCAGTCTGATTGGAGCGATGGATGTAGCCCCGGTGAAGCAGCGATCCTGTAGAAAGGTCTGGTCTATCTCTGGAGGTCCAGTGCTGGTTATCAAGAGCTCTTCTCTGCTGGGAGTCAAGTAATGGTGGTATCATGGTGTTCCAAGCTCCAGATCACATAGAGGTAGGAACGTTCAGTTCCTCCCCCATGGCGGATCATGTCACCTTGGGATGATGTAATTCTGTGAGTCCATCTGGGAGACTTTGATGGCCTGTTAGCAGAGATGGCCTCCCAGAGGGTGCTGCTGTTTCCCTGGAGGGAGTAATGGAGAAGATAAAGGGCACTGCTCCAGCCATTTTAACAGCTCATGTAGATGGCAGTAGAATACATACTTTTGGTTACATCTTCCATTGTTGCCCAAGACAATGGGTGAGATATTCCAATCCATGTGAGATGCTGCTAGGCTGCAGTGATCAGTGTGAAGCTCAGCCTTGGAAACTAAATTAACTTTCTGAATGGCATGGTCTGAAAATTTTGAAGGAATTTTTCCTTCGGGAATTTTTTGGGAGGAAATGTAAAAGTGCAACTCTGGGGATTCGGCAGTGTCATGGTTTAGGAATGGAACTCCCCAATTTATTGTTCCCACTGAAACACCCCAGACCATGTGCTGCTCACTCCCTTTATCCCCTCTTCCATTGTGTCAGCATGGAGAGGAGAATTGGAGACATGTAAAAGTAAAGATCATGGGTTGAGATAAGAACAGCAATAAGATAAGAAAAACTATCAGTAACGTCAATAGTAATGGCAGAATGTGCAAGATAAGCAAATGATTCACCTGCAATTGCTCACTATGCCTGGAGCCACCCAATCTCAAATTGCAAGCAGGGAAAATGTCCCTATCACCCTTTGCATGGTGTGAGGTGGTATAGAATAAACCCAGGGCCTGGCTGAGTCCCTCCTGGCTGCTGCAAAAATTAACCTCTGGCCAGAACCAGGAGAAGCAGCAAATTTGGCAAGCTCTGTCTAACTTGCAAATGTTTGAAGAAAAATACAAAACAGAAAAAAAATCAGCATTTGAAGCTACTATTTATAAAGCAAACTGAAGTTTACGAAAGCAGTATAATGAATTTATAGCTCCCAAAAATTTTAAAGTGAGGTAATTTCCTTGCAGTCCTTCAGAAAAACATCTCAGCATCGATCGCCATTCCTATTCTCAAGCCATTGCCTACATTTCTACACAAATTTCTACATTTCTACACAAATCTCCCTGCATTTAACCAAACCTCAGGCTGCATTTCTTGCAAAGACTTAAACTCAAAGGTGAAACATCTTTCTTATCCTCTGCTTAGTGCTTTGGTATAAGTAGCTTTTGATAATTCTACATTGTTTTTCTTATTTCTCATGTGAATAACTTTCTTTTAAAAGGGTCCTATATGAGTACAACATTGTAGAAGATGCATGGAGGAATACTAAGAAAAAAGGCTGTTTTCAAACAGCCTTTCAAACATCCATTGACTTATTTAATAGAATTGGTTGGTTGTGATTTAAATTTTAAAAAAATCTACATACTCAACCCACCTAAATGCTGATTTATTTCTGTTCTGTTACAGAAGTTTGTTTTACAAGCGAGTCTTATGGTGCCCCTATAAAGACTTTTAAAGAGAAGTCTTGATGTGGAAGTTTTGGCATTTCTTACTGTGAACCAGAGAAAGACCCAATATCCAGCAAGAAATGACAACATGCCAGTTCTATTAATCACACTGCTATTACTATCTGTTAACTTAGACACAGTGATTTGGAAGAAGTATCAATAGTAGTTTTATGTACTAGGACTCCAGCCTGTCACCAGAAAATTAATGTCTCAGGCAGGGCAGTGGGTTTATACTCTCATGTGGTACTCAAATGCTGCACCTGTAAATCTCTATTGAAGAAGGCCAATGCAGAAAATTGAAATTATGTTTTACTGTGGTGTTCAATATCCTTGTTATCAAAAATCCAACTTTTTTGAGATTGGGTTTTCACACAGCTTTTCAGTAGAACAGTTTTGGTGAATGACTCAGCACTCAAGCCTGGACAAAAACCTGCACAAAAAAGAGCAATAAAAAAATCCCTGAACCAGAGTTTTAGTCTGAGTTTCTGCTCTCTTGAAAGGGATCATGTGTGACTCAGGTTCCTTTCGTTTTTGGGAACTCACAGTTTTTCTCTTTCCAGGGGAGTTTTTCATAGCCATGAGCTCAGCTGAGATGTAGGTGAGAGCAACAATATTTCCCAAACACAGACAGAGAGGAAAATGTGGGGGGTTTAGTTCCATTTATGCTTCTCTACTTTCAGATAGTTACTAATCATAAGTATTGTGAATTTACTGTTCTAATAGCAGATTCCTTGTGGGACTGTGTTTTATTTCTTATCATCTGTGTTATCCCTCTTTTACAACACAAAGTTGAGTTTTTCTTTCTTCAAGGGGAGAGAGTGTGTTTGTATATATACTTCCCCCCCCTTCCCCCCTCTTTCCCTCCCCCCAGTAACGGCTCCCATGATTTCTAAAATTAAGTTAGTCCCGACTGAAGTGGTTCTAGTCTAGGTCTAGGTATATTCTAGGTCTGTACCCATCTCAAAACCAAACAAGATTGTGTTTGCAGGAGACTGGTGACCTGGAGGCACTTAGTTTGAAGGCACCTGCTTTCTGCCTTTTTTTGGAAATATTCTGACCTCTAGGAAAGTATTGTATTGAAACTTTTTCTTTGGGAAGTACTGCATTCTGACATTATTGATGCCATTCTAGTTTGTCATGAAAATAGATGTCTGATGCATTAGATTCTAGAAGATTCATCTGCCCTCAGTTCTCCATAGTTCTTGCATTTTTATCTCTTTTCTTTGAGCACATACAGATCATGTATGCTTTGTTGTACAGTTCATTCGATTTGATCCCCTAACACCAGTTGCTACTCCCCCAGAAATTTGCATGTTGAACTTTGCACAACAAATGAGTTGTGCAAACTAGCAAACTAGATGAGAACATCATACATCAATCAAAAAAATTATAAACAGATTCTGAATGTTTGCCCCTAATATCAGTAGCCTTCGACCTCCCCCAACTGTGCTTCAGTGGCAGTGGTGTTTACTTAATGTCCCTGCAAGTAGTCAAACTAATAGTGTGCTAGGTAAAAGCTGTTGTAGGTTGACATCTAAGTGAAACTCAACAACACATATAAATGATTAAAATATTTATATTAACTCCACTGTGTTTAAGGACCTTTTAAAATGTCTTTATAGGATTTATGTGCAATGTCTCTGTTGTGCAGGTTAGAAAAACATCAATTTCTGACTACAGCATGATAATTAATTTAACAGTTCATTGACCATCACTGCTTCTGTAAAATCTGAACTGCTACCCTCCTTCTTACATTAAACATAAATAGATTCTGCTGTTCAATCCTCATAATGCTGAAAGTGGATCACCCCAATTCAAAATTCGAACTACCCTCTTAGGCTGTGTTGCAGAAGTTTAGACCAGGAATAAACAAGCTCCTGGATTTTTGGCTTAGGGTGAAAGCTGAGATTTTAAAAGTCAAATTTAATCCAAAGCCACATTGAATTAATTTCTTATGAGTTTTTGCAGGTTTTTTTTCTTTTCAATAACTTGGATATCACACCGCTGAAATTATTGAATGGTGAGGAGGAACTGAAAGCACTAGGAACCAGATAGCACCAGAGACAGATAAATTAGACTCCCCTCATTCAAGTTGTGCTTTAAAGTTCAAAGCAAATTTAAAAGTAGTTTGAATTAATAAGATGAAACTTATAGATGATAGATACTTTTCTATCCAAAGTGTGCAACCACCACATTATGAAAGCTGGGCTAGGATATATACTGGGACACAACCATACAAGTGTAATATGTAAACTTTTCTTATTTTGGAGTGTGTTTTTGTTTTGTTATACTTTTTCTTCCTTTTAAATTATTTTACAGCAGTTAGATTCTGTCCTTGTGGAAAGAGCACAATTTTCTCATCTTTTCTCATTTGGGTTTATGTAAGCTGACATTTGGCATGTAATTTGTCTCACTCTTAGCTATTTAGAGGTGCTTGCCCAAAGAATCCTTTGGGGAACTGGCTTTCTAGACTCAGTGCTGATGTTGCTTTCTGGGTGAAACCTTCTAACCTCTTCAAAGAAAAGCCAGATTTGACCCCAAAGCCCTTATTTATAACAACCAGTCACAAGGTGATCATCCCACATGACCTGTGGAATATACTACACACTATTTTTAGACAGCACAGAATACTTAAAGAATTCCTGCAGAATTATTATTCAATGTTAAACCACATAAATGGTCCCAAAGAAAAGAAAATTAAGACAGGGTAGATAGAGATTTGACTAATATCTCTACTGTTCTTGGCCATCTCGAGTTTTTCACTTTAAAAAGAAAAGAGCAGTTATAATTTAAAGGTTAAATGAAATGTCCTGCTTTTATGCAAAGAAGTGTGCATACACATATAAACTTACATATTCTGTCCTGTAATTTTATACAAATATGCTTTGTCATTCTTTAATTTTCCACAGAAAATGATTATTCATAACCATGAAATGAATAGTAACATGATTTAAGCAAAAAAAATACCTACCACAAATCAGTGATCTAAATGTAAATTGAACACAAATGTACAAGTAAATGCACACTGAATATAAAGAATGAAAAAAGAAAAGCTTTTTACTTTACCACACAATTTGAAAAGATTCTCTGTAAATAGTTCATAAGAACACGTGTAACAGAAAAAGACTTAGGGGTCTGTGAAAAGGACAGGGAATCAGAACCAATTTCAGTATTTTAACATGACCTACTCCTGAGTTTAGAAAATCACTGAATGAAATTCAAATACCTTAAGAATTGAATAAGTGTTGAACAAGAGTTATAGAAGAATTTAAGCATTCCAAGTTGTTTGTGAAACTTTTTTTTTTACTGCAATTTTAAAAATTACAATATATATTTATCTGTTATGGGTATTAAGAAATAATAAGAATTTGATGAGCAAATGTAGTGCTGCATGATTTTTCATCCAACAAAGAGAAACTGTAGTCATTAATTTAATTTTTTTTACAGTGAATTATTACAGTAGGACTTGAAAAATTTGCACTCTTATCCACAGTGATTAATAATTTATTATACAACTCTCCAGCTGAGCTCTGCTACACTATGCCTTTTCATAGTCTTATGAAACTGGACATTTTTTTGTTTTTTATCTCACTTTCAGACTTTTGTTTAGATCTTGAGAAAATATGAAATACTGAGCACACAGGTAAATACTTTTGTCATAATAACACCTTTTTTGTGTTTATTTGAGAGTTTTAATATTTCCATTTTAAACGTCAACTTTCAAGAATTTAAAGTCAGGACTAGAATGCATTCATTTTACTTAATTTAGCATCCACTTTGCAAAAAAAGAAACTTTTTATATAAGGAGATATATGTGCACCCTTTGTACAAATGATACATAATATACACATAATGTCATAGATGAAAAGTGTTATTTTTAAGTAGAAGAAAATCCCAAAATAAAACTGCACTTTACAGACCTACCTAAAAGTTTTTGAAGTATTTTTTTTTCAAATATCTCTCTCCGCATTCATACTTCCAGTTTCTGACTGTTATCAGTTATTCTTGCCTTCACCGTAAAAGTTTTTTATAGAAATGTTCAGTTATATTGTGCTATGCTTTCAACAGATCTCACCAGTTGAATATGGTCAGCTCTGTTCTTTCTACAGACAAGGGAAAAATAATGGTGCTGATCCAAATTCCTTCTGAATAAGTATTAAGCTCAGTGGTGTGAAGCTATTCTTTAAAAAGGAGGTCAAACAAGATCCTGATTGCTCCTGCCTTGAGAAAATCTTGATACATTTTGTAAATTGAAGACTCCTGCTTAAAATTTGGAGGTAGCTTTCTGTTGTTTTAAATTTTTCTTATGATATCATTTAGCCCTGATGCTCTGGCCTAAAGCTTTGATAACGCAGTGTCAGTAAGAATGCTGTGATTCAGTCTAAGAGAAATCTTTAAAGCTGTTTTTTGGTACTCTCAACACTGGGCCTTTTTGTGTTTATTGGTTTGTTTGTTTAGGATTTTCATTCTTCTCCTTTTTTTGAATTGTGACATACTGAAAGATAACTAAGCACCACCTTGAAAATGTAAAGGAAGTGGCCTTTAGAAGCTTTTTTTTTCCCCAATGGTTTCAACTCTTACAGTTTAATCCCTTTATATGGGTAACTCTCCAGAAAACAGGTATCTTTGAAAAGCTAGCAATATCTAGAGGTACTGAGATTAAAACAGTGTTGTTCCTTATTCTGTATTTTTTTATAGTTTCCCAAAAGCTATTTAATTCTTACTACCACAAGCTGTTCCATACATCAGTGATGCAGTATGATTAGGAGTGTCTTATATAGTCTCAAAAAAGGGCTAAGAGTGAGAAAACATTCATGCAGGAGATAAGAAATCTTTGGAAGTGTAAGAAAAGCTTAGTGAGGGTAATTCAATTGTTAATTTATTAAAAGGAAGGTAACTTGGGATCTTTTGTTTCTATCTGTCTGCAAGAAAACACAGCAGCATTTAGTGAAACCAACAAAATTTGAAACCACTTAATGGAGGAAAAATCTATGTAAGCATCAAAATTTGCCAAAGCAAAGACTAAAAAACCTGAAGATGTTTTAAAAATCTGTCATTTTTTGCACTCAAGTCAGGGACCAGCACTAAAGGTGAATGTTTCACTGTAGCTAAGCTCTTGAGTCTTCTTCACTTAAATTGTTCAATAAGTGATTAACTTTGAGGGGCAGAAAACAGGGCTAAATAAACTTCTTGTGTAATCTGGTACGACAACACCTATATTATCTAACTGAAAAGTCTTTGTAATGATAAACAGAGTTTTCCAAAATTATGCTTCATTCTGATGGTTTCCTTGGGGTAGTAGGAGTAGAACAAATTATTCAAATGCTATTTGAAGCTAGAACTTTGCTTTACATGATCAATACATAGAAACTCAATTAAAATCGGTTTTCTGTTATTATTTTAGTGGCCATTATATATTAGCATTTTTTACCAAAGATTAGCCCATATCACTTCTTAAAAAGTACTAGTGAGACAGAAAATTCTCCACTAGAAATATAAGAAATAGTTAAATGATTCTGTTTACATTCAGAAACAGGAGTGGCAGATATTTCATGAAGAGATTAATTTCTGAAAATTATTTAGTTCAATATTTTTGGAGAGATGAGGAATAAGAAATGACAGTTTCTTAACAGATCATTCGAAATGCACAAAGCGAAAGAGAAATATCCCTATTTTATGTAAAAGATGCTCTACATTTCTTGGAAAATAGTTAATCCATACAAAAATATGTCCCCTGGAAGAGGGCCAAGGTTTTGGTGCAATGTGTGTCTTGGTAGCACGTAGTGTGAATCTAAGCTCGAAAAGGAAAGTTTTAACTTGTGCTTTTCCTCTATCTAATTTGGGAATAAGAAATGTCTGCTATGTGTAGAGGGATAGTACTGTCATATGAGGTCCTAGATGAATTCAAAGAGAAACGAAGCCCTATCATAGACTATCATGTGCCTATTTGTGTGTAGTGCTGACCTACTAATTTTTAAATTTCATTGAGTTAATAATACTGAATATCTTACAACTCTGAAGTTCTTGAAGGATCAGACTCTGACTGCTGAAAACTTATCTTTACAGGCACTTCTTACAGTGTATCTTTGAATGACATTGAAGTAGAAAAAAAAAAGAAATGACAGCCAAAAATTTTATTTTGCATATGATTCAAAGGAACTGCTAATGAGCTACAATTTATCTTCAGAGGAAGAAGAAGAAGAAGAAGAAGAAGAAGAAGAAGAAGAAGAAGAAGGGAATAAAATTACAAGACATCTTTGCCAGCTTCCTCAAATTATTTTAGAAAAATGCAGGCAAATGTTGAAGGCCTTAAAAATTTTGACATTTGCCCTTTTATCCCAAGGAAATTTTTCCAACAGTTTTTTTTTTAAACTCAAGTGTCAAACATGCAATGGCAGAAAAGCTCTGTGATGAACTTGAGATATGGCGAAGCCTTAGTAACTAGAGTATGTGCTATTTTTAGAAGAGTTTGTGGACTCAGAGCCCTGTGCTGTTGTTTTCAGCTATAAGCTGGCTGTTTTACTCTATGTTTTCTTTAAGTGTGATTTCATCGAGCTCTGTGCTCTGTCTGGGTGATGTATCTCAGTGCAAACAGCTCACTGTTAGCCATTATGTACCTATTAGCACTGATTGCTTTCTGATAGCACTTCCCCAGTTGGTTTCACTCACTTTGACAGGTTTGGTGCTTTGTTTAACCTTTAAACTAGTGGGGCAATAACATTGCTGACAGAATCGGAGAAATAATTAAGGAAAACTTAGTCAAGGCATAAGAAAACAACTGTAACAAGGCAGATCTTTCTGGTGGGTTTGAGTTGTCAGTTAAAAGAGGAAAAGGATGGGGCAGATATGTAGCCAGAACATAGTACAGCATAGCTATTTTCCATTTAATCTGAAAGAATACAGAGATTATTACTGCTTTGCTCTTTTTTTTCCTCTCTGTTTTTACATACTGTTCTAGACCAGGAAATATTTTTTTCTCTCTTTTTTTTACAGAATGCATAACAGCAGTAAGAATACTTGCAACTTCGGGAGCATTTCTAGTTTGATTTATAAGGGAAAAAGAAAACCTCAGCATTTTGAAACATTGTCTGTAGAAAAAAAAAGTCACAGAATCACAGAATAAACTAAGTTGGAAGGGACCTACAAAGATCAATGAGTCCAGTTTCAAGCCCTGCACAGTACCATCCCTAAGAGCCACACCGTGGACCAAAGAGCATTGTCCAAATGCATTCTGAACTCTGTCAGGTGTGGTGCTGTGACCATTTCCCTGGAGAGCGTGTTCCAGTGCACAACAACCTCTGGGTGAAAAACCTTTTCCTGATATTCAGCCTAAACCCCCCTGGCACAACTTCATACCATTCCCTCGGGTCTGGTCACTGGTCACCAAAGAGAAGAGATCAGTGTCTGCCCCTCCTCTTCCCCACAAGAAGAAGATGTAACTGTGATGAGGTCTCTCCTCAGTCTCTTTTTCTCCAGGCTGAGCAGACCAAGTGACCTGGACTACTCCTCATATGGCCTCCCCTCAAGGCAATTCACCATCTTTGTTTCCCTTCTGTGGGAGCTCTTTAAAAGCTTTATATCTTTCTTATATTGTGGTGCCCAAAACTGCCCCCAGCACTCGAGGTGAGGCTGTCCCAGTGCAGAGCAGAGCAGGACAATCCCCTCCCTTGCCTGGTTGGCAATGCTGTGCCTGATGCCCCCCAGAACACGCTTGGCCCTCCTGGCTGCCAGGGCACTGCTGGCTCATGTTCAACTTGCCACTGACCAGGACCCCCAGATCCCTTTCCATGGTGCTGATCTCCAGCATCTCATTCTGTCCATCTGTCTGTCTGTCCATCCATCCAGGGTTGCCCCATCCAGGTGCAGAATCTGGCACTTTCCCTTGTTGGACTGGACATGGTTGGTCATTGCCCACTCCTGTGATTTGCTGAGGTTGTTCTGCAGGGCCTCCTTGCCTGCAAGGAATTTGAATTGTGAATTTGCTTAGTATCCCTTCCAGTCCTAAATCCATGTTCATGAAGATGTTGAAGAGCACAGGGCTAAGATGGAGCCCTGTGGAACCCCACTGGTGGCAGATCACCAGTCCGGTGTCACCCCATTCACCCTTTGTGCCAAATCCCTAAGCCAGTTGCCCACCTATCTCATGATGTGTTTCCCCAGCTGTGTGCTGCACATTTTATCCATAATGATACCATGAGAGAGAGTGTTGAAAGCTTTTCTGAAATCCAAAAGGATTACCTCCACTGGCTTCCCTTGATCAGCTGGGTGGGTTACCTTGTCATAAAAAGAAATCAGGTTTGATAAGCAGGGCTTTCCTCTCATGAAGCTGCGATGGCCATGACTGAAAGACTGCTTTGTCTTTTTTAATACCTCCCTAAATAATCTCCTCCATAAATTTACCTGAATTGAGACTGACAGGCCCGTAGTTTCCAGGGTCCTCCTTCTGGCACTTCTTGAAAACTGGGACAATGTTTGCCAGTTTACGGTCAGCTGGGACATCTCCAGATTGCCAAGACCTCTCAAAGAGCATCTAGAGAGGTTTTGCTATGACACCAGGTAGCTCTGAGGATTCTTGGGTAAATCCTATCAGGCTCCATAGATTTGTAGGAGTCCAGGTGGAGCAGCAGATCCCACACTTTCAGGGTCAGCTGGGAGTTGATCATTCTCACAGTCGTGGTCCTCCAGCTCAGGGCACTGAGACCTCCTTGGTCCATCATCCATGTTGAAGACAGAGACCAAAGAATGCATTAAACACCTCTGCCTTACCCATACCCCTGTTTGTGAGGGGACCATCCTCATCCTGTAATGGGCCAATGTTGTCTTTATATTCCCTATTGTCATTAATATATTTGAAAAAAAAAAATCTTTTTATTGTCCCTCGTGGTTTTGGCCAGCTTCAACTCCAGTTGAGTTTTGGCCACATAAATGTCCTCCCTACAGTGGCAGCAGCATCTCTGTATTCCTCCTGTGTCATCTGACCCTGCTTCCACTGGTCATATAACATCCTTTTTTTGCCTTATTTCTACGAGAAGACTCCTGTTCAGCCAAGTCAGTCTTCTGTCTCACCTGCTTGACTTCTGGTGTCTGTGAAATGCTTCTCCTATGTCCTTAGAAAGTGATGTTTAAAAAATGACCAGCACTAACGGACTCCAGCACCTGCAAAAAATTTTTTTACTAATTCCCTGAGCAGCCTGATGTCTGCTCTCCTCACGTCTAGAGCTGAGGTTTTCCTGGCAGTTTTCCTTCTCTCAACAGACATTTTAAACTCAATCACCTTGTGGTGACTGTGGCCAAGACAGCTGCCAATCTCCACATTGCTTATGAGATTCTCTCTTTGGGTGAGCAGTAGGTCAAGGAGGGCATCTTCCTGGGTCAGGTCCCTTAGGACCTATTCCATAAAGTTGTCATCCAGGTTCCTTAGGAATCTTTTGGCCTGGGTTGTACCAGCTGTGTGATGCTCCCAGTTAATTTTTGGCAAGTTGAATTCCCCCATAAGTACAAGGGCAGTTGGCTCTCAAGTGTCCCTTAACTCCTCAAAGAACAGTTTGTCGGTGTGTTCATCCTGCCTGAGAGGTCTACAGTTGACTCCCATGATGGCATCATCATTATTTGTTTGACCTTTGATTCTTACCCAGAGGCTCTCGTATGTGCCATTGCCACCTCTGAGCTCCATACATTCTAACCCTTCTATTACACATGGTGCCACCTCCCAGCCTCTTCTGCCCTGCCTATCCCACCTGCAGAGCCTGGAACCATCCAACTTCCAGTCACAGGACTCATTCCAACAGGTTTCACTTATTCCAGTGATGTCAAATCTCCGGGATGCGGCAAAGGCCTTGAGCTCCTCTTGTGCATTCCTCATGCTCCATGCATTATTGTAGAAACATTTCAGGTGTGGTGCATTTAGCCAATACCTCCTGAAGCAGATTGAGGGATCCCATTAGTGCCCATTTCCTAACATTTTGACACAGCATCCTATTGGTCTTCACTGCTGAGGATGGTTTTGTCCCTTTCCTCCTGCCAAGCTAGTTAAAAGCATTGTCAACAAGGTCCTGTGCTAGAGCTCTTTTTCCCCTCTGAGATAGGTGCATCCTGTCACATATCAGTAGAGCAGATGTGCAGTAGATCATGCCATGGTCAACAAATCCCATTTTTTTTCCGCTGACACCAGTCTTGGAGCCATGCATTGACCTGATGGATCTGCCTATTCCTTTTTCTATTATTTGCTGGAAAAATTGCGGAAATCATCACTTGTTCTCCTGATCCCTCTACCAATCATCCCAGAGCCCTGATGTCTGTTCTGATTCCCTTTCAACTTCCATTTGTAATTTTTTAGATGCCAGGTTGAACAACATATAGCAGACAGTAATCAGAGGACCTTACTAGCCTAGAGAGTTCTCCAGTAATGTCCCTTATCTCACCCCTTGGAGACAGCAGACTTCCCTGTGGGTTGGGTCCAGGCTGCAGAGCAGGCCCTCCATTCCCCTCAGGTGGAAATTTCCTGCTACAACTACCCTTCTCTTCCTCTTAACAGAGGAGGTGTTGTGGGTTCATGGTGCTCCAAGTTGCTTGTGCTCCTTGGAGCTGTTGAAATCACCCTGGGTTGCTCCTGGAACTGCTCCCTCCTTGCCTGGTTGGCTGCTGAGGGCTCCCAGGTCCTGTTGAGGCTCAGTGCTGAACTCAGGAACCATCATGCACAGCTCAGTCTGACCCCAGGACATTCCTTCAGTCACAGCTGTGTAAGCAGGGTACTTTACCACAAAACTTTCTACGTACCCAGCTTATGTTTGACAGTGTTTTGGTCACTACTATGAGCTTCTACAGGAAACCAAGGTAGGAAGTCCCAAACAGGAATGAATTAAAGTTGAATGGCTATTAATAGATAACACATAACATAAATCTGGTCATTAATAGATAACACATAAGAAGCATTTTCTAAATTTTTGCAGCTAGTAGGTTGCTGCAAAATCATAAACATGACCACTTTGCATAATTGCACCAAGCTGCAAATTGCATCAGCTGCAAAGTCACTTCCTCAATAGAAGGGAGAGTTGGAGCTCTTGAAAGGAAAGAAAGCTGGGGGAATTCCTTAATTTTCTAGGAGCTGCTTAGACACTTAGTTTCAATTTATTGCTGCCTTGGGGAGCAACACTCTCCTAGATTTGGGAGAGGCTGTCTTCCCATGAGATAATTGTGCTGCTGCGTCAGGAAAACCCTCATGGTCCTCTGGCTCTTGAGATATGGCATGTCAGACCCTCAGTGGGGTTTCCCTCCTTTAGCTGGTCCTTGTCAGGTTCCAAGATTTGCTCACTCTCCCTCAGCCCTTCATGAGCAAGCAGGACTACAGTCATGGATCAGATCTTGGGTAGCGTGAAAAGTAATTACACCGACTATCTCAGACTTTTCACAATTTTGTTTTCCTCTCTTGAAGTCAGGAACTTTACTTTTCTTTTTTTGTTTGCTAGTTTGTTTTGTTTGCAGAAGTATTCAGCACTCCCACAGCACAGGAAAAAAAAATTAAAGGGGAAAATAGGCTTTTAACCCACATTCACAGCAACTACTGTATGCATCCATCTACTTTAAGAATGGGCCTCTACCTTAAATTTAGCCAAATTTTGAAAATGAGGTTTCATGTTTCCTCTCTTCTCTTTTAGTGAGAGTGGTTCAACATTTTTTGGAATAAATATGGTACTTCATTTTATGATCAGTAAAATTTTCACAAAAGTGAAAAGGCAGAGTGACGAGACAGACTGCTTGAAAGGCAGCCTGGTGTTCTGCAGCTATTACAGCTTTGGAAATACATTGTTTTTGTAGCTGGCACAAGATAGACAACATCCAACAAAAGCTTTTCTGGAATTTTCTTGTGATAATTTTTTTTAACTTTCTTGAATTTAAATAAGTTATTGAAGAATAGAATTGATCATAATTTCTCTGTTTCTCTATAAGGCAAAACTGGTGTGCAAATTGTGGATCTTGGAAAATGTTTCATTTCTGCATACAGATAATTAAAATCTAAATAATATTTCAATAGAGTAGCCACAGTACTCTTTATGATCATTAATAATTGAAGTGTTTGTAAGTCATTAAAATATAATGCATTCGTTATTTTCCTCAGGTTGACTAGTGCATTACATGATGTGATGAATTTATAATTCATATCCTTCCTTGCTTGAGTTGTACTTCCTTTGGCCATGATAATAACAAAAATAGGCTACTTGTCCTTTTTTGTCACATGTACAATACTGACATCAAGTAAGTGGCACAGTTGTCCCTTAATTAAGTGTGATAGCCAGTCTAATTTAGTGTCCTTTTGTCATTTGTTTATCATCACTTTCACTGCTCATAGTATTATTTCTTATGCTAATTGCCAACTATAATGTTCCTAAACTACATAAATGGTTAAAAACTTCCTAGCAAAACAGTTCAGCATCTCTTACAGCTTATTTAAAAAATACCTTGCTGAGTGCATGGGTAACAAATGCCTAAAATAATATGAATTTATCTCTGGCCAGGTAAACAGTGCATTTTATGGGTTCTGCACTTTAAGTGCTTTAGTAGTCAGAAAGGTAAAGAGAAGGCAGACATTATAGACCTTACCCCCAAAAGAGAGAAATTCTGAGCTCTCCCCTCATTTTTTTACCACATACAATTTTTTTTTTTTTAATAGAGTATGTGGAAACTGGATAATCTTTTGACACTACATTTTTTCACCCCTGTGCATTAAGGTCCCTTGAGAAATACAACATCACATAAAGGAAATGACAGTGATGTTTCCTCTACTACAGGATGTGAATTCAAAATAATCTTATTGTAAATTGTACAACATGCTCAACACCTCAAGAGGGTGTGCTAACAATGAGGGTAGGGATAAAGATATCAAGATTTTTGTTAATTAGAGGGTTATAGTACAGTTCTTGTAACAAAAAGGTCGAATATGGAGAAACTCAGTATTAGATGGTTCTAAAGAAAACCTTATTATTAGAGATGCAGGTGCCATTGATTGTGGTGAAAATAAAAGTATTTATTTTGAGCAGATCAGCAGTTAAGCAGGAATAAATGGCATCGGGTCATTATATGTAAATTGAAATCTAACTGCAAGGATAGAGCACTTATACATGAATTCATAAACCCCAGACCAAATGAATTGGTTAGAGATCAGCAGCCATATGAATTTCTCACTAAATGTCTCTCACCCCATTGACACTTTTTTCAGTACTCCATATGCTATATTGCAAACTACAGATTTAGCCCTTTTGCCCAAAGGCATCCGAACCTGTGAAAAGCCTAGCTGAAGCAGTGTCTATTGTTCATTGACAACTTGTCAATTTACTTCCAGGCAAAATAACTCATAAACATGATAAGTAAGGCAGATAAAACAAGAATTCTTTCACACTTTGTAACTTTACTGCAAAAATGCCTTGTTTTTCATAAACGTGTGAAATCTCCCCTCAGAATTGTGACTGTGCATTGAACTTTAAAACTGTGTAGAAACCACGCATGCATCTCACGCTCTCTGTCTATAATAAGATGAATGTTAAATATTAAAGATGCACTAAAAGTGGTAAAATGAAAGATATTCAAAGGCTGAACAACATTCTCATTTCAGTAGCTGATAATAATATCACTAGCTGAGTTAATAAAAGTTCATTTTAGGGGAAAAAGCATCAAAAGACAAATGTTTGAATTCCAGTCTCCGAACTGGCATTCGTATATTTCTTTAATGGTTATTATGTAAATCTTTCCACTTCTGGAACCATATAAAACTTCTTTACTTCATAGACAGTGGCAAAGAGCATTAAATAGACATCAATGACATACCAATTTAAAACATGGTCATACAAATAACTTCCTAGTGCTCAATAACAATCATATTTTTCACAAAAGACATTTAAATGATTAATTTTTTATACATTGCCATACAGACAATTTTGCAATCACACACTCAGGGTTTAGTTGACTGCACATTCACACACACAAATTACTCACAAGAAAAACTTTGTAACAAGTTGCCAAAAAGCAGCTATAGAAATGATATTATTGCACATGCCATTAGGCTGCGACCATGTTTACAGTGCTAAAAATATTAGCACTTTTTCCCTCCAAGATAACTGGCAAATGCCTCTTCTCCCTTTGCTAATTTCCTTACTCTTTCTTGACATGTGCTAAGTTTGTAATTCCATGGGAACATAGTTAGACGATCTTTTCTGTGAGCAGGGTTACTTGCACACTAGTTGTGACCTCTGATGTGGTGTTTCCACAACACGAACAATAGGTGCTGTGAGACAGTGGGAATAAAAATTGAAAAACAATGCTTAATCTTGCGTAGATTGCTGTTGGGCCATTGGTGCGCCCAGCCAGGAGCACTGGGGCATGTGACTTTGCTGAGGAGGCCCTGAGCCCTCAAAAGCCTCCAAAAGTCTTGATGAGTCAAGCCTAGTAGGTTCTACCTAGGTGGTTCTCCTCCAGTTGCCGGTGACATGGCCCATCTCTGCTCCAGGACTTATGCCTGTCCCCATTAATTAGTTATGCTGTGAAATGGAGCCATTGGGGTGTGGTTCCTTTCCAAATTCAAGAAAGATCGGGCGGATCTTTGGATGAGGGGAAAGAAGTTAGGACCTGTTTTATGAGTAGCCAGGAGCCCATGAATAAAAATGTGATTTTTTTTTCTTGCTTTCCAGTTATATTTGCCTGTGACAATGAAGAATGTCAAGCTTCAAACTTTTGTTTTGAGTAATGAATTAGAGTTAGCAAACATTAAAATTGCAAACAAATATTAGTGAGACATTTTCTCTTAACCCAATAATAAAAAAGATTCCAACTTTAAAAAAATTGCATTATTTATATTTTATTAATATTAGATGATTCTTTGCTATGTATAATTAGAAGAAAAAATGAAAAGAGAATTATGAAAGCATCATCAGCTATTGATTCAAAACTGAAACTCACTTTCTGTTTACACATCCTTTCAGATTTTTATTACACATTCATTTTAACCAATTACAACTGTAACTATAATTTACACAGCATAGTTACTAATTTGTTTTCAATTTTATCTGTGGGTGCTATAAATAATTTGTCATGGTTTTTCAATGAACTTCACTACTATGGGAATAACGGAAGGGAGATGTGCTGTACAGATGCATGTCCACCACTACACTAAGGAGAGAAAATTACATCCCAAGACTATTTGGGTTTAATTTATCTATGGCATACAACTTAGTTATGCTCCCTAAACAGTACTGTTATAGACAAACCACAGTAATGAAACAGCTATTTTCTTACTCCATCTTTTCCCAGTACTTTTCTATGCCAATTATTAGTGCACTAATTGAACTGCTGCATTATAAGACACTTTTCAGAGTGCAAAGCGCTTAATATATTATGTGTGAGACTTAATATATTAGAGCTTAATATATTATGTGTGAGATGTTAGTCAGTCTATTGGTTAAAATAGTTTAAATAGATTTGTAGCCATACCTTTACTTATTTAGACTGGAATTTTGCTCTGTTCCCCTGTTCTACTAACCTTCCTTTCAGTTATGGCAATTTACAGAGCCTCTGGTGCTGTATTAAAACTAAAGGCAGTCTTCATGGGTGCAAAGAAGTGAATCCCTGAATGTGTACCTGGAGCAGAGTGTATTTACAGAGTTATAAGCTGGCATTTACAGTTGCAATAAATCCTTAATGCAATGACTGCGTTCAAAGATGTGATGCTATAAACACCACAGGTAGGAAAGGGATGTGTGATCCTCCCTCTGAGCAACTGATCAGCTGATATTCACCAGCTGATATAAACCTCTGCTGATTCTCATCTTGCAGAGAGCCAGTAACAAATATGGGAAACACTTTGCAGGCTCTCCCATGTACGAAAAGCCTCACTCCACCTGGTGTAAATCCTCTGGACCCTTTGAAGCCAATGCAATTCTGAGACATTACTAAAATAAAGAATAACACCTCTCTGATTCTGGAGGCTTGGAGGACATACAGTGAAAGTGCATGGTGCAGGTGAAAATTGTACGGTAAAATAACTACTGCAGCATTCCAGGTGTTTGGTGAGTTTTTTGTGCTTTGTTCACTGGCATCCTGGCAAGAACTAATGTAAATAACAAAGCAATTCTGATACAGTTTTGTGAGTCCTACACATTACAGGTGGTCTCTCCTGACACTCTCAAAACTATCCTCATGGATGTGGTAGAATTGAGAATCTGGAAAAAATCTTCACCTACTAAAGAATGGGGAATTTAGCATTGCTTCTCTCCAATGCATGAAAAAATAGTGAAAATTCTTTCTTCATGAAGATGTAGTCCATCATTGCTGCAGGTAAAACTTGGTGGAGTTAAATAGCCCAGCCATTGCCTAACACCTCAAGGCTTGAATCAGGGATCAAGTCTAATTTCACAACATTTTCTATGTCTTTATTTTCTACTAAGGTATATTTTAATGTTGAATTTAAAAATGAAAATTGTGGCTCCTTGTGGCGCCTTCTCTTTTATGAAATATTTTTTATACAACACATGGCAGCACATTAAAAGGGCTTAGCTGTGTTGATTATCTATCCAAATGTTTAATCAATAGCTAGATGCAGTCTATCTGTGAAAGACCTTGGAGAAGTCCCACTTGCCTTGTTTCCCACCCCCAAGTGAGACATCAGTGAATGACTACATGGTCCATGCATATCAATGCAGAGGGGCTTAAACAAACACAGCATTAATGGAAAATTGTGGGTCACCTTGTCAAAATATTTGAAATGCCCCTTAATTTTTTTTTAAATTTATTTTTTATTAAGGAGGAAAAGAACAGTAAACTGACCTTGTGATATCATACTGCCTTTCAGAAAACGAATACTACTCAGCCGGCAACCTGCTCATTGGTGCATGGGGCAAAAATCTATTCCAAGCAAATTATAAAATACACATCCTCATGTGTTGATACAACCCTTGGTAACTGCCTGACAAAGTGTTAAACAATTGTACTCTTGGTACAGAACATGTTTGCTGACACTTATTTGGAAAATATATGTAGGGGCCTCTGAGTGATTCATAAGCAAGGGTTGCGGATGCCAGGGTGTGCTGGATGTTAATGCATTGCAAAGTCAGGGAAAGTTCATCTTGTGACCACGGCTCCTGGACTAGCTCCAAGAATATGCCATTTGCAGAGATGGCATTAACTGCAAGAGGGCTGTTGTGGGATTTGGATTCCTGCCCTTGTATTTATCTACTCACAATGTCATTAACACCCACATTGATCCTGAACTGCTGGTGGTGCCAAGGTTGTTTTGTTTGCTGGTGTCACAAATCACGAACAAGAGAAAATGGTTCTGATAAAGATAACAGCTCTGCAGCTTTACATTGTTATAAATGAGCCATAGGAGCCCTCCATACCTGCTAGTAATGTGTTATAATGTTTTTGCTTAGCCATTATTTAGAATCATTATCTTTGCTTTGGCAAAATTAGTGTTAGGATGACTATAATATGATCTGCATGAGGATTGTCACAATGCATCAGTCAATATCTTTCTGGTCTTGATATACTGCTGAAGACAATGCTGTAGGTTAAAACTGGCAACAATGACAAACCACCATTAATTAGCTAAGTATTGCTTTCATAATGAGGCTTGTTTTGAATGGGAAAGAGAACTACACAGAGTAGTAGGCTATTTGCTTTAATTTCTGATGTATATACAGTGAGTTGAATCTCCAGTTTAGCGGCACTAATTGCATGTATATAGCTACATAAATATGTTGATATCTTTACATATACATAAATGCTGAGGGTTTTTTTTTTTAACATTCATGTGCAATCATGGATACAATATTTGAAACAACCTATTATTCTATAGCCACAATTGCATCAAACACACTAAGAAATCTTGCAAAACTTACACACTTTGTGGTTTCACAACCACAGGCTGGAGAATCTAAAACAACAACTAGCAGAAGTATTGCTGCAGCTGTTACAGTAGCTTTCTGGTCTTGGTTGGTGCAGCATATACAAGACCAAAGTGGCTAGAAGAAGACCACGCAGCACATCAGTAGCAGAGAAACAAAATTCCATTTAGCCTTTCTCAATCCAGCGTACAGTGGCACTTATGAGTAGAAGTGAGTGTTCTGTGCCAGCTTCATACACTGGGAAACACTTATCTGTGAAATTGGCTGTTTAATTATGAGTAATAATTAAACAGCCAATAATTAAACAGCCAATAATTAAACAGCCAATTCTTCTTCAAAGAACTTGAGCCTCAGGTAATATTAGTAGGCACTAAGAATCCTATTCATGTACAGCATATTACCCCTTTAAACCACTCTGTTTGTAAGGAATTGAAGGAGACCATGACCAGTGTATTTACACCCTTGATAAAAATTCTTAAAAGCATGAAAAATCTTACCTCCATATTAATTAAAAGAGAAGGGTGAAGTATTTGCTTTGGATGGGTCTGAAGTTCAGCGATCCCCAAAACACTAACCCTTAAACACCAAAAAGGATATACAAGTTCAGTTTTCCTCCAAGTCTGATGTTTTCATATCTCCTTTACTCTTGGAATGTTCTTGCTAGTCCAGAGAACAATTTTGATCGGGATGGTGATTCCAGTTTACATTTTTGAAGTGAGAACATGTCTTGATACAATTCTGTACTTCAGACTTAGGCTTAATGGCTGTGAACACTTGATTTCTCTCAAAAAAGAAGGGGTGTTTTTAAAATGTATCTCAGAGTAGCATTTCATCTTGATGGCTACACCTGCTGATGTCTCTGGTGTCCTCATGAGCTCAGCAAATGCATTTAGCTTTCTCTGAGGAACTCATGGAAAAATTTTATGAGGTCAGCCCATTCAAAGTGATCAGGGTCTGACTTTGCTGAATGCCTGTATAGTACAATTTGCTACTGACAGAAGACAAAAATCTGTAAACACAAATGCAAAGAGAACAAGATTTAATGTCCTCTAAGTGATACCTAGAAGTTGCTGTTTTGAGTGTGCTGAAATACACACTCATGTTCTCCCTACGTAAATGAATTGCACTTGACACTTTGAGATTAAATGTATATTTGCAGATTAAATGGAAGTTTCTCCCATGCTTCAATTGTCTATGTCATCAGTAGCAATATTCTCAGTGTAGGAAGGTGCTCCCATATTGGAGATCAAGTTAATAAAAGTTTTTCTTGGAAACAATCTTGTTCATGGGTATTTGACTGGTGAAAATCATAAAATAAGATTTGAGTGTTTTCTGTATAGGCGGTAAATGTTCTCAAAGAAGAGAAAAAGTGTTCTCCTTTCAAATATTGTGATTACATTGAATTTGTCACCTACCCTAGACCTAACTGCTTTGCCAGAGGCATATTCATCGTCTATTTGCAGTTTTGCTGACTTCCTTGCAGACCCTCATGCTGGTCTGACACATAGCGGGAAAGTGTAAAACCCATCACTGATTTATAAAACACTCATGCATTTAGAGACTTTTTATTTTGTAGCTTTTATTTGTTTCCCAGTGACTGAGACCCTCCAGGGTACAGAACTTTAATAAAGTATCACACAGAGGTGCAAAAATAGTATTTAAAATATTGTGTGAATTGCAACCATATCCTGTATTGCATTGTTACTCATAGGACTATTATGCACACACACACAAAAATATTTGTAGTTGATGTGAGAGATCTTTTTAACTGAAAGAAGGCAAGGTGATTGTCTTACTTAATATGCATTAGTAAAGCAATATTGCTTTTTAAATGCCTTTATTGAATGCAAGAAAACTATATAAATGGAGAAAATTTCAAACAAATATCTTTGATAGATTATTCACAAACATTCAAGCCCTAGTTATTCTCATATTCTGGCTGTTTCTTGCCTACAGCACTGAATAAGCAGCTAGAGGATTCATAAACAATTTAGAGACATACAAACCTATTCTTACACAGCAGGACATGAAAAAGGCCTTTTTATTCAGAATTCTGATTCACCACCATTGAAGCAGGGGTTTGTTCAGCATGTGACAAATGATAGACTCTGGATAGCTGATTATATGGAAGTTTTGCTTCACTCAAGTAGATGTGGTACTGGAAAAGCTGTGAAAAACTGTGAAGTTCATCTGTTCGCTGTGTCATGCTTCCATAGCATAATGCTGCCAACATCTTGTGTGATCTCTGCTGTAAGCCACCACTGTTCTGCTGAGCAGAAGCTCCCATCTGTGGCTTCTATCTTTCTCAAATGCTTTGAACAAGTCAGGGAGGGCAAAAAGTGCAAGGTGAGATCTCACCACTGAGCTGGAAGTTGTCTATGCCAATTGAATTGAGTGCAGCTAAGTGAACAAAGAGGGATCACTTGATTTAATTGGGATGCCATATTATATTAAAAATGCTGTCTCTCAGTCTTCCAGAGAAATGAGCCTTCTAGTCCAAAGGGCTCAACTTTTAAGTGCTGCATAAGTGCCCAGTGCCTATGTCTACCATTCCATGGGATTTTACACAAAAAGGGAATACGTGGCCGAAAACAGACTTGGAAAATAACCTTTAAAAATTAAAGCACATCAACAGTTCTGTTTTACTGATATTTTTCTGTTTTAAATCTGCAGTTGCAACTTTAGTGTCCTTGGTAAGACACTCTTCCACAAGAGTGCATTGACTCCTTCTCAAACAGAATTTACTCTGGAAGATTCCTACATTTGTATTCAAACTCACATGGATTTTAATGTGATAAATAGTTTTGGTGGTTTATCATTACACATTGCCCTACTGTGAAGGGAACATCAATCATTCTTGGTAACCACTCTTCAAAATCTAGTCTACCTTGGTTTCAGCCTGATGCCAATTTGCCTTTCAGATGTGAGTTGCCATTTCACTGCTATTCTTGTTCAAGCAAGAAACTTTGCTCCCTTTGGTAGGATTTACCTGGTTTTTCTTTTGATATTTCTGAAAAAAGTGCCCAAGAGAACTGGGTTTTTCTTCTAATATTTACTCCTCCCTTGTATACCTCTGTCATGGACATAAGAATTTTTTGGAACTCTACTGGTTTCATGTAAATATCAAATTGCCATTAAATGATTTTGTAAAGACTTCTGTAGTTGGTTAAATTTGTTTCTTCTTAACAATGTGCGAAAGAATGAGAATAACTTTGCATATGTATTTCAGTTACTTTCCAGGCTTGATTAAGTCACAAGCACAAAGGGTCCTTGTCTTCTGATATTTTGGCACTTCTGTATGACTGTTCTAGCAAAAAGTTAAAATCTGGAAAAATATTAGAAAAAATGTATGCAGTTTTTTGAATCTTGAAAAATTCATGCTACAGCTTTTCATAGAACCTGTTTCTTGATACCATTACATATGAATTCTTAGGAAAAGATGCAGAACATTTTAATTAAATAAAGCAGCTGACATTGCATAGAATCAGCAAATATCAGCAGGTTATTTTGATACAGGGAAGTAGCTAGTATTCTTTTCAACAAGAATAGATATAAATACATGTGCTCACAGATGTAATTTTTCCCCCTCACAATCAGGACAAACCAGTAATGGAGGACATGCATCAGCAGCACTAGGAAGAAAAAGACAAATCATGGGGACTATTGTATCACCGAAGCACAGCATATGACCGCTGAATCACAGATCAACCACAATACATCTCAGAAGAATGTCACATATCATTGGAAAATAAATGTAACTTCTGCAAGCAAAAGACACTAAAGGCAGAGCAAACTTCACTAGAGTGCAGAGGAACATGGATGCAAAGTCTAATTCAGCACATTTTCTAAGCATGCACACAAAAATTTCTGATTTTGTTTAAGAGCATGAAAACCTATACCGGTAGAAGTGATGTCAGTACTAAGCAAACAGAACATGAGTCAGGTGGACACATGTAAAAAGATTAAGTGTCCACTACTGAGGTAACTAGAAAAGACAATATTTAGCCATAATTGCCCCATAGTGTGTGTGACAACACTTATTTGCTATTCTAAAAAGCTATAATGTTGACAAAAGTACCATTAATTTTGATGTGGACAATTAACATGCACCAAGGAAGGCTCTTAATTTTTAAGGAAAAAGTGAAAATGTGCTTATATGGCAATATTTTTAATAACTAATGTGTTTAACTATGTACTGTGGTAGTTTTTTTGTTTATACATTAATCACTGATGTTATAATTGTATATTGACCCAAAATATGTAAACTGTTATGAGGTAAACTTTTGTTTCTAATTTAGGTCAGTGTCTGCCACACAGCTAAAATAGTAACTTGCCGTGGAAATGACTCCATATACTTCAGCAAAATGAATCCTGAACTTTAGATAGCTGAAGAAAAATTTAAGTATTTCTACATTCAGAAAGCTGTCCAGTGGCAAGAGAGGTAATTTTCACTTTAATTTCTGTTGTCATGTGAAAGTATACAACAAGCATTTTGTTTGGCACTTATTTCTTAATTTATGGTAATTGATTTTTCTACAAAATTATTCAGAATATACAGAATTATACCATTCATTAGATATTCCATAAAATGCATGCTTTATTATAAATTTCTTAAGTAAATCCCCCTCCCCCCAAACAGCAACAAAAACACCTCATAAAAGAAAAAAAAAAAGAAACAAAAATAAGCAATGAGCCTAAAAGAAATCAAGTCTTGATTTTCTGTGATTTTCATAGACCAATTGTGTGTGATTGCTGTTTTCTCAGACACTGTTCTCAAGTATAAATGATACTGTTTGTAACTCACTGAGATGAAACATTTATTTAGAAAAATAATTTGGGCCACTGCTATAGAAAATGAATGTTACATTCTTTGCATGGAAAAAGAGCATGGGATGATTTCCCCATAAGTCATGCTCTTCTGCAATATATAAAATCCTTTTTCTCCTACGTGTGCAAACACACTCCTTTGTTATATTACAATGGGGTGCATAAAAAGAGCCATTCCAAACTCTACTGATTAAAATAAATGTGCTCATAAAGGATCCAGGAGACTAAACTACTGCATCTCCAGAACAGCAGTAACTTACATACCAACAAGTTATTTTCAAGTTTGACAGAGGAAGTAATCGGCTATCAACAAGAGGTAATTGCCTGAGCAAACTACATCTTTACATCTCATACATGCTGTCACCTTGGTAAGAAAGAAATACGCCACTATCAATTCATGAGAAAAAAAAAATGAAACATTCCTTTAAAGACTGCTTTTCTCAGCTCTTTGAGAGAAGATACACACAGCTTGGAACATATCTAATCTGTAGTCTTTTCTTATCATTGAAGAGTATCCTAACACACCACAAAACTCATAAGCTAAGCAGCTTCGGGCTATATTAGAAAGGAGTCATTTTAGATTGGAACATAAATTTTAATCTGAGATTTACCTGTGGCTGTCATAGGTGAAAGCGGGTTAGTTACAAAATCCTTCAGGAATAAATGAAGGGACTCTTAAGCAAAAGAGACAAAATTATCTGAATTTTATACCAATATGGGCTGCTTAGAGAGCTAGATGAATATGCACAGACACACAGCCTCTCTTATATTAATGTTACACAAATATTCATTTGACTGAAATGCTCTTGCCCCAGGGGTGACAGAGTTTTGAGCATGTGCATGGATGGCTTTTTTATAAAAGCAACGTGAAAGGTGTTAAATAATTATGTAAATTTGTTATACGGTACGTATTTTATTGCACTTTAACATGTAACACTGAAAGAAACAGGTATCATAGAAAAGAAAAAAATTTTTTTTTTCATGACAAAATAAATCCTTTCTTTAAAGTCATGTACTAAAAAGGCTTGTTAATTAAGGAAAGTCATAAGTGGTAGTAAACTATTAATATCCTGTAAAGTAACAGAGGGGCTAGCTGTAATGGGTAAACAGCAATTTTCTGAAAGTTAAAAAGAACCTCTTCTTTCTAGGGACCATTGTCCACTTTTTCTGTTAGCCTTATTTTACCTGCATTTAGTTATTAAATAGAATTTTAATAACTGGAACAAAACATTGGCCTCTCTTTCTGTTCGGCTAAAGAAACAAGTCTTAATTTTCCCTATCTCTTCAACTTCTATTTAAACAAATTAGCTCCCTTATGTTACCTGTAGCACTATCAGTTTGAGGACAAATAGCTAAAAATGAATTAAAAAACCTTCCCCAAATTGATTCATCCTGAATAATGATATGGGATGTTCATATTATGGAACCTGGTAGGATTGCTTCATCAAGACAGTAAACATTGCAAAAATAGAGTCAGAATTTGAATTTTCCTAAATTAAATACTGTAAGGCATATAGGAAGATAACTTTTTTCTATCCAACACTTACGATCTCTTCCAACAATGAAAAGTGGAAAGGTCTTGAAAGATCTTTGGCAGCAGTCTGGCAAAAGATATAAACTACTGTCAAGCATAATATGGAAGAAAAACCATCTCAGTTGACAGAAACAATATGCTTCAATTTTTCTCTTGGTTATGATTTTGTATTCCAGTGGTATTTTGAATTCCAAATTAATTGCTGTGGTTATTAAAGACAAAACAATCTTTTCTTAACCACAGGAAAGTAATGAAGGCAATCTATCAGCACAGTCAGCAATCAATTTTTTGGTTTCCCTGCGTGTCTGCCTGCACATAGTGACTTGTGGTTGGTAAGGTCTGAAGCTTGGTCTGATTTTGAAGAGCTCCTACTGTACCCAAGCATGGTTCCATTTCTAAAGAACAGATTTAATCTGGACAGGATCTGGCCACACAGACACTACAAATTAAATGAAATTCACAAGATTTAAATAAAACCAAACCAGTTAAAAGCAGACTACATAGGCTAACATTTTCCATTCAAAAATTTCAGTGCCAGTTCTTGTGAATTTTGTGCATTTTATCAATGGTAATTCTTGACACAGGAAAAACATCCTCTATTACAGACTGCTGCATGAAAAAAAGAAATATGCCATCAACACCTGTCCCTAGTAGAGTAATAAAATGTTGCAGATTTCAGAGATAAAAACTTCATAATAAAATATGCTCTGTATGAAAATAATAAGATTACTTTTTGAATTGAAACAAAGATGGAAACTGTTTTCTGAAGTGGAAAACTGGAAGATTAAAATTAAATCATTGCTTCTATGCCTTGACTGAAAGAAAATATGGTATTACAAATATCATTCAACTTTTATTAGTGCATGACAGTAAATGAAAAATGGGACTGTTCACCCTAGGAGCAAAACAGGTGAAATTTATTAGGAGTGAACAGTCTCATTTGTTGTACAATCTTGTGACCAAAACAAGAACTGAGCTACCAAGACATCCTTGGCTTGAAGAAAGAAACCAGACTGTGTAGACTTCCCTGATGAAATAAAATGTCAGTGGTGAGGTCTTCGTATCTTCTCCCATGTCTGTCAAATGATCATCCCTGATAATTATAGCTTTTTCCACGTTACTTTTCATCAAGCACATCTCATGTCTCCCAAGAGGAATGTTTTCCCATGCCTAACTTTTTGGCAGAGGTCATTAAATAATACAAAAGACAGGTTTCTTTAAAAAGCAGCCATTTATTGCAGAAGGATGTAAGTTTCACATCTAGTGATAACTTTTGTTCATAAACCTATGTCCAATAATAGATCAGTTTCCGTTCTTATCAGCAGCTTTTGGAACATAAAGGGATCTTTCCTAATTGCAGAGTATGTTGAAAGCTCACAAAAGTGTGAGAGGGAAGACATATTTTCTGTGCCACATTCTCAAAGATAGGCTTGCTGTGTTGATTTAGCATGGCCTGATTTTTTGGTAGCAGGAGAGGCCCACAGGGAGAAGCTACACCTTCTGTGAGATGCTGCTGAACCCTTTAGAGAGGTTGGTAATGGCTCTGTGATGACACATTTAAGAAGAAAATCAAAACGGTGTGGGTGCAGCTTTTCCCCAGGGGTGGGGAGCTGCTGCATCCTGGGTTGTGGCTGCTGCCACGCCTGGCTGCCCCGAGCTAAGCGTGCTGCAGGGAAAGGGCAGTGGTGGCAGGGGCTGCGGTGCCCTGCGGGAAGAGAGGGTTAAACAGCACCAACAGCAGGGCGGCGGCCACTGCCCGTGCCGGGGTGGTGGGGCCACCTGGCCAGCAGCAAAAGCGCGATGAGGGACTCCCCGACACAGAACCTAGACAAGATTAATTCTCAACACCACAGGATCTTGAAATAATCTTTGAATCAGTAGAACTTGTTGACAATAATATCTGCAAGTAACAATTTTTCTTTTAGTCAGAGAAGTGGAGGAAGTGGGGATGGGTGAGAGAAAACAACATGGAAGCACCATGGTCTGTTGAAAAGAAAGGGGAAGGAGGTGCTCCTAGTGTTGGAGCCAAGATTCCTCTGCAAGCCGTGGTGAGGACTATGGTGACAAAAACTGTCCCCTTGTAATGCATGAAGTCCATGAGGGAATGTAAAGATCCACTTGCAGCCCATGGGAAAAGTGCTCATGCCCGAGTGGGTAGATACCAATGACAGCTATAATCTGATGGAAGACCCGAATAGAGAGAAAGAGACCTCTGTTTCCATAGATAGAAAGAGAGCCCTTGCTTCCAAACTAGAGCAGCCTATCCTTAAAAGATTACAAGCTGTGGACAAGTGACCCATGCCACAACAATTTAGGGAAGACTGCCTGTAGGAGGGACCCGATGGCATAGCAGAGAAAAAACTCCTCTCTCTGAGCGAAAGATCTCGAGTGACAAACTGAACAAAATCCCCACACACTGTCTCCCTGCACTGTCAGTGGGAAGGAGGGAGGAGCTGGGGGGAGAAAAGGTGTTTCAAGGGCTTATTTTATTTCTCATTACCATCCTCTAGCTCTGTAAGTAATACATTTATTTTATACCATTAAATTTGAACCTGTTTTGCCCTTAGAGTGTTTTTTTCCCCTCCCAATCCTTTTCTCAACTCATGTGCCTTTTGGAAAATTTTTTCCCTCTCCTCTGCCCAGCTGTAGCAGGAGAGGGTAAACAAACCACTTTCATATGTGCCTGGCATTTGACCAATGTCAAACCACAACACTTGCAAAAACAGAACAGATGCAAGTTATGTACCCTATATAACTTGTACTTTAAGTTCTCCACATTTGTTTACCCTTTTCATAACAGTTTCCAGAAAAATGCATGAAATGTAATTAAATAATTTTCTAACAGTTATGGCTCTTTTTCAAAGACCAGGTCTTTCAAAACATCAGAGTACATGCTAAATATTCCATGGAAGTTAGAATAAGAGCCTTTTCCAAAAATGAGGAAATCAGAACAAGGGATATAGATCAGCTCAAACATATGCCAGAAAGATTCACAAACCAGTTTTATTTTTGATTGTCTCATGGTTTAAAATATGACACCCAGTGCTTATAAAATACATATGTATGTGTACGGATATTTTTCTGTGACTCTGTCTTGTATTTCTACTTGTTTCACAGCTGAACCTCTCAATTCAAGTGCTCATTTTTTTTTCACTTCTGGATTCCTCTTTCCTCTGTTTGCAGCTTAATTGAGCTTCCTTTGGCAAAAAGGTGAATGCTCAAGGACAGAGTCTGTGGATATGCTGTGAGGGGCAAGGTCTAGGCTGGCATCACGCTTGCATGAAAAGGTTTGCGCTGTTGGGACTGGTATGAGCTGACACAAGCAGGAAATATTATATTCCTCCTCCTGATGGGGCACCAGCAAAAGGAACCTCCCTTCCTCTGCCACATGTAAGGATTGGGTTATTGTTCATCCCCTGCTCACCAGAGCTGAGACTCATGGCTGTGTTGGTATTCCCATGCTGCTCCATAAAAGACTTAGAGAGGCACAATTACATGATTCTGTACTTCTGCCCTTCTCACATATTTTGTCAGCAGGAAAGCAGAGTACATGACACAAAAAGATAAGTGAAGATGGTTCTTTATGATGTCAATTAATTAGGGATTTATTTTTGAGTACTGACTTAAAATTTACTGACTAGTCAAAAATTCCAGTTACCCATGCTACCTGCTCCTTGCAGACAGGTTGCTGGTAAAATAGCGCTGAACCTTGGTTTCACTAGTGATGAAAAATGCTGTCTTTTGGCAAATGATGCAAAAAACAGCTAACTCAAAGAAAATCACACTAAGGTACAGCACATTCAATACTGTAAGCATGTGTTTGGTTGTGTCAGTGATGAGAAGAGGTGTGAACTGTGAATCAAGTCCTAGCTTGTGGAACTGTGAAACAAAATTTTTCCACACTAATTTTGGCCTTCCTCCAGGGCTGAGACTGTAAAGATGCCTTTGGACATCTGCAAAGGCAAGGGTCTGATTCCCATCTCCATGCTAGATGACCTGGCCTGACTACTGCTACTGCTCCTTACTTCAAATCTTCAGGAAATTAATTTGATCTCTTGCAACTTTCAATTATTTCAGAACAAAAAAAAAAATTATGGAAAGAGCTTTAATTAGCCATTTATCTTGGTCATAAATCACTATGTTTTGGCACTTTTGAAAGTGCTGGGGATACAGCAGACCCATCACATTACAGAGTTAGGTCCCAGTACCAAACTTTCACACACCTAAACACATTTTTCATTTGAAAAACAGATTAAGTTACAAACTCTTTTCTCAATTAACCCTGGCCTAATGCAATAAAACCCTGCATAATCTTTCCTGTTAAAGACTAGATGCAAACCCAACTGAGGAGCACAGCAAACCAGCCAGAAAACCAGACTGAGGGTGGTTTTTAGCTACATGACAATCTGTGAACAGAACTTGGAGGAAAAGCAAAATCCACTGTAATGTACTGAGTCGTTATTGTTAACAGCAGCATAACTCTTCTGTAACAGCAGTAACATTGGTCTCAACTGGGGAAACACGGCAGGAGGCTCATGGAGTGCTCTTCCAGCATGCTGGGGAAATGATCCCTGGTGAACGCCCAAATGCATCTTGAAACATCAGAAGTGCTGGTAACTCATGTGAAGCATGAGTTACAAATATATTACGAAGATGTATATGCTCAAAGCTGCGGTTATATGAAGCATGTCATCTGTACAGCCCAGAGGAGAAGAATTAAATTGTGCAATCCTAGTTAGAAGCTGAATAGATGCACTAACATTTGGAGCTGAAAGGGATAAAATGCCATAGCAAGCAGTGGCAAAGGAAACAAGGTTTGGCCTTTCCTATGCCATTACTATGCCCAGAATAACATTATGAATGGTGATACATAAACCTAATACTACAGGGGAAGCAGAAGCTCCATCTTTTAAAGGATTCTTGTAGCACTAAACCCTTCATGGCTTGAGCTGACAGAGGCTCCTGGGTGGGAGAAGTGCTCTTTCATTTGTCCCATGGAATCCCATTCAGGTTCTGCTGTCATATGAATAGCTGATAATTGGCATTTCCTTTCACTCACATAGCTCCCCAGGAAATTGCAGCAGTCTGCCAACCTGCCTAAAGCAAGTGGCGTAGAGAGAGGCGTGGTGGCAGCTGCAGGCAGCACAGCTGCCCCATGACAGTCTAGGAGCTGCCAGATTACCTGTATGGGATGCAAACCTCCTCGGGAATGGGCTGATGTGAGGTACTTCAATGCTACTGACCAGCTCAGTGTATGGTCACATTTTCTCTTCCTTTTCTTTCAAATGCAGCATTCACCAGCTGGTGACTGCAGCAAAACTTCAGGACTAACAAAGCCCAAGGGCACTTGTTGATATATAAAATAAAGATTTTTGTAACAGCGAAGAGAAGTTCTGACTCTGGGGGTCAGGACGGGATGTTTGTTTTGGCTTTTTTTTTTTTTTTTTTTTTTTTTTTTTTTTACAGCTAAGATAATACAACTTTTCCTGATTTTTCTCTTGAAGAAAATACCTTTGTGACAGTGTGATTAAAAAGAAATTATTAGAAGTAATATTTCAATGAAAGCTGAGCACTTTGAACTTAAGCAAACTGCTGCTTACTACTGTCCATAAAATTTCATAGTCTGTTGTTCCTGTGAGAGGAAAAAAGATGACTTCATAGAATTAAAAAAGTTTTCCCTTCATCAGTAAGTAGAACACTGCACCCCCACAAGTCCAAATTAAGCTACATGGGAAGCAAGATGTCTGATGGATTAATTGGATTTAAGGGCTAGAACTGTGGGGACAATATAAAGGTCTTTTTGAATACACTAATTGCAAAAGGTAGTGCAGGAGGAAGATCATCACCTCACAAATGGGGACAGAGAAAAGGTAGAGTGCTTAGTACTTTCTTTGCTCTGTCTTCAAAACTGATAATAGGCTAAGGGTGTGTCAGTGCTCTGCGCTGGAGAAACATAGCTGTGAGAATGAAAAGCTCACAGTTAAACCTGAAATTGTAAGGGATCTGCTGATCCAACTGCATTCTATAAATCTAAGGCTTGATAGGAATGACTGAGAATCCTCAAAAACGTAGCTGATGTTATTGTGAAGCCTCTGTCAATGATTTTTGAATGGTCTTGGGAATATGGAGAGGTCCCAGCTGACTGGAAACTGGCTAATATTGTCCCAGTCTTCAAAATGGGCAAGAAGGATGACCCTGGCAAGTTCAGGCCTGCCAGTCTCATTGTAGTGCCTGTTAAGATTATGAAGAAGGTTATTCTGAGATGTGTTAAAAACACCTGAAGGACAGACAACAGAGTAATTAGTCACAGCCAGCACAGCTTCATGCGGGACAAGTCCTGCATGGTTTCCTTTTATTACAAAATAACTCACTGTGGTAGTTACAGCTGGAGTAGAGTTAATTTTCATCACAGTGGCTGGTATCATCACAGGGCTATATTTTGGAATTTTGCAGAACTAGGAATTGATAATATAGAGGTTTTTCTATTATTGCTGAGCAGGGCTTACAGACAGCCTTTCTGCTGCTCATCCTGTGACACTGGTGAGGATGTTGGGGGTGCATGGGAAGGTGGGAGGAGACACAGCCAGGACAGGTGACCCAAACTGACCAAAGACAGATTCCAGACCATGTGGCATCAGGCTCCATATATAAAGTATGGGGAAGAAAGAAAACAGGTATGTCTGGAGTGAGGACCTTTATTTTCCCACGTAACAGTAATGTGTGATGGGGCCCTGCTCTCCTGGAGAGAGCTGAACACCTGCCTGCCACTGTAAGAAGTGGATTAATTCCTTAATTTGCTTTGTTTGTGTGTGTGGCTTTTGCTTTCGCTATTAAACCGTGTTTATCTCAACTCATGTGTCTTGTGGCTTTTACCCTTCCAGCTCTCATCCCACAGATGGGGGAGGGAGACAGTGGATGCATGGGCTTTGTTTCTACCTGGGGTGAGCCCATGACAGCCACTCACATTGTTTTCTGAGAAACTGCAGCTACTAGTTTATAAAAGGATGCCAGTGGATGTAACCTTTTTGAGTTTCAGTAAACCTTTTGATTATATCTCTCCCAGTATCCTTCTGGAGAAAATGTGCAGCACACAGCTGGATAAACATATCATAGCATGGGTGAGCAAGTGGCTCACAGCTCTGGCATGAGGGGTGATAGTGAATGGGGTGGCATCAGACTGGTGACCTGTCACCAGTGGGGTTCCACAGGGCTCCATTCTTGGCCCTGTGCTCTTCAGCATCTCCATAAATGACTTGGACACAGGAGTGGAAGGGATACCAAGTAAGTTGGTATCTGGAAGAAGCTGATGGCAGAGAGACCTCAGCAAATCACAGGAATGAGCAATGACCAACCATGTCCAGTCCAACAAGGGAAAGTGCCAGATTCTGCACGGGGGTGGGGCAACCCTGGATAGATGGACAGACAGACTGGGGAATGAGATGCTGGAGAGCAGCACCATGGAAAGGGACCTGGGGGTCCTGGTCAGTGGCAAGTTGAACATGAGCCAGCAGTGCCCTGGCAGCCAGGAGGGCCAAGCGTGTCCTGGGGGGCATCAGGCACAGCATTGCCAACCAGGCAAGGGAGGGGATTGTCCTGCTCTGCTCTGCACTGGGGCAGCCTCACCTCGAGTGCTGGGGGCAGTTTTGGGCACCACAATATGAGAAAGATATAAAGCTTTTAAAGAGCTCCCACAGAAGGGAAACACATGAGTGGCTGAGGTCAATTTTTCTGTTCAGCCTAGCGAACAGGAGACTGAAAGGACAGAGTCTGGAACTTCCTTGAGAGGGGAAAAGGGGGGAAAGACATTGATTTCTTCTCTCTGGTGACCAGTGACAGGAGCAGAGAAAATGGCCTGAAGTTGTATTGGTGAAGGTTTAGGTTGGGTATCAGGAAAAGGTTTTTCACCCAGAGTGCGGTTGTGCACTGGAACAGACTTTCCAGGGAAGTGGTCACAGCACCAAGCTTGACAGAATTTAAGAAGACAGTACTTTCAGAAATATGGTGTGATTGTGGTTGTCCTGTGAAGGGCCAGAAGATGGATTTTTAAGATGCTAGCAGGTCCATTCCAACTCAGGATGTTTTCCAACGTTGTGGTTCTGTGATTTCACACATCACAACTTTCAAATGCTTAGCTGATCATGGTGTCTTTTGCAAGACTAACCTAGGGAAATCTGTAATTAATATGTGTATTTCAACATACACATATTCAGGCACATATAGATATAAATAGGGTGATTTTAGACATCTGCCATGCAAAGCAGTGGAAATTGATTATTCAGTTGACTGGGGCAGTTTATAAGGTGGCTTAATATCAGTGAACAGCAATGATATAATTTCATTACAGCATGAGTGCTGCATGATGGAAAGATGTACAGAAAGCAGCTGACTCACAAAGGCCTTGGGCTGTAGTTTCTGCTGAAGCAAAATTTCCACTAATGCTTCCAAAACCAGAGGGAGACATCAACCTATTACTACTTACCATTATCACAGCTTTCAGGAACAGGACTGGGCCCTTAGACAGCACTTTTCATCCCATGAAATCCCATGCTGCTTTCCAAATTACATCAATTTGCAGGTAGATAGATAAAACTTTATCCATGATAAACCTGGTGACCTACAGGGTAAAATGCAGCAGAAACCCTGCACACCAGTTTAGAAGGGCAGCACTTATCCTGGATCAAACTGTCACTGTCTGCTGAGGACTGTGGAGTTTAATACCTCATTTCTACTAAAAATATAAGAGCAGAACTCTAGGGAACATAAGCATCATCTACTTTTATCCTAAGCCCAGACATGGCATCACCACACAATGTTGTTTACCCATTTCTGCTCCAGATCAGCTGTGGGAGGTTGGGTTTGTCATCCAGGTAAGACAGATATGGTGTTTATGAGGTCTGACATGGTATCAACCCAAGGTGACTTTGCAATGAAACAGAATTCCTATGCAGGCAGCGCACTCAGGGCAAGATGTGCACTCAGGGCAATTAATATTTTACACAGGAAACAGTTTTAATGAAACAAAGAACAAAACAAGTGGCATTAAGGAGCTTTTTGATATGGGAAAGAATATCACCACTGGGCTTTAAAATAATTAGTGTTAAATACAAAGAATTTAGTGAATGACAAAGAGCAAACAAATCCTGAGATCATATTCACTGTAAGCTGCAAATATTAAATTAAGGTTTTTAGAAGCAGCAGTATCTTTCCTGGCTAAGTTTACTTAGAGCACATCTGATGGACTCTATGAATAAAACTCCAGTTCTGAGCTGAGGCCATATATATTTCTAGGTTACTGAAAAACCTTAAACCTGGCTCCACTACAAAAATGCTGCGATGTACTTCACCATGGCAGTCTTGGCTGTTGAAACTGAAATGAGAAATCACAAAGCATTTAAATGCTCTTACTGACAAATATAGGTCTATAGTATTTGGATATAGAAATGAATTTTTGGAATTTTCTCATTATCTCTGGAGAGATTTCTGGTGCGACAAGGGTGATTATAGAAGGAATAAAAAATAAATAGCATTCAAAACCATGAAAAGAAGCTTGATGGCCATTAACTACTAATGAAAAGTTCTGCAGGGGTGTGATATAGCCAACAACTTGTAGTTTAACATACTGATAATGAATCCCAGCATAGCCATTCAAATCAAAGTCAGTATGCTTTCTTTTGTCCCTATGGAAATGTAAATCAATAATAGTGGCACTATCTGTACTACACCTATATGTATATCTATGAATATGTATTTCTGATTTGCAAAATACCATTGCATTTTTTTACTCTCATTTAATTCAGTTTTTTAATGCAGTGATGTGCATCTCTATTTTCCAATCAATTTATTCTGTTAGTATTTTTCATCATATTAAATCCTTACATTAAGTCAATAATGTTGATTACTTACCATAAGCACTGTGAACGCCATTCTAATACAGGTTATTTGCGATTTTACATCCTCATCTATATGCATTATTCCATTTGGAAAATTGAATGAAACCCTTGATTCAGAATCTGAAACACTTAGAAGTAATGATCCTGTTTACTGATTTACTGAAGTTGCAGGTTTTTAAGCACTATTTAATAGAAGAAACAAAAAGCACTATCAGGCAAAAAGGAAGCATCCAAGTTGGTTTAGGAGCATTCATACTATATGAATAATAGGAATTTTTTGTGATTTTTTTATTGTTTCAGATCTCTAAGGCAGTTATCTAACACTGTTAACCTCATTAATGCTTCAGTTTTCTTACAATACAGAATATGAATCTAATTAACTCAATGTAAGAGAAAATGTAGCACTCAACAACCAAATTATTTTGTCAGAGTCCTGTTTCAGTATTATTTGCTTATTATTGTGCAACTGATAATGGCTATATTTAATTTAGAATTATTGAAATAATTTAGAAAGTGCTTGAATCTTATGTATATCATATGCCCTAAGAAAGGTACAAGGTTACTTATAGCCCTTCACTGGTACTGATGCCTTTCATGACAGCAGTAGCATAGTGATTGAGCACTGTGAGCATCTGAAAAAGAGTTTGACACGATGTCTGTGCCCAAATGGGGCTCTGCTGAGAACCACTTCAAAGAGAGGGATCAACTCACAGTGGCTGTAAGAACCACCTGGAGGCACCAATGTGGACCATGAATAAGAGGTTTAGTTCTAATTTCAGAGGTAGCAAAAATAGGTATTACATTGTGTTTCGGGTGACTGTGAGGAAGACAGGCTGTCAACAACATTAACTGTATTTTGCTGTTACTCAGTAAATGGTAATGAATAAAACCAAAACAAATGTGGATTTTGGTGGGCAGATGATTTGGGGGTTTTTTTGTTTGTTTCCCACTTCTACTAGAATTGAATTTGAAGTCTTGGTGAATATGGTACCTTTAAGTGATGCATCTCTATTCAGATTATATTATTTCAAATTCAAATTTATAAGCATAAATTAGGGAAAATTCATTCTCACATATCCACAACGTTTCAAAGATTTTCTAAGCCATTACTACACTGCAGATACTCAGTTTACTTCGTGATCTAAGCCTTTCACTTGAGATTTTAAACATACTATTTATCTCCAAAACATCATGAATTTAGGACTCATTAGCATAGAATTAGAATAAATCTGAGGAAAACAATTGGGAGAATTAGAAACACATTACATACTAACTTTATAGAGTTTAATAAGCAGATGCTGAAAGCTTGTTTGATGCCATATTTTTATTCAGAATTATTTTAGGGATTATCTAAGAGCTGTACTGTGGATTATAGAAAAAGAGTAATTTCAGTTTAATTTAGCCCTATGAACATGTGAAAGTGTTTCAGACAGGTGAAATATACCAAGGGATGTCTTAAGCTACCACTCCAGGGACTATGAATAAAAAAAAAGTCAGTTGCTAAGCGGAGGTGGCATTTTACTAAGTCTGGATATAATTGTACTAGAAATCTTAAGGATACTTTGAAGCAGTCTTAAGATATTGCCTATTGGAATTCCTTCTTAGTGCAAATTTCACTGCAATTTATTTTAGCTCAAATATTCTTGTGACATAAGATTATAGTCTTGCTCTGGATATGTATATTCATATCACCAACAGAAATTGTTGAAAGCTAAGTATCCTTGCTTCTGTGCCAGCTGACTTACTTTCTGGTTCATGTCTTGCAATTGGAAATAGTCACAAAAGCCAGACATGGTCTTTTGATGCACAGACACTAAGCTGTTGGTCCATTTGAGCTGTCTGCCCATCCACTTATCTGTTTTTGCTGTTTCTGTTTGACTTCAGCAGTGCTGTTCTGTGGTTTCTCCCTCATTTTCTGTACCCCGATCCTAACCCATGCAAAACAGTCAGCCCCAGGACTTGCATTAATATTCCCTAGTACCCCAGAAACACATTTATGGGCACTGAGAAATACAGTAAGGTGCTTCCAGAGCACACAGATTGTCTATTCTCTCTCAGTTACCTTCCGCAAAATAAGGATGAAACATTGAACTTTTATCCAGAAAAAAATCCAGTGTCTACTATCACCCTCTTTTATTTTTTTCTCACACAGTCTTTCTATTTCTGATATCTTTCTTTTTTAAGTCATCAATAGGTAAAACCACCCTTTATGAAGTCCCTTTTTTCAAGTATGCCTTCCTAATGTTGAAGACTCTGTTACTTAGTTATCATCACACTTGAAGAGACTGATTTTCCTTCTGTCACCAACTTCTTTATTGTAAGACACACTATCTGAATCAGTTCTAATGATCCTGTCTTATTGATTGTTGATCTTCCACTGCCTATCAGTGGTATAAAGCCACATACCATCAAGTGACAATGTTTTGTCAGATGCTTAGCAGAGACTATCCAGGTTTACTGTTTATAAATGAAGTATTTGTTAAATTACAGTATGCAACTATAGATTCCACTTACTCCACATGCTTTAGAGAGATTGACACAGTGAATTATGAAGTCAAATCTTAAGATAGAAGAAGCCTATAAAGATTAAGTAATTTTATTCTTTTGCAAGCAATTAGTTGCACTACGCTGCTAAGTGGAGATCAGTCATAACTGAGGATTTGAGACAGGGCAATAAACAAATTACTACTGTTTTCTCTGAAACCTCTTGGTCTACAGACTGACTGTAATTTAATCCAGCAGCTCAGTAGATTGTAAATTATCCATTAGAGTTGTCACTGCCCCCTTGAAAAGGATTTATTTGACAATAAGGGTACAAGAAAGGAAATCTGCCTGGTTGTTTCAGATTAAATGGGACATTTGCAGCTGATTCATGATCATCACAGCTGTACTGTCTGTGTCTTGGATGGTCAAGACGTTTTACTTGGCAAGCACCAACATTAAACTTTATTAGTTTAACTGTTTGGCACCTGGCATTGTCTCCCTGTTTCAGCACCTATTGTGAAATTCACTGCAAAAAAGAGTGAAAAGTGACCAATGGACTTAGCTACTCAACAGAAAGGTGTACTAAGTGACTAGTTACAGTACTAGAAAAATTATGTCTTTTCCTTAACCAAACCTGAGGCTTTAAGAATCTCCATAATGAGCACTTCAGTATACCTTGGAAGCAATCTGCACTGCCTCATTGTTTTTGGCCATGGTTGGTATACCAGCCACATTAGATGACATTAAAAGAGTTGAAAGGACCTAGAATGCATCTGGCAGAGTTAACTGCAGCCTCTGAAAAAATTTACAAGTGTCTTTCTTTTCCTTCCTTCCTTTCCCCCCAACCCCACCTTTTTATTGTTACTATTATTTTTTGTTTTGTTTTTGTCTTGTTGTTTTGTTTTCTTTTGTTTCCCTCACCTATGCTGGGTAGTAAGGAACACAACTACAGTTTTTGCAGGAGGACAATTGCCCATGTTCTAGTATACTAGGATAGCTTTATGCTGCAATGAAGTATAACCATGCATAAAAATATTTATTTAAATGAAAGAGACTTTATTCTTTGCCTATCCCAGTGCAGTAGCTACAAAGCAGAGGAATTAATGTTTTGGTTCTCTTCTAAAACCCCTCTCTCAATGAATGAAAAATGTTAAAGAGACTGTTTCACTGTCAATTCTTTTTATTTCATTTGTATATCTACGCAGCTGATAGAGCCCCAAATCATGTCATTCCCATTGTACTATGAAAAGAAGTATAAAGAATATGTATACAATTGCTGGTTAGAAGAGCTTATAGACAAAAATCGATAGGACAAGGTAACAATATCTTATGTCACAAAGCTTTTGCACTCCCAGAAAATAATAAGAAGCACTATAAACACTGCAATATTTAAAACACTTGATGTATATTACAGTTTTTGAGTTAAAGTTTCCAGAATGTCTCCAACAAACCTAATGCCAGACCCTCCCTCCCCTTAGAAAACTCCAACTTTCTTTCAATAGAGAGTAGTAATCTTATCTTGACTGTGGGTTTCCTCTGTGTTTGTGTAGTCTTAAAGAAAGCACTACAAATAAAATAGAAGACCAAGTAACAAAATGCTTAGTCTCCACAAACATTGCCACAATGCCCAGGAAGAAGCGGAATAGGGGGAAAAAGAAATATTACACATCAGAGGATATAAAGGAAAAAAGCCTGAAAATGCATTAACATAGTTGGTTTCTTTATGGAGTCTGCCAAAATTTCTTCATTGTCAGAATTTATAGAGGTCTAGAGTGACATAGCTACAAAAAGGGCGACAGAAGAGAACTCTAGGAATGTGTTACCAGCATGAATTTTTCTGCTTTGTCTAAAGCTCATACAAATTACCTTGTCCTAGAAGTCATATGGCTGTTTGGATCATCATTAACTGGCCCTTAAAATTCTATATTTTAGTAAGCATCACAGATCGCAGTCTGTGAAATCACAGAAGCCAATGATGGAAAGATATCATGCATTGTTGAAACCAAAACCAAGAAAAGACCCATCCAGTTTGCAGAAGAAACAATATATGTCCTTTCTGAATTTGAGTTGTACCTGTCATTTATAATTTCTTCTGTTGGCTGGTAGACCACATACAGTAAAAGATAAACAAGAATAAGAAAGAAAAAATGCATTTCAGTGCTCATTTTGTCTACTTTTCTATTTTCTTAATAGTTCCAAAAAGTAAGTGGCCAAATTGCAAAGACTTAGTGATGTAAATCTCCATGCTGCCTCTACTCCACTTCATCTACCCCCCAAAAATATGATATCTTCATGCTAAATCTAAGTATTTTTAATAATAATAAAGCCTCTTTGTTCAGTACAATCTTTGTTCAGTACAATATCTGTAGAAAAAGGGAAGAATCACATACCTTAAAAACATATATGTGGGGTGTGATATCCCCTTAACACACATCATATGTCTCCTCTGGAGATATTAATTCCTAATCTCATCAGGGAAATGCACTTGTGTGCTGTGTTTTTCTGTGTTTATTGTTAATGTTTTAGCAATTGTCTATCTCTAGATGAGCAGTTATATACATATGAAAAGTTACACTGCTTTTGGTATGAAACTTAACAAAAAAATCTGGTTGTTCCATAGTTTAGTCTATTATCATGATGTAGCAGCAATTAATGAGCAATGAGAAGCAGCATTACTTTTAAAGAGAGTAAAGAAGTGCTGGGCTTAGTCTTGACCTCTACTCTAGTGAATCTCAAACTGAAAATGAGATTTTTCCAATTAACAAATTTAGCATCGTGTCTGCTCACAGTCTTGGTGAATATGTTTGATTGAAAAAAGGTATTTGAGCATAAAATTTTTATTAATAAAAATAAAGAGCTTTGTTACTGTCCCTGGCAACTGGAAATCCCTATTACAATGGATGCAAACTAGAAAGAACAGTTCTGCCTTCAGAAGCTGATTATTGTAAAATTTTTCCTCAATGTACACTTTAGTAGGTTTCCACTGTGAGCTTAGCTTTACAGTTATACATTTCTAAATTATGCAGACAAATATATGCAATTTCTCGTGAGGTCTTTTTATTTCATTGGGTAAGAAAATTAAAATGAATGGGAATTTAAAATGAATCAGGTAATGTTCAAATAAAAATTCTTTCACCGAGGATTTATAACCATTTTTTATTAATAACTTACAGTGGAATGACTTGATCTTCATTTCCTTAAAAATTTCTTTTAACTTTTGTACATGAAAGCTGGCACTTTGCTTTGATTCAGAATTTTGTAGTAAATTGCTATTGTTCTTGACAATAAATTTTCCACTATATGGACTCCTCCCTGATTTTTTTATTGCAATCTGAGTCACCCAAGAACAGTGAAAATTTGGAACTTTAGAATCTTTCATAACAGAATTAACTAAATGTCGATATTTAAGAGCTGTGTCAGGAAAAGGACTTTTTGGTGATCTAAACTTTAAGTGTCAGGGTAGAAATTGTTTGCTGTGTATGTTATAGCTGTGAATTCTAAGGTGAGTAAATAGATGTGCAAAGAATAGAAGCCCTGATGATTTTATAAAATCCTGAAGAACTACTGAATACATTTATATATCTACACAAGTTGTCCTGCAAGGTTTGCAAAAACAGCAGGAATTCCTATGAGGCTGTAACGCCTCTCACATGCCTGAGGGTTTGTCAAATCCATGTGTGATCTTGTAGAATTTGTAAACTATAAGTAAGGTGTTGTAGAGTTTGAAAATTTTGACTGGACCTTAAACAAAGTCTGGAGTTCCTGTGGCAGCTAAAGCCTACCAGGACTTTTGAATTGTTCACAGCATAAATACTTCACCAAGAGAAATGTAGTTAGCCTTCTCAAAACAGCAAGGTGCTCTCTAATATCACACAGATGTTTGTACAAGTAGGTTAGGATATGAAGAATCACCAAATTATAGAGTATCAGGCTTTTGAAGATGAAAAAGTCTCAAGAGTTAAATGATTGCAATTATTATTCCAGTTCTGCAGAGAAACTTAATTGTACAAATTGGCAAACAAAACCTCTATAATTTTAAATCAGTGGATACTCTGGAAATAAAATGTGCTCCTCTCAAGAAGTAGAAGTGAAGATAATGTGTTTTCATGAGCAACTTGGTTGAAAATCAGTCCGGCTGTGGTTTATCAATAACATAAACAACCTAGAAAAAAGTAGTGGTTTTGCACCAGTGAGCCGGTTCATAAAGACATTGGATCTTTTGCTACATGAGGTCCTTTAAAAATTGCTCAAAAAATGTTTCTATCTTCAGCTAATATGAAGTCCTTTATAAGCTGCTCAGCTTTTGTTTCTCTGAACTATTGTAAATGCAGAATGTGAATGCCACACTGAACCAAAGGAAGTTCAAGCCTTTCCTTGGCCTTCATCCCTGCTAGTAGAAAATCTATGTATTTCAGTCAGCAGGCAAAACATGAGGACAGGGAGAAAGAGCCATCACACACTGTTGGTATGCTATTGAGTGACTTAAAGGGGAAGAGTCCTCACACAAGAGTTCTCTTCTTCCATAACTGTTTCTGCTTCGGATATAATCTACTGTATCAACTTCAGAAGATCTCTGGTAACTATTAAATTCCATTTTCCACAGTGTGCTGGTTTCAACCCATTACACACAGGCTCCAGGAAAAAAAAAAGTCAATCAAATATTAGTTATGGTGTAAAGTTCCTCCTTGAAATAGAAACCTACATTTCTGTTACTGAGCTGTTAATTATTTGAATTTCACTGGTAGGAAGGTAAAACACGGGTGTACAGGGAAGTTTTGGCACAAATGGAAATTCAATTTAAATCAACACCTTGCAATCTCCTCAGGTGCTAAGTCATGCTTAACATACTTTAAAGCACATCTTGTATTAAAGGTCCAGTTTTAGCTTTCATCCTTTTGTATGTCTCAACTGTTGCACCTTAGAATATCACTTTAGGGAAAGTAGGATATTTGAATGCTGTGTATGGAGAGCAGAGCAGTTCTTTTTAAACATCTGCCATTTCTTCTTATATGGATGAATACATAATACTTCCAAGTACACAAATCACATTTTAGATTTAGATCTCATTTAGATAATAAATAAGAATGCAGAAAATATTCCAGAGGGCAAGCAAACACTTTGAACATAAAATTGAAAGAAATTTTGAGAACTGCTTCCTGGTTGGTTTCTTTAGTGTATTTTAAACCTAAGAGATGGTTATTGTAAAAAACAATGCTGTTCTCAGTCTATATGCATGTAAAGCTGGAGACTGATGGAAACCAGAAGACAGAACATGTTAAGATTAAATTCTCAAGCAAGTAGTGACAAACTCCTTGTCCTTGAAGCTTGTATAAATAACTTTCCTGTGTTTTTTTAACCTGTTTCCCCTGCTCTCCAGCCAGCCCAGCAGTGAGGCATGTCACTCTGACGGTTCACATCCATCTCCTTTTATTGATGTCCACTTTGGTATCTGTACAGGTCATCAATATTGCTGCCTCTCTGGCAGCCGCTGGGAATGGCAGGGCAGCCTTGCGGGACTTGGCATGTGGGGGGAGGCTCTGCTCGCTGCCGAACTCAGGGTTCCAGCCAGATGCTGGTACCAGGCTGTCATAAATCTTTAGGTGACCCAGGTGAACTCTGAGGCTCAAAGCTCACTGAAAACTGATCAGGCCTCTGTTTAGTTTAACAGGCCCTTTTCAGTGACAAGTGAAGGGTTCAACAAATGCTCAAACCAGATATATATTAGTTGAAAAACTAATGGCTTTTAAAAGAATGTTTGACAATTGTTTAGGGCTGTCTGTAGATCCATTATACTGATAAATGACCAACTTGGTCTATGCCAAACTGGAGATGGCCAGCAAAAAGCAACTTTGGTTATTACATTTTTCCCCTCCCCTACCTCCCCATGCACTCTCCACATCTTTGGGGGCTTCATAAGGGCCTCATATGCTGCGGTGGTCAGGAAGACTTAAGGCAGCAAAGGATACCTGTGCAGCTTATAGTTAACTTTGCAATCAAACTGAAATTAAGCAAGACTGCAGATACCCCCAGTGACCTGCTATTGACCGCCTGAACTTCTAAGTTAGGGTCAGCTGGGGCCCAGGGTAGGAGGTCAAAAGCTGGTCAGTGCTCTTCAGCTTCAGCATGTTGAATAGAGAGACTTTATTGCCGTGATTTATGCAATTTGCACAGACAGGTTAAGGAGATCCTAAAGCATGCCACAGTGCTCACTTACACTGGTTACACCATCCACTGGGAAAATAAATTCTGATTGTCCATATGAAATCTCTTATGGATATGCCTTGAAGTATTTTATGCCCTGTACTATAAAGATTCATACCCACACTCGACCCCTGAACATGGCAAAGTTAGTGTTTCCACATTTATTTAAACAGTGTGAAGGCACCAAATGAAGCACTTTACAAAGCTGATTAATAACAAAGGCAGAATAACAAAATAACAACAGGTGTGTTTTTTGGTGGTTTTTTTTTGGTGGTTTTTTTTTTTTTTTTTGGTGGCATGGAAAACGGGGTCGGCACAGCTGAATTTAAGAATAGAGTGGCAATTCGAACACAGAGATGACTGATTTTTAAGCAGTCCACAGACAACAATCTTTGCTATTTTCTTCTCAGCTTTTACACACCTTCTTTTATTTTTTTACCAGAAAATCTAGTTGTTATCAGATCAATCATAAGAAAGAATTGAGAAATTTAAGAGCTTTTACCACTTTGTAATCAGAAGGCTTTTTTTTCCTGCTGAAGCTTAAAACAGACTACATGAATTTTAACTTTCACACCCAAAACAGTTTCAAGGACTGCCCTAGATGCTACTCAATCTCTAGGCCTTTGTAGAGCAGAAACTGCCAGGGTGATGTGGATTTTCTGACAGACTCATCTCTGACCACCAGACTTGTCTTTGCTGGTGATCAAAGCAAGGAACTGAAACCTAGTCATCAAAGGTGAAAGGACAGGGTGTTTAAGCCTTTTAGAGCTACCTCCTTTTCATTGTAGTACATATTTCTTTGGTGTCTGTTACCCCTGATTTAATATACCTAATTTAACAACATTAGTCCATGATAGTGTACAATTGTATTTGACATAACAAGAGGGATGAAGAGGTAAAATTTACCAAACTCTAAAATTTACCAAATTTGGCAAAATTTACCAAAAATGGCCTTAGTAGATGTGTTGCTGCTTATTTTCAGAAATATTTTAAGGATGCAGTGTTAACAAGCATATTCTATGACCTAAGGTTTATTTGCATGAAATTCAAGGGTGGTTGAGCATGAGCCATTTTAATCTGTTAGGTAATTGCATCATTATTAATAAATATATTTATAAACAGCTGTAAAACAGAGCAGTCCTTGTGGTTAAATAATAATTTTTTCCTAGAAGGACTTATACATATTATTTTAAGTTATATACTATCCTGTCATAAGTACAATGAATATTTTTAAGGCTGCCAAATATGTGTTTATCTGAAAGCCTGAAACAGATACAAGAGAGACTTTTCAAGTGTCAAGTCAATAAGTCAATAAGACACATTGCAACCGTGTATAGAAGTATTTTTCACTTCTAGTGAAAAATAGGAAAATCTATCAGCTTCTTACTCTATGAACTCAGAGATTCAGGTAGACAATGCCGTCCACGGATTTACAGATAAAATGTTCTGCAAACAAGTAACAGGAGTAGAATATGATCTCTCACCAGTCTTCAGAGCCAGTGTTGGTAGCAGTGGTCCTGTTTTAGCTGGCTGTGCACATACATAAATAAAGACAGTCAGTATTCCCAAAGCACAGGAGTGAGTTTTTTTACTATAAGGTTCCCCAGATGATTCTAAAATTTTCTCAGACTGAACAACAGAAGTTGGCCACGTAGATTGTAGTTGAACAACTGGTACTCTTAAGTGCATTGTCATGAATCAGCTCATGGTTTCATGCTTTGCTGACTGTTAAACAGTGAGTGTCCAGAGACAGGGATAAAACTAGACAGAGACTATACCAGACTACCATAATATAGATTCTGGTAATATGAAGATAATGAGTGAGAGACCTAATATCCTATTTCTTTGATTACATTATACAGTAGAAATTTAATGTAACAAAGAGCAGCAAATAGTAACTCTGACTATTACTTTGTGGAAAGGCAACTTCCTGATAGACTGTGTGCCCCAAATTCCCTCTGTATTTTCAAGGCTGCTCTTAGTCTTCTGAGGTGGCCAGCTGGAAGGAGATAGCATTGTCTATATCTCACATTCCAAAGCTATATGTGTTGGTTTATCATTGTGGTTTTTGGGTGATGTTGTTTAGAATTTACAGTCTCCAATTTAATACTCCCACCAAATGAAAAAAAAAAGAAGAAATAAAAAAAAGAAAAAAAAAGAAAGAAAAAGAAAAAAAAGTACTTTGGTCCACTCCCTCCTACTTCTCCACCTCAACTGAAGTCACAAAAGGCAAAGATAACAGTTAAGATAAGAAAAAATTACTGGGAATAGAAATGAGAAAAGAAAAATTAACAGCAACAGCAACAATATTAATAACAGAAGTGTAAAAGAGACAGAGTGATTTCACATGCAAAATGCTCACTGCAGAGCTCATTACAACAGACAGTTCCAGCAGGCTCCCCCTCCATGTTTTCTTGACTGGAAGGAGCCCCTTTTCCCTGGATGTGAGGCTTACCCTACCCCCAGCAATGACATGAAGTGGTATAAAATAATCTCCAGCTCCTATCCATGTTTCCTCCCGTCTAATGCAAAAGTCAACCATTTCCTGGTCAGAATCTAGACAGGTGAGAAGTCTATCCCACATTCTTAAAAAGTAATAGAGACCTAAGAAAAGAGAAAATTATTTCCAAAAAGTCTAAATTTTTTTAGACATTTCTGCAAACTAAGGAAGTTTATACCACCAGCAGAAGAGAAAATGATTTTTGGAGGTTCAGTACAGGGAAAGCTTCAAAGCTAGTTTGAATCCTGTCAGAGTTTAACCCAAAATTTGAGCTGTATTTGTCAGAAGAACACTTTCTTTCAGTGTGTTCCTAAAGCTTGACTCCAGATAGAATTGCAAATATTGCAATAAAGCTCAATAAACAAACATGATAATGAAAAAATCACAGAATAAGCTGAGTTGGACAGGATCCACAAAGATCATTGAATCCAACTCCAGGGCTCGCACAGGACCATCCCTGAAACTCACATCATGTGCCTGAGAGTTTTGTCCAAACATTTCTTAATTCTGTCAAGCTTGGTGCTGTGACCACTTCCCTGGAAAGTCTGTTCCAGTGCACAACCGCACTCTGGGTGAAAAACCTTTTCCTGATACCCAACCTGAACCTTCACCAATACAACTTCAGGCCATTTTCTCTGCTCCTGTCACTGGTCACCAGAGAGAAGAAATCAGTGTATTTCCCCCCTTTTCTCCTCTCAAGGAAGTTCCAGACTCTGTCCTTTCAGCCTCCTGTTCACTAGGCTGAACAGAAAAATTGACCTCAGCCACTCATGTGGCTTCCCCTCAAGGACCTTCATCATCTCTGTTTCCCTTCTGTGGGAGCTCTTTAAAAGCTTTATATCTTTCTTTTATGGCCCAAAACTGCCCCCAGCACTCGAGGTGAGGCTGTCCCAGTGCAGAGCAGAGGAGGACAATCCCCTCCCTTGCCTGGTTGGCAATGCTGTGCCTGATGCCCCCCAGGACACGCTTGGCCCTCCTGGCTGCCAGGGCACTGCTGGCTCATGTTCAACTTGCCACTGACCAGGACCCCCAGGTCCCTTTCCATGGTGCTGCTCTCCAGCATCTCATTCCCCAGTCTGTCTGTCCATCCATCCATCCATCCAGGGTTGCCCCATCCAGATGCAGAATCTGGCACTTTCCCTTGTTGATTTTCATACAGCTGGTGATTGCTCAGCACTCTAATTTGCTGAGGCCTCTCTGCCTTTGAGGGATTCCACAGCTTCTTCCAGTTTTATATAATTTGTGGTCTTGCTTAGTATCCCTTCCAGTCCGGCATTCAGGTTGTTAATGTCGATGCTGAAGAGCAAAGAATGGAGCCCTGTGGAACCCCACTGGTGACAGGTCACCAGTCTGATGCCACCCCATTCACCATCACCCCTCATGCCAGAGCTGTGAGCCACTTGCTCACCCATGCTATGATATGTTTATCCAGCTGTGTGCTACACATTTTCTCCAGAAGGATACTGGGAGAGACACTATGGAAAGCTTTTCTGAAATCCAAAAAGAGTGCATCCAATGGCTTCCCTTGATCAAGGGAACCCCCTTGAGTGTGTTACTTTGTCATAAAAAGAAGTCAGCTCTGATAAGCAGGACTTTCTAATCATGAAGCTGTGCTGGCTCTGACTGAAAGACTGCATTGTCTTTCTGGTGTATTTCAGTATCTCCCTGAGTAACCTTCTTCATATCTTTACTAGGTATTGAAGTGGAACTGACAGGACTGTAGGTCCTTGCCTGTCCTGGAAACTGGGACAATGACCAGCAGCTTCAGCTGGGACTTCTTCCCAAGGCCCCTCAAAATCATCTAGACTGGTTTTGCGATGCTGTCAGGTAGCTCTGATGATTTTTGGATGAATCTCAACAGGTTCCACAGACTTACAGGGATTTTAGGGAAAGAATTATCTTGGATGATGTCAGTTTGGGATTAATATAATTTTCAAACACGAAAAATATGCATGATTTGGAAAGTGACAATATATTCACAGCTTCAGTACAATTAGACATAAAAATATTTTCTGTACTGCATCATCCTTTCCAGGTGAAGTTAATGGATTTTGATGATTCTTAATACAGGCAAAAGCCCGACTGTAGACTGAACAGGAAAACCTAAGGTAGTCCTAAAATTTAGGTTGAAAAAGATCTGGTTTTGACATACTGAGCTGAGTTTTGCTGCATCTGAGTTCCAAGATGGTGAAGAATCACTCAAAATTTGGAAGAATATGTTATGATACTTTTAATTTGTATATGAAATAAAATAAAAATTGTTACCAACTGACTGGATTTAGTCCAAATGAAAAATCTCTGCATGAGAACAAATAAAAACTAAGACTGCATGTGCATGAAGTGGGTCCAAACTGAAGTTTAATACACTTGTTAGTAATACAGCAGTTAATGCTGTTGTCATAGCACAACTTTCAACTTTGTGTGAGGAAAGGGCAAGATCAAAAGGTATTTTGGTGCTTAATGATCACTCAAGTGCAACATTTAGACTTCAGCTACCTGGTGCCTAAGCCTCAAATCCAAAACTGTACATGAAGTTCCTTTTTGGATGTATCTGCACACTCTACAAAGAAATCCCAAACCTAACTTGCTGACGTGTTTTCTCACCTTTGACAGCAGACCATGGACATAGACTGTTAAGTGTTTTGCTTATACTTTCTCTTACTTTCTTTGAAAAATAAATTCTGCAAAAAAATAAAGTCTGCAAATTCCTTAGCAGTTTGGACTTCTGAGTCTTCAACACTCTGTATACAACAAGAAAAAATTTCAGTCAGTTTCAGAGACAGACATTACCTAGCCTGGCATTCAAGTAGGGTCACCTTTCCTGTCCTTTACCAAGACACTTTGAAACTGATTTATTCTCCATTATATTACACAATGGAGACTATTTATTAGTTTTGGTCTCCTATCTTAGCATGTTTGTTACCATGCCAAAATTAGAGAGTTACTCAGGTTGATGAGCGCAAGGAATTTTAGAGGAATCCTAAAATACTGCAATGTGAACCACGTTCTTGACTGGCTTCTGTAGGACTCTATAAGTAACTCATTTGTAGTTAGGATTTACATTCCAATTTGAAAGCAGATAGCTTAATTTTATCATCAGGAAACATACTGTGGAACAGTCAAGCGCCAGCTTCTGGCTTTGCAATTGCAAGAAAAGTCATTGCATGGACTTCATATAAGATGGCCTTATCTTCCCATAAATGGAGAAATCTGTAATATCAGACTCAGGTATTTAGCTTATTTCCATGAGGCCAGCTAAAAGTTGAATTCAAAAGAACCTCATGGGGAGCTGGGTTAGAAAGGAAAATAATACCTTATTTTAAACAGAGCAAGAAACTTTGTTTAAGGTCAAAACAAAGATGAAGAGGCAAATATGGGCTTAGCATGCAGTACAGCTGATGTATTTTGCCTATGAATAAAAGGAATAAAAAGGAAGCTTTTGTTTCCACTACTTTTACTCCCTGCATGTTCCTAAGTAATTTCTTCACTCTGGTACTTAAACTTATATATATATATATATATTTGGCAGCCAGATATTTACTTTAAAATATATGATTTCAGAAATTAACAGTATTACACATGTTTAATAGGAGGAATCTCTTGGAAAATGGTAATTCTGAATTCACGTGTTCTTACAGTGGCAAGCCCATTTCTTTTGGGGAGCTAAAATCAATGTCTTCTGTTGTGTCTAATGCTGTGCTGTAATGGCAATTTATTCTTTATAGAAGAGGACTCAAAACCAGAGGAAGTTCTGAATTATTTTAATCAGAGGATCTAAGGAAATAAACGTTATTTTTAAGGAGCTAAATTGAGAAGAAATCAAATAAATAAGCCCTCCTCAGTGCTATGTTTCTTTCTGATTCCACAGTGACCAATCAGAGAACAAGGCAATCGAGGCTTATTTTGCAATGAACTCCAGGAAAAAAATTGAAAAAGATACATTCTAGAGATGAATGGAGAGGACTGCCCAGATTAAATCCACCAAACAGAACCATGGAAAAAAATCTAATTTCATGATTCAGAGGCTGAGTGGATTTACCTTAGGGAAGTGCACTTCTACTCATTTTCAGTAACTCTGTAGCCCATTTCAGCATCTGTGCTTGAAAAGTAACAGCATTTTAACAGGAATATTGCCTGTACACATGGAACTGTTTGTTTGAAATTAGGCCAATAAATATAGATGGGCATAATTGCTCCTGAACTTAGCTGTAGATGGATAGAACGGCAAGTACTAACTGATACTTACATTTGTGCTTGGTTTGGAAGCCCTGAACATCCAGTATTGCCTTCTGCACTGTTCACATTGCAAAGTGCCACTGATCACAAAGGTCAGTTTGGGAAAATGTTGTAGCAAAGGTTAAATCAAACCGTTCAGAAGAAATATAGCACATCTCAATAAATAAACACATTTACAATGCCTAATAGAATACAAACAGTTGTCATTTGGCAATTATATTTTTTTTGAAACCTCATCCATCACAATTTCTTGTTATTCTAATATTAAGTGTCACCTTTTGTCTCCACATTTCAAATTGTCATCTTGAACAAGAAGATTTTGAAAGCCAGGTATGCACTGGAGGAGAACTGGCTTTTCATTATTTTCCTTAATTTTACTTTTTAAACTTTTTTTGTGAATCAAATTGTTTGTGAATTCTTCTGTGTGTTATACATCACCAGGAGAAAATAATTTGTTCACGCTCAGACTGCTAATTCATTAGGTGAGACAACCTGGTTGATAGATAAAGAGGACCTTATGCAATGATCATATAGTGTTCTGCATCATTTTACTCAGACTTACTCTTTGCAAACTTGATGCTCCCAAGACACATCAAGGTAAAAAGTCAGACAGTTCAGCCCAAGAAGGCCTTTTAAGTGAAATGCACAGCACACTTTAAGGAAATGCAATCCTCATGGGGCAACATTCAGGGTGGGTTAAAGAAAAAAAGGCAATGGACACTGTCTCCGCAAGCAGCTGCATGCCTGACGTTCTCTGTGACTTGTATAGGTAAGTGATGCATAAAACACCCATTCAATTCCATAATTGGAATTATCTCTAGCTTGATAAATGACTGCTAAAGATGCTGTGCTTCTCTCTGTCGGAACAACACTTAAAATGCCTGAAGTCATATCAAATTAAAAAACATGCTGCAGCAGTTAAATAAGGGTCTCCTCCACAGGCTCTGAATATGATGTCCGTATATCAAAGACCTCTGACATTGCCTATCACTCAATCTGGACACAGGGAATATGGGATTCCAGGCAGATGGGAGCTGAAACTGAAGCTCCAAACCTCTTCCTTAAGCAAGTGATTAAATGCAGCCATCTTGCTTCACATTTTGGAACACTTGAACTCAGCAATCTGACACATTTTTAGTGGACTGCACGTGTAGAGGGTAAAAAAAGGTGTCATGCCCTGGCTAGACAGCAGTGTTGGGATAAAGAAAAGTCTCCATTAAGAGAAAAAATAAGGGAGACAAAGATTTGAAAAAAGCACAAATTGAGACCAGAGGAAGAAATTAAAGGGAGGCTATCAGAACAAGCAGAAGATATTAAGCTATAGAGAGTTAATTCTACAAAGATTTTCCTCAGATGTTACAAAACCAATAAATTTAGTCTTTAAAAACATCTTACACTTCTAAATCTACCCAAAGGTAAGAAGTTTTTAGAAACTCAAATACCACCTCTACATTTTCACATTCTGTAAAATACCTTAATCAACAATATTTCAGGAGGAAAACTCCTTCAGCTCAAATCAACAATACATAAGTGCTGGCCTACAGAGGATAAATTATATCAAAAAGCCAAGCCTAACATTTTTGTAAACTTCTTAGTGGCCTTAATTTTCCTAGCTCCAAGCCTGTATTTTAAAAGGAGTTTCTCAGAGAAGCCTCTTTTATAAATTGATGAAACATTTTTATTCTACATCTTTGGTCAATATTAGCTATATAAAGCCTAATTCTACTTCACAGAAGTCTATGGGGCATTTTCCATTTGTTCCCATAAGACCAGATCAGTGTTTTCAGTGACAACTTCTTACTGATGCTACTGATTAAATTATGGCAGCATGGTTTATTAAAAAAAAAAGTATTAAATAAGAAGAATACTCAACTGAGGAATATAGCAATTCAATTTAAAAGAAGTCTGAAATATAGTTAGGAAAAACTCTGTGTTTACAAATGCATATGTAAGAGAAATTTGTATAAAGGAATTAAAGAAAAGTTTACTGTCTCCATTGTTCACCAGCAGAGAGCTTTAGTAGACAAGACCTCTTTGGGTTCTTTCTGTTGCCTTTTTATGACTTGAAAATGTTTGAATAGAGGTGCTTCTCTGATTTGCTGTGCAATGTAGGAAAAAAAATTTATTGGGCACTCAGACTGCCCTGGATGTCCTGGTCAAGAAGCATTTCTGGATGTCCATTTCCAGAAGCAGAAGCCCCTGCCTCCTGGGTTGGCAAACTATCTGAGAAACCATCATTCCTTGGCTGGGGTGAATTCCCTCCATCATGAGAGCTGCAGCACGTCTAGAAATAGAATTTATTTAAATGACCTTCACATTTGCAGAAAAGTTTTGCTGGGAATTAAAACCTGAATGCTTTATTGTTCTGGGTGCCAAACCAGGACATTCATCTCCACTGCTGCAAAGGTGTGGGACTTTTTCACCCTTCAGAATAGCAGATGCTGTCTGTATCTGTAAGTAATAACAACAGTCACACTTTTTTAACCTAAAGTAAGAATTGTGTGTGGGAGACGATAGATTTCATCTGCTGTGGTTTAAAAGTTGTGATCACTGAGCCCTCCTTCCCCTCACACATTTTGCTCCTTGAAAAGAAAGCCCTAAGGGTTTCCTACATCAGAAAGTAAAGCTGACCTCTCTTTTACTTCCAAATAAAAAAATGTGTTTTCCTATTCCCCAATTATAACAACATTTCAAAACAGGTTAACACCTACTGCTGGCTATGGGAGAAATACAAAAAGGACAAGGGGCAAGTGTGATATGAGTAAAGTTCTTGTCTTGTGAGGAAAAAGAGTTTTATCTCTCTTCTCATAATTTTGAAGGCTCATTTGGGAGGGAGATGTTCTCAAAAAAAATTATCGTACTTGATACCCTTCTTGAAAACCTATGTGTAAGTATATAATTAGAGCAACACGTTCTCTGATATCATGACCATGATAGGTTCAAAAATGAGCTGAAATCATGATTGAGGAAATCAAAAATAATATTGTGGAGATTTTAAAATGTTTTTTCTCATGTGATCTCCCTGCTTTTAAAACAAGGTTGATTTTAAGGGATGGGGAAGTGAAAAAAGCAGAGAAAAGCAAAAGGAAAAGGACGGGAAAGCGAAAAGCAAAGAGAAGGGGAAGGGAGGAGGGAAGGGGAAATGAAAATGGAAAGAAAAGGGGAAGGGAAAGAAGTCCACAGGTAGGGCAAAGCAGAGTAATCTTAACTGTTATAGGCCAAAAGGGCAGCAATACAGAAAAGAGGTCCTGTAAAACCCATTCCTATAAGGTCAGACATAGGAATATTCTATGGAATTTTTATCTGCATTGAGTAAAAAAAAAAAAAACGAAGAGAGTATTCAAATAATCCAGAATTGGCAAGAAAATTTCAATTCAGCATAAAACATCTTAATTAAAGAAAATGCTACCCTAACACTGGTAAGCCATTTCATCTGTTTCATATTGCACTGAAATTTCTCAGACAGGAGAAGAAATTGTGTTCTTTAAGATACTCAGTGGGAGAGGAAAGAGATGATATACTGATGGTGCCGAGCCATATATTGTCTTGGAAGGAGGTAAAAATGTTGAAAGCTGATCTCTTGATGGAGAGGAAATAATAAAAAACTAGGGGAAAGATTTCAATATAAAGATGACAGCAAAGAGGCTAGAAATTGAAATTTTGATGTTGACAAAACAAATATGGAAAATATATGGGTGGCTGCAGACCTTTGACCATGTAACACTGCAGAAGTCAGAGGTAGCTCCAAGGCAAATTTCTGAAGATCTTTGAGGAATGAGAGCTTCTTCCTGGCATTGTATATGGCTTTCCTGGAAAAGCACTGTAGATCTATGATTCATGTCTAAAAAAATGCAAGAATAGAAGAGAAACACGAAAAAGGCTTATGAAATAATTGGAAGACACAAAGATATCTGATCTCTGCTGAGGTTAATCTCTCACACTCTTTGTGGAATCAGCTGTTATTTGAACTCTGGATGGGAGAATTTCTCAGGGACAGAACCCTTTAAGTAGAGAAACAGAAGATTGTGAAAGCTGCAAGAGAACTCTGCTCATGGATGAAAGTATAGTGAGAAGGCAGTAAAGAGGGAGATGAATCATGGATATGAAATGTTCATCACTGTGGTGTAGGATGCTCTAAAATGGTGAGTCAAGCCCCAGCAGAGCCTTGAAATGGGGTTGTCAGTGCTGTAGGGCTTGTTTAACCTCAGGATTTGCTATAAAGTATCACACTAAAGTTGGATGCAAAAATCTCAGTGTTGATTTGGTCATTTTAACATTTTTATAATTCAACTGAAAACTGGAGATGCATGAAGACAGATAGAGGGGAATGTCTAAGTTAGAAACAAATGCTCCACTGTTTTTCTTTTATTACAAGACCTTTTTTCTTTAGTCTGTTCTTAATTTTTTATCTTTCTGAACTGTTTCTTCATATTTTCTAGTGTTGCTTTTTATTTATACTAGCAAACCTCATTTTTAAACTAATTTTTTATAAATTTCCCACTATTTTGTTCTTAGCCCCATGTTAGTAGATAAATTTCCACTTTGTTCTTATTCTTCTCCAGCTTCCCTAAGTCTCTTTTATTACACATTTTTCCTTTATTTCTCTTTTATTTTCTTCACTTTTTCACTTCATTGTCCATGCCAGAACTTCAGCAATAGATCAAAAGGGAAAATCCAGTTCATAAATTAGAGATGAAAATAAAATAAAATAAAAGAAAATAAAATATAAAATAAAATTTTAAAAAAAGCTTTTGCATTAGCCGTAGTTACTTAAAGCATTCTATAGTTGGCAATCTGTAGATTTTACTAGGTGAAAAACTTAAGTAGCCACCACAGACAGCATAGTAAAAATTGCTTTTCTTAATAGAAGCTTATTCAAAGTAGCACATCTCTTGTGGGCATTTTTTTGTCATTAATTTGAAATGAAAACTTAAAACTTTTTGCATCTTGACTGTAAAATATGGCTTCAGACACAAGTTAACTGATTTATTATTATTTTTCCCTATTCCTAGAATATAATAGCTTTTCACTTTCTGTTGTGAAAAGGCAAAAGTGAAAATATTTATGATTATGGTTACAGAATTAATACTATTCTATACAGCTTGGTTTAAAGGATGCAATCACCCACATGTTGCTGCTGTCACTAGAACTGCAATACTGTGCAAGTTCACAATCCAGTATGAAATATACCACAGAGATACAGTATGTTTGCATGGAAATATTATTCTAACATTCCTTAATTGTGTTCAATAATCACATTTTATAGCCTTTTAATTGATTAGTATTTAGTGTTTGGCAATTACATCAAAAACCATCCATTCCAGTCAATTATCTGTAGATTGTGCTGGTCTCTTTTGGTAAGCTTTTTACTATGTTCAGGACATGGCATTTGCCAACTTCTTAATGGGCTACATTTATAAATGGAACTACAGGAAACCTGTTATTGTGTGCATTACAGAAGAATAATTCATATGACAACAATCTTATTAGAGGTTGTTATGAACAACACTGTGTGGGCTGCATTTGAGATGTCAGTGAAGTTACTCTCATTTACACCAGTTTAGGATTAGGATATATGTTTGATCACAAGGAATGTTAACTCCTTTAGATGCATCAAGACTTTTATGGCATAGAAGTGTATCTGATATAAAAAAAAATGTTTCTGGGAACAGTAAGATGAGAATAACTGAAGATAACAGTATTTCCTCTATACTCATATTCATGTAGAACTCAGTTTGATCCTGTACAGAAGGACTAGTCGTGAGGTCTTAAAGGTATTCCATTAGTGCAAAATGAAGTTTGAGAATTAAATTGAAATTAATTACTCTTGTCAAGTAGCTTTCTCTGTGTTCTCTTTGTCCAATGAATGTAATAGAAATTTTGAAAATATTTCCTGAAAAAGTGTAATTCCATCTATATTTGACTATTTTTCTCTGCTTGGCCAGCATGGTTTACAAACACTAGCCCTTTGGCAATATGTCATATGAGCCATTCACAGAAATACAGCATGATAATAGAAGCGGAATCTACAAATCTTTCAAGGTCAGCAGGGAAGAAGCCACTGTGCTTTCATGTACTGGGGCTCACCAAATTACAGGTTTTGATGCATCCATGGCTTTGAACCAGCATATGGGCAATCCATGATGTCATTGCACTGCTCTCTTGGCAACAGCCTGGTGTTTGGTTGGGAGCAGACACTGGTCCTTTCCTGTGACAGAGCTGTAATGTCTCTTGGAAACACCTCACTGTGTGAGTACCTTTGCATGTTCCCCCCTCCAGAAGTCATCTGATACAGAACATTCAGGTATTATGGTTCTTAACTTTCAATAGGTGCTGCAGGAATAAATGTGTTTGGTTTTTTAAATGAAGCTTTAAGCCTTTGAAACTAAAGTTAACTAAGACACTTCTATGCTTCTTAAGGAGTTTGTGACTGTGTTGTGCAGTTCTTTACAATGGCAATGTCAAGATTTCACTCATTAGTTTGATTCAGAATTGCAATGTGTGAGTCCATATAAGTATGTCTGTTGAAGCAAGGATGTTGAATAGAACAGGTATAACATATCAGTGAAAGCAATAGTGACAGAGCTGGTATTCTTATTTGTGATTTTGAAAAACGCAGAGTGGAAGCATGTCTTCACTTTCCTCTCTTGTAGCTGAGTCTTGAACTAGATGTAGTCATGTGTGATGTCGTGTTGAGAGTTGCTTAGGAAACAACTGCTCTGTCTCTTACATAAGTCTTTTCAAGCTGTCTGTAGGAGCTCATTCAAATGCAAGTTCTGCACAGGACCCAACCAAGCAGGACCAGGGGTGATATGGAAACAGAGCCTTTACCTACTGCTTGCAGAGGTCCAGAAACAGGCTCAGAGTTATATATTAGATAGTCTTATGTTTTTATCTGTATATATGATAAATTCTGAGTCTTAACCTCTCAGTAGTTAACATATCTTCATCAGTAACATCTCCTGTCTCATCAGTACAGGGAGAACTATATCTCTTTATGTATTCTGCTGAGCCATGGTCACTGGACTTGTCAGAGTAAGCTCTGGTGAAGACTTTCCACCACGACAAACAGAAAAGTATCTGCTTTGGGTAGGTGCAGAAAACTTATCCTGAAAGAACAAAGAAAGACAAAGTGTGTAATGTGCCCAGCTTTTCTAGGCTGAAGCATTTCTATTAATTCTATTAAAGCAGGGTTAAAGCAGTTACAAGGTTTTGGTGCCAAGGACTATTGCTGTTGGTAACTGAAGCATGTGTAGAAACAGGTACTTGTAGAGCTGGATTTTATGTTTAGAAGTGAAGAAAATTGTGGTGATCACAGGCTGGGTCAACCCACTTTAGGAATATAAACATCTTCTCTATGATTTACTAAAATCCAGAGGCAAAAATAAACTGTGACTATTATATTCAGTATTTGTTAAAATTTAAAAATGCATATACCAGGAATTTATGAAGAAAACATGCCTAATTTTCTTGTAGCACTTTGCAAACATGAGGTGAGCCTGGTTTCATGTACAGTGTTAAAATATTTTTTAATATTTGCTAATGGATACACCTAACATGTCTTGAATGGTTTTGTTGCTTTTATACAAGTAACATTGGCTTATGGCTTCATGCTATTGATGTCTTGCATGGAGTGAGTACATCAGTGGACAAAGGAATTGAATTTATCTGGATTCCTGTAAAGTCTCTGACACAGGCCCCCACAACTTTGCTTTGTTTAAACTGAAGAGAAATGGATTTGATGGGTGGACTGTTAGATAAAAAATCTGTTGGATGGTCACATCCAGGAGATAGTGATTAACAGCTTAGAATCCTGATCAGTGACAAGTGGTGTTCTTCAGGACTCCATACTGGGACCAGTGTTGTTTAACATCTTTATTAATGACATTTGACATGGATTGAGTGCACTCTTATCAAGTTTGCAGATGACACCAAGCTGAGGGGTGCACTTGACACTCCTGAAAGGTGTTCAGAGGGACCTGGACAAGCTTGAGAAGTAGCCCATGAGGAGATAATGAGGATCAATAAGACCAAGTGCAAGGTGCTGCACCGGGGTTGCAGATGTCAACTGCAGATATCAACGCAGGCTGGGGAATGAAGAGATGGAGAGCAACCCTGCCCAGAAAGACTTGGGGATACTGGTGGATGGAGGCTAGCAATGTGCCCCTGCAGTCCAGAAAGCCAAATATGTCCTGGGCTGAATCTAGAGTAGTGTGGCCTGCAGGTTAAAGGAGGGGACTCTAACATGTTAATCCACTCGCATGAGACCTCATCCAGAATACTGTGCCCAGCTCTGTCATTCCCAGCATAGGAAGGACATCAGCAACTCTCCAATAGGGAGTGAGTCCAGATGAAGCCACCAAGGTGATTAGAGAGATGGAGCATGTCTCCTAACAGAAAAGTCTAAGAGTGTAAGGCGTGTTCAAAAAGTGGCTTCAGGAAAAGAGGCTTCAGGTAAAACATATCGTGGCCTTCCAGTGCCTAAAGGAAGTCTGTACAACAGGTGGAGAGAGACTATTTACATTGTAGTGGCAGGACAAGAGGTAGTGGCTTCAGGATGAAAGAGATTAGGTTTAGATTAAATATTGGGATAAATTTTTTACAGTGAGGGTGGTGAGGCACTGGAACAGGTTGCCCAGAGGGGTTGTAGGTGCCCCAGCCATGGAATCATTCAGGTCAGTTTAAATGAGGCTCTGAGCAGAGTGAACAAGTGAATGGTGTCTCCACCCACGGCAGAGAGGGTGGAATTAGATGATCTTTAAGATCCCTTGACAAAAATCCTTCTTCAGCTTTGTCACAGACCCTCTTTATTACTTGAAGCTGCTTTAAGGGCTCCCCAGAGCCCCAAGTGTCTCAGTCTGTCTTCGGAGTGGAAATGGTCCAGCCCTCTGATCATCTTCATGGCCTCCTCTAGACTCCAACAGTTCCACTTTCTTCTTATGTTGGTCTTCCCAAAGCTACACATACTACTCAAGGTAGGCATTTATGGAAGCAGATTAAAGTGAGAATTACCTTCCTCACCCTTCTGGCCATGTTCATTTTGATACAGACTAGGACATACTTTGTTCTGCTCTGCAATACCACATTGCTGGCTTGTGTTAAGGTTTTTTTCCAGCAACACTCCCAAGACCTTCTCCTCAGAACAGCTTTTAATCCATTCTACATTCAACCTGTGTTGTGTTGGGATTTCCTTGACCCATAGGCAGGACCTTGCATTTGGCCTTGTTGAACTTCACAAGGTTCTCTCTGAAGACTGTCAAGTTCCTTTGTAGTGAGACCATACAGCTGCTCCTTACATTTTGATTGATCTATCCATTTGTATTGGGTCTGACCTAGGTAAAGTTCACAGCCCTCACAGTGCTGTGCTTTGCACAGGCCAGGCCAGCTGACCCAAGTTAGCCAAAGGGATATTCCATACCATATGATGCCAGCTCAGATATATAAGCTAAGGTAGAAAGGAGGTGGGGGGGGCATTGATGACTGTTCAATGTTTGCCTTCTGGAGGAGCTGTTATGCATGCTGAAGCCCTGCTTCTCAGGAAGTGTCAGAACATTGCTGCTGATGGGAAGTAGAGACTGACTTTTCTTCTCCTTAGCCCATGTGTGATGAGATCTCTGCTTATTTCTTTCTTTTACCGTAATAAAACTTTCTTATCTCTCCCTGCTGGTTGTTCTCCATCTTATTCTCTCCCATGTCCCAGAGGGAAAGGGCAACTTAGTGGGCACTTGGCACCCAGCCAGGGTTAACTTGCCACACCATCAAATCTATTCCTCACCATTTTAGAGACAAAGATGTAATGCAGGACATTGTCAAGTGCTTTGTGCAACTCCAGGCAGAGGATATCTTTTGGTCTTCCCTCATCTACCAGTGCTGACTCCCTGTTTTAGATTGGATCATGCTTATTACACAAGAATCAATACGTTTAGCAATAGATATTCTACGATTCTCTTCTTTTGACAGTAGTCAGAATACTCAGTCCTTTTTTTGTCAGGACAGTCTCTGATAGATAGAGCTTTTATTTTAGTCCTCAATCACACTATTTTATGACCAGTTCATGGTTTATTCTTAATGAAAGCCACAAAAAATATTTGCAAATGGACATTTAAGACCTTAAAAATGGCAATGAATACATTCCAGACATGAGTTGGATACTAAGAAAAAGGTAAAGGCAAGTATTGGTAAGTCCCACAAACCAAGATCCTGCAGATTCAAGAGAGTTAGAGGAAGACACATAGAGAATATCTCCTGAAAACATGAACTGTGGTATTTCATAGAAACTACTAGGAAGGCACCAGTTTGCATCGGACTGAGTTCAGAAGGTGAAGACAGATCAAGATCCTAATAACTCTGTGACGCTTCTGAGAAAGGAGTGGGGATGTGGCTGTGCTGCTTTTCAGCGTCATTAGATGTGCGATGATTTGTTTAGCCTGGTTATCCATTTCAGTAATGCTGTACTAGTTCCCTGTTTCCCAGACAGGTTTCCATGGTTTCCCACCCCATCCCACCCCACTACTGAATACACTCACATTTATTGGAAAGGAAGCGTGAGCTGAAATGTGTGCTGCTTCCAGCCCTGGGGCTGTGTTGTTTCACATACATATGTCTCTACAGTCCAGCACATTAACACAGGAAACTTAAGAGAGTCTTTCCTTTCTCATGTCAAATTAATGGAGTTTTTTTTTTAAAGTTAATAGTAGGGTTGTCAAATTAATGTAACTTTTTAGTTAAGAGTAGGGTTGATTCCAAAATAATTACATTATGGATTTCTTTACATGATGCACAATGGATACGAGAAGGGAACCTTCAGTCTCTTGAAGGCCAGTGTTTCTAGGTGCAATTGTTTTCCCCATATTGTTCATACTTCAGAGAAAATACACCTCAAATGCATCTAACCTACCCTATTATCAGAGCTTCAGATACAATGTTCTCAGGCACATGGTGTGATTCTTGGGGTGTCCTACAGAGGGTCAGCAGCTGGACTTGATGATCCCAATGGATCCCTTTCAACACATATATTCTATGATTCTATGGTTATAAGTAATGCACCCCAGCTCTCCTGTTTCTTGAGGAACAAGTAGCATCCTGAGATGGCACAAAATTAAATATAATTCAGAAGATAAGTTTGTTTGTTGTGTTTTTATTTGCAAGCCTCAGAAAGAAGAGGCATATATCATCCACAGAACTTTGAGGGTAACTTTGCTGGTTTATTAATCTTATTATAGTATCAGAACATAATAATTTGAATGACTTGGTAATGTGATTTGGTAATTTTCTGATTAATGCTCTACCATGAACAGAAGAGACAGATTAACTGTACCATAAATTGTAATAAACTAATTCTTCACTGCAGCTTTAGAAACCAAATCACATGCAGTTTCAATTATTTCACATTTGGCAGTCATTCTTTCCATTGGAACAACAAGCATTAACACAATAATCTGAAAGAAGCTTATAAAAACATGGTTGACAGAAGTCCTTTCTATTAAGAAATATTTGAAATTACAATGGCATTTTTGTTTTAACCATAGCAAATTCTGCAACTAAAAGTTCTTGATTTGAACACTTTAAAATACTTTCATAGTTTTCATGCCCACTAATATTTTAAATCATTGTTTGTCCAATAAAGTAGTGTTATTTTGATAGAAATATATGAAAAATAATGGGCAGAAGGGATTAACAAGCACTGATGAGAATGAGTTCTTCTGAATTAAGCAGTGCTTTAAATCTGAGACACCTAGTAGAAGAATGATGCTATAATTGGTGCTACCTCCAATAATGTCTTGGCTTCATACAGAGCTCTTCACTTGGAAATTCCCAAAAACTTTAAAGAATCTGTAAATATCATACTTATATTTTGCAGGTCATGAATGGTTAGACTGAAGCTGGGAAACAAATCAAAGAGAAAGAACAATCTGTGTTGTTGTTGGGATTAAAAGTTCTTGTCTTTTTTGTCCATCCTACAAAACCCAGAAACATTAAATAAATGGAAGTAGTATGCTTTTTTCTTAATTTATACCATGTATATTTTAGTTCATCTTGGTCTGCTGTTCCATTCATTTTACTGTTATACATGTCCTGTGCATGCTAATTTATGAATGGAGTGTCTGGATAGCTTGTTCAACTCTTTTTCATTGATTAGATAAAAAGCTGTATAAAATCAATATATGCACTGTGCAGGTTTTACAGTGGAAGAAGATGCGTGTCTCACACTCCCTCTTGCCCCCCAAACCTGAAAGTGGGTAGTTGCTCTTGCAAAGAAACTTCCTCCTAAAGTGGGACTATAGCTTGTTGGAAAGGGTAGCCATTTATCACAGTCCTAAATGAAAGCATTCCTTGGACACAAATGTCTTTTTCTTCCTTTGTCTGATTACTGAGGGGAAAAGTGAGAAGGAAATGTCAAAACAGTGAAACAGTGGTGTCTAGAGAGCAGTCACTTTGGTGCTCAACCAGCTTTTGTGAAGGCCTGGATGATTTGTCAAATGGTTGTGGCATAAGTCAAGCCCTGAGGTTGAAAGGTCTTGACCTAAGGAGTGTTGAAATCAGGCAGTATAAGCAAGAGGGCTGCTAGAAATTTCAGCTGTAGTGGAGATGAACAATGATGGGTGCTGGACACAACAAAACCTAATCTGCATAATTCAGGTAAGGAATTTTATTGAATCTGACAAGTATGTGACAGGCTGAGAAAGAGAAAAGAACATGCTCTTGCTGGGAACCTTCAAAGCTCTTGTTAAGGTATGTGGAAATAAATGACAGCTAATCTCTTACTAAAAAAACTGTAAACAATACCATTTTACACAGGGCTCACCCATGACCTTTTCATAGATCAGGCTATCCACTTTCAGGCCAGGCCACAGAACTTATCACAAACAATGCAGTGAATTTGTATTGTGCAAGAAGAGCTTTACTTCTCCCAGCTGCTTCACATAGAGTTGCTACTGGCTTTGGCAGGTATGGTTCAGCAGAAAGACTATCACTTAAATCTGGTGCATAGCCCCTCCTGGCAAATGGAATAATGACATGGAGACTTTTCAATAGAAGTTGTTTGTTTTGGTTTGGTTTTGTTTGATTTTTTTTTTTTTTTTTTTTTACGGTTTTGGCTTGCGTAGATCATACTGCACTACAGATCTCAAGATAAAATGTCATAAGGTGACAAGACAACTTTTCTGTACTGAGACCAGCTGATGTAATTAGAGTGACTAAGACTACTAAAATCCTTCATTAAACTTGACATGTCAAATTTCCCCTTTTTAAAGAAAAATTATGTTAACGTTTTACCTCTCTTTTAAGTCTTCTCTAGGTAAACAGTAGTGTTTAAAGAAAATATATAATTTGTGCTTTCAAAATACCTATAAAATCCTGACTGCCAGCTTTAAAGAATAAAATCTTTGTATTCAACTTTATTTCAAAAGCACTAAGACAAATACAACCTTAATGCACATACAACCCAGAAGCAATGGTTGAAAATTAATCTAGTAGGATGTTTAACATCATCCAATAGAATAAAAAATGACCTTGCAGGCAAGCATGAGCTTTCTTTTTGTGAATATCTGTATTCTTGAGATATCTTTATTAATACTGAATTCTTTACAAAAGGTAGAACTTGATATTTATATAAAGAGGTTTCTTGCCAGATGCAGATCTCTAAGCCTGACAAAAACCCAATTTATTGTACAGGCTGCTGAATGATTGGAAGAAAAGCTCAAAATCTAGACAAACATAGTGCAGATGTGACTTTCAAGAGCAGAAATTCAACTCTAAAACTCTTCAAATAAATACAAAAACAAAGATTAGACCAACTTTGTTGAGCATGAGGCACAAAATCCCCAAGCACTTCTCTGGATTACTAGCACAGCAATTTCTGCAGTGTATAGCACATGTGTATGCTTTTTACCAATGTGTGGGTCTTTCAATCTAATGGAAAGAGTCCTTGCTGGATCAGTTGTGGATCTTGATTTTATAAGCAGTCAATGCATAATTCACAAGGCTTAATGAAGATTCCAATTCATGACAGCCAACTGGCTCCATAGGTCACACCTCCCGGTCTCATATAAATAAAGAATGAGCTAGTGGAAAGCATACCAGCTGAACCTTACTGATTGCCAAAACTATGCATATTAATGAAGCACAATAAAAGATATATTTGACTTTCAGGAAGTGTTTCTACTGTTTTCCAGCTTTAGAGACAGAGGAAAGGTTTTGTAATGCACCTCTCAATATACCACACCCAATACAATGTGATGCTTCCCCTCAAGGTATAGGGGCAGTCAGATTGTGGCAATGGCATTTCATATCTAGCCTCATCAGGTCTATGAAATCTTCTGTCATTCCCACCTCATGCTGGAAATATCCCCACCTTCCTCTCCCACGTTCCTCTCTAAGTCCCCATTTGGTAACTAGGAAGTGCTTCAGCAGTGCTGTTCTTTTATGTGCTCTGTTTAGTCCTTGGAACAGGATGAATGGTAGCTTAGATGAATGCATTTGTGCCATTTTACTTGGCCCCAGACGATGTTTCCTCACTACCATGACATCTGAACAGAAGGAGAAAACATCTCCCTTTTGTGGCAAGCTAATTTAATTTGTACCTTCCACCTAGGGGTAAATATGTTTGTCCGTCTTTTTAAGCTGTCTTTGCCCACTGTCTTTTCTCACGGGAAACCCTGCTGAGTCAAAAGCAGGATATTGCTTATTGCTCCAACTTTATTTTAAAGTAATTTAATTTTAAGCATGCTTACACCCACCCTAAAGTGATGCTACTGCAGGAGCTTCACTGGGAGAGCCTTAATGACTTTTGCAGGTTTCTTGTGCCAGAGACATTAAGGGATGGTTGTTATGGAGGAATTTGTCTTTTAAAATAAATGCTTTAAAACAAGAAGTCTCTTTTGCAGTTTCCTCAAAGATGCATATCTTTATTTTCAAAAATCCCAGTTTTGCACATTGACCTACCACCTTTAAAAGCCAGCATGATGAACATTGACCTTTGCTTTTTGTTGATCTGGTGTTATATGTGATTTGACTTCTTTCTGTCTGAAAACATTGTAAAAAGGATTTAAAATAAACAATGGATGCATATCTTTATGACAAATAGCAGTGCAATATGACTCAGATGGCTCAGAATTTGCATCTTTACTATTTGTGCATGACTCTTTAGACTGGCAAATGTTAATTTGAGGGCATTATTTAATCCAATATTGAAATTTTCTATAATTGAAAAAAGAATCATTAAAAACCCATTTTGCTTATAGCAACATCACAACTTCTTTTATTTAAACTTTGTTATTGCATGCTAATTTGGCAGTGACACATGCAAGAACTTATGAATTAAGCACATTCTTGCAATTTCTTTCCTTAAAGAAAGTAATTTTTAGTTATTTATAGGTAAATATTATTTACCCTGTCAGATAAGAAAGAGAAAATATATAACACTTAAATTGAAAAAGTGTATTTTTAATATACGCAGTAAAAAATATCACAATACTGACTTTATCTGCAGTTACTATTTGCAAATATATAATATTGTATCAATGTATTTTCACAATAATTTAGCACTATGTGTTCTGATCAGAAATACGCCTTTCTGTCACATTCAAAGTGTTCAACACTTAAACCTATGAAGTGCATTTCTATAATCTGCAGTCAGAAAGTGTGACTCTTTCTGCCAGTTACCAGCTACTTGTCCTTTGCATAATATTTTATATGCCTTTCTGCAGTGCCTTTCTGTAGTGATTTGCACTCTGTATTCTGGTCAGAATTATGCATTTATCATCAGCAAATCACAGGGAGTCAAGTTTGGAATCAGTCACAACATTCAGAAAGATCATCACGATGGTATTGCAGTTTTGCTAATTAAACTTTCCTCCATTTATATTGCCTTCATGGTTTGTTTTTTAAACAAGCTGTATTTTTTAGGAAAAGGAAGCACCTCTCTTTTTCAAACTTATGGTTTGGAGTCTAAATATGCAATGTCATGACAAACAAATAGCAACCAGTGTGTACTCCAGAGAAAAAGGAGAAAGTGCAACTGTGCTGCCCACCCTAGTCTACTCAGTGTGTATAAAAAACTCAAGATATAAAATGGACAAAATGTCTTATTTTGCCTCTGTAGAGGATTGTTCAGCCAGAACCCAGAACTCCTATAAGCATTGTAAGATTTTACATCAGCTTTGAGGATAAAGGGGGTAATTCCTGGTGTGGGACTTTAGAATTGGATTAGTATGGAACTCAAAGATCGTCTGCTTCAAACCCCTCTGCCCCAGGCAGCCACATCCCTGGGCAGGTGTGGATCAGGATGCAAAGCCGAAGGGCACTTGGTGAACAGGTACCTGTGACCACAGTGTGCCACAGGGTTAATCCTTACCTGCATGCCTTGCTTCGCTCCGCACCTCAGCCAGGGCTTGGACCTCAAAAACTGCCTGGAAAAGTGTGCACGTCCGATGTTAACAGATACATGGAAGCTGTGGTAGCCAATGGTAGGGCCATATGGCCTTTGTACCACGCCAGAAAAACCAGATCCAAGGTGCAAAGAGAGAGAAAAGGCTAAGAAAAAAAGGGATTCCGTGGTACTTAGAATTTCACCTACTGACTTCTGCAGCTCACAATGCTTCAAACAAGTTGCTTTGAGGTCTGGAACTTTCACTTTAAACTCGGAAAGTTGGCTCTAAAGACCTTACCTCTGAAAAGTGTGGAAAACTTTGTTGGTAAAATCCCTCAAACATTTGCTTAGTTTTCTTTTTTGAGCAGTAAATTTGCCTCTTTAAAGGTTATGAGGTGCTTGCAAACTGCCTGGTGTTAAGCAGATAGCATCTTTAGGGCTGTGAAAAGGTATTTCCAGCCTTCTTGCCAAACTGTGTAAATCAAGGCCATCCACCTTTCCATTAGAAGCTAAGCTCTTAAGGCCTATATGGACAAAGGGCTTGGTGTTTATGCAGCAACAACATCTGCTTACACTCAGCCTCCTTGTCAGGGAGCTGTTGGTTAAAAGAGTGGGATCTCCTTTCTGTCCATTTCATGCTGTATTATGTTTCATTCATATCTAGTCTCTGAGACTTGACCACTGCTTTTATCTGCTGGAGTTTAAAGACTTAGCTGCTTGTAGTGAGAGTCCAGTCATCAACTCCCTAGCAGTTTGGAGGGTGTTTCGATGGACGCTTGAAAAATTTCTTTTGATTTCTAGACACTTTTCTGCAAAGTATTATCTTTCCAGTCCTGCTCTGAAGCTAAAGCTCCTATGTAAATACCTCTCTGGTTCACTTTAAGGTGAAAAGGTGTTTGGGTCTGAATTTCTCAAAAACTAGATGTTCACAAGGAGAGACTATTAGTCACGCCTAGAGCACAAAAATACCAATGCATTCTCCAGACTCCATGATTAGTATAACTATCTAATAAACACTTTTCTGACCTTTGTTTGTTGACATGTTTGTTTTTTTTTTTCATCTGCATCATTAACGCAGCCAAAAGAGAGAACATCATGGTGCAGCTGGTTAGTTTTTGTGATGAGAAGACACCTGAAGAATAGAAACTGCCCTGCAAATTAGTAAGGTTTCATTTTGCTACTCCCTATCTGCGTGTCAGCAGGCACTCATAGGTAGAAAATGCTTAATGTATAAACTTGGATAGTCAATATTGGTAAGTGGAACAATGGTGGATATTGTTGTCCCTAAGCTGCAGGGTATTGAGGATTCAGACATTGTTCAGTACAGCCAGAAAATAAACCCAGAACAATCCCAAGACATATTTGCACCATATGTAAGAAAGCCATGGTACAGTTTTAGAGTCATGACTTATTTTCCTAGAAATGTTATCTTCATGGTATTATACCAGTTAATTTTACTGCAGCACCACAATGCATATTTTAATAATATTATTGAAACCAGACTGTAATGCATGAAAATATATCAGATTTTGCACAGAAAAATGGTGCAAATGTGGCATTTATTTAGGTATGCATATACATACATACATACATACATACATATACGTATATATATATACATGCATACATATATATATATACACACACACACACATATATATTTATGACATGAATGTGTATTCCCATGGCCTAAAACTTTAAGGGTAAAAGAGAATACAGGTACAAAGGAATTTCATGGCAGGGAGGTGGGGCTAAAGTGCAGGCAAAATAAAATGACAGCTTAATGGGCAGGAATCCAAAAAGCATCTTGGGGAAAAAAATGCCCCAGGCCAACAACCTTCTAAATGGGAGCAGTGGGTGACATAATGATTTTTGACTCAAAGGCTGGTCAGTCAAACCTCCAGATAGTGCCACTCCTTGCATTGTGAAATGCCGTTTTAAAAGTAAGCAACCACTTTAAAAATAAACAAGTAATGCTAAAATAGTTTTGCTGTTTCAAACCATTTCTCGTGACTCGAAAGCTTGTGGCTTTGATAATTAGAAGCTTTTAATTGTTGATGCAAAGTGCTCATGCACAGTGGAAATAAATTGGTATTGTAACTTAAGTGGTATTGTAACTTAAGCAGTTTTTCTCTGCCCTGATATTGACATATGCAGTTATTTGCAAGGAGCAATTCTAGCCCTGCTGGGGCCCTTTGCAGAGGTGAATACATTACTAAACTGTTCAGCTTCCTCAGTACCCCTTTCTGCCCCATCCATTTTCCTGACTAACTTAATACTCATTTTCAGCAGTTTGGTTTACTCCTTCTCAGAGATACACTACCAATATATTACAGAATGCTCTAGGTAGTTAAACCAATGCTCTGGATGGATTTACCAATACTCTTTCCTAGCACAACTGATGTTACACTTGCATTTTCAGAGCTATGTCAGCGAGGTCTTCTTCCTTGGCTGTTTCCTATTCTCATTCTCCTCCGTATACCCACAAATTCCTGTAATTTATATGCCTAGACTTGGATTATGTGCTATGAAATTTCAATCGACTTCTATAAATTTAGTCCAGAAACCCACAAATCTCTTGCCATTAACAAAAAGGAAACACCTGTCTCTTTGGAAGATCATATGCCACTTCCAAATGATTTACACCCATGCTTTATGTTGAGAATCTGGTGCAAGGATTTTACCTTGCTGGTTGCACACTGAATTTCTTTCTCATTTTCCCTTATTGTGTATCTTTTATGACTTAATTTTCATGTTCCACAGAATCAGACTAAAAGGATAGATAACATACTACTTAGTATTTTTTACCTGCAGTAGCAGCTTCCATAAAACTCATTTGCAGAATGGCTGATACATGTTTTATCAGCTCTGCAAGTATTTTGAAACTTTAAGAATTTTAAGTTTTTAAAAACTTAGTAGTGATTAAATTTTGAATCCAGTGAAGTGACCCAGGTGTTTCCCTTTTGAGGACATGTGTTGCTGATACAAGATATTGAAAAAATACTTCCCTAATATTTTCTTGCAATTTGTTCTGGTGAAGGATTGATAGAACATTTTGTGAGCCTTTTAAGATACACAGACATATCTTTCTGTCTACATCAGGAATAACTCCTAGACAAATGAAAAAAAAACTAAGCTGATAAAATACCAAGATATTCAAGAGGGTTGGTTTTTTAAAACTTCTGCTTTACTTTGCATACAGAGAATTTGTGGTGTTTGACAGAATGAGCAGACCTAAGCATTTCAGCCAGCAAAATGGAGTTAACAAAGGGAGTCCTCTGCCTCCACATGGGATATGTATAGTTCAGTACTTGCCCCCCTAACAGAAGTTTTACATCATTAATCTACTTGTGTACGTGTATAAAAGCACATAGTGCTGTCCGTGTCTAGGAATAGAGTATTGGGGTTAAAAATGGAAGGAAGCAGCAAAGGATCAGATACAGTAGGGATACAGTATTGCAGTACTTCGGTGGGATGCAAAGAAGTATTTGCATGTGCTGATTCCTTCACTTGGACAGACAGCAGATCTATCTTTATTGGAAATTTCCTCCAACATAAGGTCTCTGTCGTGAGTGAGATATGATGTTTTTTCCCTTGAATTCAAACCCAGTGCACTATCACCCAGTAGTTTATTGCTCCTCAGGATATTTTCATACAGTCCACCTTCATTTATGGCTTCCATAGATGGCAGCTGTTCTTCCCTATTTTTCCTTTTCTTTTTCTCTCCTCCTTGATCACCTCTCCAGCATATTTTAATTAAGTGGAAAAGAAAAATAATAAAGATGGATCAGATGGTAGAATTGAAATAATTCTTCACAAACAGCCACGTGTATCTCTACATTTTCCCACTGTGACCATGCTATTTATGGTTTTGGGTAGATGATGATGGGGAAAACTTATCTCCTCCTACAAGAGGAAGACACAGTCTGTCACCTATTTTGGCTCATAAAGTAGTATGGATGATATTCTCATCCTTATCACAACCCAGCACTCTGGGACCTTCGTATGGTAATAACCTCAAATTTGTAGACATTTTTTTTAAGATGTTCAAGACTGAATGTGATTCCTGTCCAGCCAGGACTGCCAGTTCCAGGAGTTCAAGTTGGACAGTTTGAGAATGTAGCCTCTGGTTGTGGCTAGAAATAGGCATGGAGATATTAATTCTGCTTTCCTTTTGTATGAGAAATCTCTGGAAACATTTCTTGAAAATGGAGAGTAGGACCTGGCTCAGAGTAGTGGTCTTTCCCCCAGTTTGAAAGCTTCACCCCCTAATTAGAAGCCTCCAAGGATTAAATTGCATGCTAGGACTTCACTGAGATCAGCATACCCTCGTGACACCTGGAGTATACCAGCTTCAGTTTGTAGTGCAATTGCACTATCATGCAAAGATTAATACTATATGTGGACAATATATAGCCCAAGTGGTTTGGTCTCTACACACGCATTACTCTTTCCTCTTGTTAGTGGCAGCATACATGTACCTTAATTTAATCTAGCTTGCTCACAAGGAGTCGGGGTTATGGCTTATTCATGGATTCAGGCCTGAGAACCCCATGAGAGATCCCAAGAGAAGGCTGGAATTATCAGGAGATTTACAGTGTGTCTTACTATGGGGGAGCTTCCACTAACATCTTTAGACATAGAGAGATTTTTCATCTATATCATGACTTGGAGCAAAAGTTGGATGTTTGCAAGCTGGGGGCATGAAGTGTGAGGATAACACAGGAATAGGATTGAGATATTTAGGAAGATAACAATGACTTTTTGAAATATCATTGTGTTTCGTTGTCAGTAATTTATGTTGAAGAATTTACAGAAGAAAATGCAATCCATTAATATTTTCTCTGACAGATAAAAATTTGGTAACCATCACCAGTGATATCATTAGCTGTACTCAAGTCCACTGGTTCATAGTGGGGGAAGGTATCTCCAGGGCATTAGGATTTGTTACGCTGGAATAAATAAAATTCACCAATAGCCCTCAAAATATTCTACCTATGGTTTTATTCCCTGAACAATAACTAAAGTAGCTCTTTTTTTTTTTTTTGTTGGTTTGTTTTGTTTTAAGAAGTTTTCTTTCCACCTATTCAGTAAATAAAAGAATTTGTGAAATATATTTTAGGGTATAATATAGAAATGAAAATATATCCTCACTCGAGTAAAAAAGGGAACAACTAAATAAGAGATATTGTCCTCTGACCCTGCATGGAATGAAAAAAATTAATACTACATACACTGCCTTGATTTAGTAATTAATATCGTAACTAATCAATATTGGCAAAGATTAATGATACATTAATTTGATGCAACTTTCACAGTACAGTGTATTTTCTTTCCTCTCTTCCAGTGTTCCTGTTTCTTTTGTTCATCATAACTTCTTTCAGAGGTGGTTTATAAAGAAGTAGTTGGTGTGCTTCTGGGATTTTAGCTTGTTTAGGGCCAGGACATTCATCCTGTGATTTTGTCCCATCTGTCTTTTCCCCTTCCCCTCTTCCTCCTCCCCTTTCCCCCATCCTTTTTCCTGCTTTCCCTTTCCTCTTTCCCTGTGCCCTCGCCTTTTCCCCTCTGCCCTTCCCCCTTTCCTTTTGCCCTTTCGTTTCAACAGATAATGGCACAAAACCTAAGAACAAAGCTTGATATTAGTTTCAGATCAGCGAGCTCTGTGCTGATGCCTGCACCCAACAGAAACTAAGTTCAGCCTTATAAAAAATTCTTGCAAAACTTAGAGGGGAGATGACATGAAGCATTGCCAAATTATATTCCAAAATTATTTCCTATTTACACCCTACTTTAATGAACAGAACAGAGTCCTTCCTCTGATACCTTTCACACATTTTTGTCTTAGCTTATGCAGTATGTAAATTATTCATGATCTACTGGGCATAACTTTGTTGCTTACTACAGTTCTGGACAAGATGTGCTTCTATCACCAGATCCCCATCAAATGTGCCATCTCTGTCCCCATGCCCTGCGCATGTCTGGTGCTTCTCTGGCAGGCAGTTGTGAATAAAGAATTGTGAACAGCAAAGGATCTGTCAGGATCCTGGAAATATTTGGTTCAGATCCTCTCTGGAGCCCTTGGACAGAGTAACACCAAAACTAGAAAAGTTAAAGCCTTGCCTGTTGTATGATCTCTTGCATCTTTGGGGAACAGATTCAAAGGAAACCAGAAGGTTTCTCACAGGTATTATTCTACATAGGTGTAAAGAAATATTAAAAATGCATGTAATTATTCAACTGGAATCAAAACATTCTCTTTTGGGTTCATATAAACATTTTAAGTATGATCTGGGACTCCTGTTTCTAATATGCATGAAAAAGAAAAAAACAGTATCAACCACTGCCACACACCAACAGAGATACCACTCTCCAACTAAGATTGCAAAATAAAGTGCCCCAGCCTGCTCTACCAAAGATGATGTTCAGCCATGACTCATTTAACTCTTCCGTCTTTCAAAACTGTTAAGATGTTTTAGTAGTACTATCTGATTTTCCACAGTGTACAGCACTGCTTTTCTGAGATTTTCTCCCAAGTATTCATAGACTTTGTGGCTCCAAATGAGCTTGCAGCATGGGATTTGCAGCCACGAACAGTAAAACACGTTGTCCCAGGTGCTGCACCGTATGTACAGGTCAGGTTTGGGAAGAAACTTCTCTATGGCCCGGGCTCTGAACATAGAGCCCCAGATACACATCATTATGTTTCATGTCTTAAATATTTTCAAGCCTAAATAAGAAATAGTTACATCTTTGCCCATGAAAGAGCTTATGTATAAATGAATATACAATTTCATTAAAAATAGATGTGCCTCCTAATCTTCCTGCTTACAGAAAATATGCTCAGAGGCAGTCACTGTTTTGGGAGCAAGCCATCAAAAAATCTGCCATATATTTCAGTATCAACATGCAGATATTCACATCCATTCTGAATTGTATGACAGCATTGTTTGTTTGTGCAAGGAAAATATCTTATATAGCACAAATCACCATGAAATTACTGAGTAGTTACTTGATCATTTAATTAATGTGCGGTTACATAATAACTCCATGACTATTGAAGCCCTTCAGATTGCATTAATTATACTCAGAGTAATTATTCCCATCTGCTGACATGAATCTATGTCATATAGTTCTAGACAAGATAAATTTTTCAGAAACTCATGACTGAAGAGAAGATTTAAAAATCAAACTGGTCAGCACAGTCTTAATTAGAGCACTTGGCAGTGTGAATTTATTTCGTCTAACATTGCATAATGTAATTATGGTATCTCAATAGAAAAGGATATGAATTGTACTTTGTAACTGGTAAATCTCTAAGGACAAGATACAAATATATAAATAACAATTAAACTAAAACTTGTGCTCCAAAATAGGTCGGTCCTTTGTACTACAGGGACACGGGCCCAAAATCTGGGTTTCGGCAGCGGTTTTGAGCATTTGTATTCTCTGCAGAAGTGCCTGTGGCTCATCTGAGAACCTCTGCTTCCTCTGCATGCCACACCTGCTCTGTTTCTCAATGTCTACAAAATGCAGTGATAGGGAGGAGCTATGCATGCCTTTCCCACCCATAGACAAGAATGGAAGGTAACTCTGAACCTAGTTAATGGGAGAGAAGCTGAGTGTTTCTGCTCCAGCAAACTGAGAAGAGCTAATTCCCCACTGTCCTTTATAACCTGAATTTTTTCTGAGATTATTCCAATGAAACAGGTAATGTTGCTTTCACTTAAGTTTCTTTCATTAGGATTCGGAGTGCACGTCAGGTCTTCCTAAACACAACAATTTCCACATGACAAAAAGGGGCAATCTGGCATCTCTTTTTGCCCCAGGATCTCTCTGCTGGTCCCCAGCTTCCTGTAGTTCATGCCCAGACCCACCCTGTGCTCTCACCTCCCTATGGAGATGGGCTCACCACAACAGCTTCCCAGCAGCTGCTTTCTCTTCTGCATGGGTTCACTGCATCCAGCCTGTAGGGGTGGGGGCAGGATTGCTTTTTAATTAAAAGCAGCAATTGAAAAAAATATTATCTTCTTCCCCCGAGGCTTAAAAATCTAAATAGCTTCTACCTGAATTCAGACTCAAGAACTAAAAACAGTAGTATTCCAGTGTTAATATGATGACAAATGAGAAATAGTACCCTGATTAATTAGGGACGTTTTGAGGAAAGGGATCAGTGTAACTACATGCATTTAAATCAGCCCATTCTCTGAAAGTGCTCTATCAAACACTTTATTTTCCACAGTTTCAGCTTTTAAGTATAGTGTTAAAATGTCAAGATCTGACTGAGTGAAAGGAAATTATTTTAGGGGGATTCTAGAGGCTACATGAAAACTAAAGGTCAATATCTGTAAGAATGGGGGTAAGGCATTTGTATTGGGGTGGCTGGTGCATTACTTCAGTAGATTTTGCCTATGAATTGCCTTCATGATTATGCCTGTCACTATCATTTAGGATGTTTATTGATGCTTTACCATTACCTTTGTCGAGAAGCGGTGTCCTGGAACAGAAAACTCAATAGGGCTTTCCCATAAAGTCAAAGAAACCAAGCTAATCAACTTGAAAAGTTGTTCTCTATCTCTCATAGCCAGATTCTCCTTGAATAAAAGTGCTTAGGATGGAAGGTGTTGAGAATTGATATCAAGGTACGTAGCTAATAGCTTTATTGAATATCTTCACTGCATAGGTATCTGGTCTTGAATAAGGTCCCAAACTCCTGTGCCAGTATGCTCTGGGCTCATTTTTATAATGTACAATTTATTATTTTTTTTCCCCCTCAAGGGCAATCTTCTCTGCTGCTCCAGAATCTAAATTAATGCAGCAGACTATAATTTTTAAGGCTCTCAATTAGAGTGTTTTGGTCTAGTTTGCTAAGAGATTTTAATGACTTTCCCCCCTGTCCTCATCACTGATAGATACCATTAACAGAAAGCTTCAAATTGTCATGAGACATGAAGTAGAATGAACAGACTCTACTCTTTCAACTGGCATTAAGATAACAGTGTGTGTTGTCTATACTTAAAAACATTTTCTCAGTATATAGGTGACTTGAAATACACCTTTTCCTTACAACAAGAAAAAACTTGTATGTCTGTATTTTTTGATATATGTTCCTTTGATTTGCTTTTGAGATAAAATAAACATGCTGTATGGGTATAAAAATCAGTTCATTTGCATATATTATGCTTTGGAAAAAGATTGACACTGCTTAAGATAGCAATAATAAAAGGCAAAAAAATTTGCAGTTAATGTCAGACAATTTAAATAGTATTTAGATTGAATATATATTCTTTGTAACTTGACTTTTAAAAGCAGGTTGAGAAAATACTAATTTTGTATCTTATTAATTTGCCCTGTGTTTCTGAAATCAGCTGTGAGAACAAGAAACCACTGCAATTTATTATACTTTAGCAAAAGCCGTCATCTTTACTAAAGATATTAAGAAAATAAGTCACATCAAGGAATGTTAGATCCCATTGATTTTAGAAAGCAGAATCCCCTCAAATGGTGAAATAATTTGTATGTTTACATTTGGAAACTTAGGTGGTGTCATGATAACCCTGTGATTGCAACCTCTTTTTTGTATCTACATGCAAGCCAAAAATGATCTGTTTTCTGTGGTGACTACATTACCTGAGGGCCAAGGCTTGTATATTAATATTGCAAAGGTCTGTAAGCAAATATATAAAACCTGCTTTCTAACCATGTGTAAATGACCCCTTTTCTAATTTGATAATTACTGAGTGTTGTACATACAAAAGGTTTTGATAAAACCTCTGATGTTTTACTTTCGGGGATATGAAAAATGGTCAGGTTTCTTTTAAGAAAAATACAGATTCAGAAATCAAGAAGTAAATGTTGCTGATTTCTTGGCAGTGCTGTAGGTACAGTACTGCCAAATCACTTACTGTACAGTGTGAGGCTGAACCAAGCAGCATAAAGGAGAACTCACTGTGCTAGTCACATGCATCAATTATCTATGGTAACAGAATTGTTTTTAAACCAGGATTTGGCCTTCATTTAAATCAAACTTGCCTTGAATTTACATGTTACAAATCACTCTGCCTGGAAAGAAAGTGTGCTGAGACTCTGTAATTAGATTTTAATTTCAGGCAACAAGGCAGGGATGGATTTGGGGGTAAAATATACTCCTTGCATGTAAAAAACATATTAATTCTTTAGATAAATAAAGATTCACCCTTCCCACCCTTGCCAGAGAATTACTCAACCATTTTTTAAAAAGCTATATTGTTAAATATCTCTCTTCAGTCTTAAGCTGAAAACCAATATACCTTGATTAAGATGAGATTAATATTACTTGGTGAGAAGCTAAGCTGTCATATAATAGTCTGGAGGATCCTCAAAAAGTCAAAAAGATATTACAACACAGCATGAGCTACTCTCTGATCTTCTAAATATCTGGACTGTATTTGCTTCTACAATTTCTGTCTTATCTATCCTTCTTTTATGTTCACCTGTAAGTTTCTATTAAACCCCCAATAAGTAGTATGGCTTCTAACACTGAGGATTTAATACTGTATAGAAATTAACCACCTCAAGTACATGCATTTGCACTTTAAAATCCTTTCTGCTATTGCAGTGCATTTCCAAGATAGGAAAGTCTGGACAGATCTATCAATGCAAGCATGTCAATATTAGAGCATGGAGATATAGACATACACATGTGCATATCTGTTTTGTTTTTTCTTTTAAATCCAAATATTAAAATGTACCAAAGGCTATTAATATGAGGAATAAAAACATCAGAAATTATAATAATTATCTACATTGGAATAGTGATGGTTTTTCTGACATATTTACACCAGGTGTGGTAGGAATATCTTTAGTATCCAGCGCAGAATATCTTTACAAAACACATCTTTGTGCAAGTACAAAAATCCTTGCGGAGCAAAATGTAATAACTCAATTCAGCTCCTAAAAACTGGCAAAACGATCACAAACACCGTGTGTCTGTAACATCATGACACACACGTGGCTGTCGAAGATTGCTGTGTATGGCACTTGCTCACTGCCCACGGGGCAGACCTGACTAGGAAGGGCAAAATGAGAATCTTCCTTTGCTGTAGGGTATATGGAAAACCAGTGGCTGAATTAGTAGGAGACTCACTCTCCCAGCTCCCAAGTTTAGCCACCGGACCATGCCACTCTTGAGGGGAAAGAAATTAATTGTCAAACTCATTCGTTGCACAAATCACCCTAATTTGCTGTGACTTCACCAGCAGCAGTGCTGGCTGAGCAATCTGAGACACATCATGCTCATTATCATACGCTCAGACTGTCCCCAGCCCTTGTGCAAAAGCAGAGGAGCGGGGTTAGTGTGTTGAGGTGGCCCAGGTATGTGAGTCAAGAACAGACCTTGTTCCTACTTTGAAAAACCAGAGGGGAGCGTGAGGACCTGTATTCTGCAGCCCCCTGGCCTGCTTTTGATTCTGGGGGCAGGGAGCAAGATGCACATCCTGAGGGCAGTGACTTAAGGGTCACACTGGCTACTTACTACCCAGTGAGGTTCGAGCTGGTTTGTGTAAAAAGAGGAATAAGTGCCTTGTATCTCATTTGCTAAAATAAAGCATCCCTCCATTGAACTGCTGCAGTCCTTTGGTGAGACATAAACTCTGAGCTGGCCAAATGAAGTACAGGCTCTTCTGCTGAATCTGCCTGAAACATTTTTCTTATATCCCAGCTGTTACAGCACCCAGTCAACGGAGCTGTGAGATGAGGAACATATGCCTGTAACACTTCATTTCAACAGGCTCACTTAGTGTTTCTTACTTTGATCTTTCACTGTATACTTCCTGTAGCTGGAGTTAGTTACAGGCTGAAACAAAGCCCAGAGCTACCAAAGAGGGTTCCCTGCCCCACTACCCCCCCAAAAAAAATCCTTTTGTACCAGATTCTGTTATCAAGTGTGTCAAATGAACCAGCTGGAAGACAGTGTCTCTGTGAAAACGCTGCTAAGTTTTGAGCTCTTTCTAGCTGTCTTTGTGGCCACTGGTCCTGTACCATTATGGTTACTCTGAACTGGCTACAAATTTTCAGCCCTGGTAATGCCCTTTTATGTTCCCCTTTGGATAGAAACAGCCCAAGATAAATGCAATAAAAAACTGCACAGAAGTTCTCTGTCTGAGTCAAAGAGTTAGTGCCTTTCCACTAGAATTATATCTTTCCCTGTCCTTCATAAAACCCAGTGAATTTTCGATCCTAAGCTTAGGCTTTTATATTTACTATTAGCTATTCAGGTAGGGATAAATGATTTCTTGAAATAGGAGGTCCCACATGCAACAGTAATGTTCTCTTTGCACGGTGCATGGGAAGAGAATAAGTCTCATTAAACTTACTGTAATCTTCTCCCAGAGAAGTGGTCGAAATGTCATAAACTAGTTTTGGTGACAATGTAGACAAAATATTGCTAAAAATACATGAGTGAACAAAGAAGGCTGCAGGAAAACACAATCTCTGAAAAAATTTTGTTTTCACAATTATGTGTACATTTCTTTTATTCCTTTTTTCATCCTTGTAGCGTAGCAATCAGATGAAAATAAACCACTGGAACTGATCTATAACTAGATTATTTTCTAACAGTACCACCTGGGTCTGTGTACACAGAATATCTTTCACTGTCAGGTCCAGTTCTGTGATTTCAATGATCCTTATTAAAGGAGAAACAAGTTTTACATATACATGAGAGCAACACACAGGAATAAATCTTTTCTAGAATACTGTGGGTTTTAAAAATTAAGTATGTAAATGTTGTACTGCATAAGCATGAGGTACATTTCAAATATATGGGGAATAGAAATTTAACTGGAATTCAGATACTTTGGATTTTCACTCCCATGCTCATTTCATTACAATATGGAATTGCAGAGGGAGCCTCGTCATCCTCAGATCTCAAAGCTTCTCAGACTTTCTAATATGCACATCAGGTTGCATGTTTTTTACGAATATTTTATGTGAAGGTGACTGCTTCATGCTTTGCAACAGCATTAGTGATCTTTTTGATAAATTTCATGGGAAAAAGAAAGTTGGTTCCATTACATTTCCCAAAATTCTAAACTTGTTTATTTTTTTGTTGTAGAACTCATGCACCTTAATTGAAGTCACTGAGTTTCCCAGCGCATACTCTTAAGCAAAGAAAACTTGAAGAAGAATTCCCTTGTGAATATGAAAAAAAAAGAAAAATATAAACCTCTGAGAATTAAGGAAGAAGTTTTCTTCTGTGTCTTCTAGCCTACAAGGTCAATCAAAGCAGAGTAATTTTAATTTTGAGTGTGTGTATGTGTTCTTTGGTGAGCTGTTCTAACACTGCATGCTCACCATGCTCCTCTATATTTAACAGTTAATGTTTGCAGAGATGGGACTATGCCCAGATTTTTTAGCTGTGTTAGCTACCTAAAAATGTGAACAGCAGCTAGAGGCTCTTCAAAGCCTGATTTTTTTGGAAATAACCCATAGAGAGGGTCTCGGTACTGCTAGGACCTTTGAAAGTATCATGTAGCAGTCTTACCTGGATTGAACACAACCAAAATGCAGAAAGAAATACGTGGCATGGAATCTGAATACAGTCAATAAAAAGTTACAGTACAAGCTCTTCTGGGAGAAAAACCAAAAAATCAATTGTAAAATTTGATTTTGTAAAATCAAACCTGGGAGAATATCACCTCTAAATTTAATTTTAGGAAGAGATATTAGGAAAGGGATAAGAAAAAGACTCAGTAATAGAGATCAAAAGAATTTTTAATAACATTAATGAATAATGAAGCTAATATATATATATATATATATATATATATATACACATACATATACATATATACACATACATATACGTATATACACACACATGTGTGTGTGTGTGTGTGTGTGTGTGTGTGTGTGTGTGTGCTTATGTACGTATGTATCAAAATAAGGTTGTAACCCAGAAATGATCACCAGTTTGAATGATAAGCCTCAAGCATATGGGAAAGGATATCTTCCCAGAAATAATTTACCCTGTGAAAAAGGGTTGAGGGGGTAAAAAATTTGAGAAAGGAAGAAATGAGAAAGAGACAAATGTATTAGACATATGGCTTGTTTACATGTCTAGCTACTATGTAGATAGCTTTAAAAAAGTAATTTGTGAATTTTATGTCTAAGACAATGCTGACCCTATAGGGCATTGCAAGCGTCCATCAGGTCTACCCTGAAGTCTGTGGCAGATACTGTCAGAATATTGTCAGAATATTCTGATATAGCAGAATAGACATTCTTATTGACTTGTTGGTGACTAACATTAACCAGAGTCAGTTGTAATATAGTGATTAACTCAGTGATTCCTTAGGCTCCATCCAAGAGGAGACAGCACCATCTGCTTGACTGGAGGATTGCAGCCACATCTCAGGCTGAGTCCAGAGGAGGCAGCTTATCAGGATTTCTGTTTCTGTTTGTAAACTGCCATTTCTACTCTTCATCTTCTCCATAAAAGCTGGTGTTTTGCAGATGTATGTAGTGAAAAAAACATCCAAAAAACCATCTCCATCAATGGATGGAGACCTGCAAAGAGAGCCAAAATACTTATATTCAACATTGGAGTGCCTGGAAAAAAATAATTATCACACAGAAGAAAGAAGGTTTCTTAAAAAAATGTTAATATATCTTTGACTGTGTGGTCTATCATGTTGATAGACCTGCCCTCCGTGATTGCCTCAAAAATCTTTGGGAACTGGTCAGAATGAGAAAAATTACAAAGTATGGAGACAACATGAACAGAGAAGAAAGGAGTACAAGAGGCAGGACAAACCATGGCATCTCACTTAGGTATCATTAAGGTCTCTCTACTGTCTGATATTTGAGGGCAAAACAATAGAACCCCTTTTTTCCTTCGCCTTGTCCAGGTGAGAAAATAGGGATGATCTCTAGAAAACTCAGGCTAATTCAGGACTCCCGTGGTTACAGAAAGTTTGTGATTCTGAAAATAGTTTTTTCAAATGTAATTATGCTGAATTTATGTAAAACATAATTATGTCAAATGCAAAACATCTTTTAGAAAGTGCTGCTCAACAATGAAATGTTTCTGTCCTCTTCAAACTGCTAGGCCTGAAATTATGCCAACAATACCCTTTTGCAGCTGTTTTTATTGGTTCAATTTCCTTTCTGCTATCCATTTATTAATTCTGCGCTTGTAAGTCTTTTGTGCTAGTTCTAATTTCCTCTCCCTATCAAATCTGTGTAGTTGACTCAGTTCAGCTGTCAGATTTCTCTTTTCTTCATATCAAGGTTCAGATATTGTTTTAACCCCTCTTATGAAAAGCCATATATCTCTGTGTTAAATACTGACAATATAAGCTACATTTGCTAGGAAAACAAGGCCAAGCTTTTATTTTCTTATGAGCGTGTGAGGAGCCTTTGGCCTTGCAATGCCCACTAGCAGGAATGGGAACTGTGTATAATCAATCCATTTTACCTATAGTCTCCATTGATTCATTTAGTCTCTAACATATAGGCAAAATAATCAGGTGAAACATTCAGTGCCTAGATTTTAGTAAAAAATTAGATTATTCTATCTCAATTTTATATTACATTTTAGGGTCAACATATTTGACATTTAATGCTCATCAATGTGTACCGAAAGATTTTCTCACTTTCTTGCTCCACTGTTACTCAGGCGAAACTAGAACACAGTTCAGTAAGAGTTCAGCCTAAATCTAGTTGCAAAAATCGGGTTAAAGAATCCAAGATTTGTCAAAGCATTTTTAATATATTTGAAAATTACAGAAAATTCCATTGATTCATTCTGACTCCATAACCAATGACTCATAGATTTTCTCAAAAAAGAGGGAAGAGTACAAGAGGTGTTAATTATACAGAAGTGACATAAGTGCTCATACCTCCTTTGGTTACCAACCCACAGCCCATTTTGACCAACATCCTTAGCTTCATTCACCAAGATTGTGAGCCAGAGCTCGCAGGAGTCAATGGCAATGACCCAACCCAGTGGAGTGAGTTCTGGGGCGAGCACTAGAGGAGTCTGGTTTTGAAAACCCTGAGAGGGCTTGGTAAAACTGAAGTCTTTGGTGATGAAAGTGCTTTGGGGACAGAATGGAGTCAGCCTTTGTTTTCCAGCACAGCCTTTTGCAAAAGTGAAGACTGTTGATGATAAAACAGGCTTCAGCAATTTAAAGGAAGGTAAAGCAGTGTATGAGACTTGCAATGAAACTGGTTCAATTTCTGTTTGGGTACTGTAGCATGTCAAACAGTTGAAGTGAACTTAGTGATACCCTGCACTTCATTATGAAAGGACATATGAGGCACAAATGTTTATATTTTTTGTTTATCTAGGAAGACAAGCTTTAGAGAACTCTACCTGAAACTGAAATCTTAACATGATTTATGAATTAAAAGGAGATCATCATCATCAGCAAACCCCATCAAATTTTTCTATTCCACAATGAACCAAAAGACATGATGTGTAACAGCAGTCTTTTTTTGAAGACATTGATGTCTGTCTTCAAGTGCAATTCAAATCCCCAAATAAGGAGGTTTTTTTCTTAATTTAGTGAATCCCCCCAAAACTTAGAGAGTCTTTAGAGAGAATAGGCTTCTGCATATCGCAGACCCAAATGAAAATAGTAGGTGAAAGCTCTGAGTAATACAGAATTAAGGAAAATTACTGAAAGTCCATGTAGAATATTGGGTTGGCAGCCCTGAAAGCTGCCACATAAAAAGGCTGTCTGTGAACTTGGTCGAAGGCAGGACCCTTAGAGTAAGCTCAAAGATGCGACTTGCTGGGCACTGATCTGATTGCACCATAAGTGTGGGAGCTCTGTGTTGGGAAAGTGCCCTTTGATGCTCATTACAAGTGTGGCAAGAACACATACAGACATGCTTTGTAAATTAGCAGGATTACCCTAAACATTATATCTGGCTCAGAACATCCACTTCTAATGGTTTATTTAATGACTTATTTACATGGTAATTTCCTGCATTATTCTGTGTTTACTTTGCAGGTAGTGAGTCTGACCAGCAAAATGAAATGTGTGATCTCAAGGCTCTCTCAGTTGTGATCCAAAAGTGACATTTTGCTGCTTTCTGAAGGGAGCAAGCATGCATTCAATGCTCACATCATCATTTTGAAAAGCCAAATGAAATTAGTGGCAAAGAAAAGGAGATGAAATGTGGCATTAGGATCCAGGCTTGGCTGGGTTCTTACCAAAGTGATTGCTCAGAGTTCAGATCACAGTAAAATATGCAGGAACTGGTATAATTGCTGCAAATACTATGAAGCAGCTAGGTCAAGAGTGCAATAGGCAGCTGATGTTCAGATTACCACTGAAATTGTGTGCAATGTTCTTTACTGTCTTCTCACTGCTTGTGGGAGGGCATGAGAACATATGGCTTCTCTGGAGCAGCCTGTGTGGGGAATTAACAGTGTATAATCTTGGAGAGATATATGTTGATTTGGTCTATGTAGACTCTGGATGCTGAGATTGACTGACCTCCACAAGACCAGGACATCTTACATTCCTTGTCGTCCCTGAAAATCTTGTTTTTCTCCTTTTATGTGCTTTTTAAACTTATTTTTCTTGAAGAGGACAGAGTTGTATGGCTTATGACACAGCAGACTTATAGAAGCAAGGATGTCTGTTCTTGGGTAGCTGAACCAGGCTGAAATTTTTTGCAGGCACTGTAAGGCTCTATGCCAGTAATCTCTCACATGTCATCAGTCTTCTTAAAATGGGAAGTCTTGACAGAGCTTGCTTCAAGGGAAATCTCCCCAGGTGTGGAAGGCGGTGAAGGAGTCCCTCAAGATACAAGCCATTTATTGAACATACACTTTAAAGAGTTATATTTCAGTGGCAACATAGGTTTATAACTAGTTTCAAAAGACATAGCCCTATGATTAAATAATGAAAATATCCAAATGTTCTGGTCAGAACAGAATTTTGCATTTCTGAGTACTTGTGAGATTTTATATTCTGAGTGGTAGACCATTATTAAGATCCATGCTGCATGTTACCAATTCTCTCCTATGTTAGACACAGAACAATCTCTTCTATTTAAGGTGAACCACAGGCCAAAGAAAATGGGTTGAACATTTATGACACCTTTTATAATCTATGTTTTTTTCATATTCAAAATGGTTATTTTCAAATATTTGTAAAACTTTGAGGAGACTGTTGTGATGGATCTTGACTGTACATATAAGGCATGAACTATTTCACCATCCATCACGATTTCACTTGATTAACTTTTCCAAGCCCACCAAAATCTGGGTGATTTTCTCTCTTGAATAGTTAAGATATCTCAGGAGTTTTTGAATATGTGTGTCTCAAATGGAGCAATGAACATGCTAGCCAGAGATTGTATTACTTCATCCATTCTCTCTCTGCTTAACACTTAGCACGGAGAAATATTTAGTCTGAAGGCTTGTGGAGCTTCAGCAGCTTGATACAAATGGAAATATGTCCAGGAGTCTTTATCCCACTATCTGGAAATACTCATGATAGGTTTATCACTTGAATCGGTAAACTCCTTTGTGACACTTGTTTTGGCATTTTCCATTAGATGAAATTGTTTCAGGTGCAGTGATTACAAAGGTCTGAGCACCTTTCTTCAGCCTAATTAAATAGGATTCCCTCTGTTTTCTTAGTCTGTAGAACAGCTTTGGGAATAGTTGATCTCAGTTAATTTGATCTCATCCAAGATTTGAAACTGATTTATTTCTTTGCTTGACTGACAGATTAACATCAGGCTTCAAAGAAATTTCCTACTCAAGTGCATTTGTGCTATGCATAAGGTCCATCTCTTTTTGCATTCTAATTATCTGCAAGAAGTTTTTCCAGGAAGCAAGGGGAAGGGAGAGAGCTTCAGGTGAGCCATGGCAGACGTGTGGATAGTTCTAAAAGCAGATGTGGTATGGATCCCTCTGTCAAATCCAAGATGGAAGAGGTTTCTTAGAACTCAGCACTCACATCCCACATGCTTTGATACAGATTTTGTATTAAGCAGTAGTTATTCTTCAGAAGACTTCTCCTTTTGAGCAGCACTTACGCAGCGCTAACCCTTCTTATGACAGCTGATATGTGGTGCTATTAGCAGCATGTTCATCACATGGATGACTCAGGATGGAAAGGATGCTCTGCAATGCCCTCAGGGCTGGTGTGCATTGCTTTTTCCCTTCTATGCCTAGCATGATGCACTGGATACGAATCCGGTCTGGGCAATGCAGAGAGAACTGCCACAGCTTCTGAAAAGGCAGGAAAAAACCCTTTCCACAATCCAAAGTTATTGTAACTCATTCTCCAGTGCTTCTTGGTGTCACTTATTTAAATATTAGGTACACTTTGCCTACTGAGGGTAACATGGTGCAAAGACTGGTTGAGACTGGACCAGCCAATGAAGCACACAGCAGGGGGAAATGCTTTACTTTCCTGTAATAACATTATATATAGATTTGGTGGACAACATAAAATACAGAGTGTATAGAAAAAAAATCTAAACAATTTAAGTAATTTATGTCTGAAATCCTAGAGGTGAGAAGAGGTAAGACTATGTAATTTTTGCTACCATGCAGTGCCATGTGAATATAGTGAAAAAAATAAATGAAATGCAGCATGAAATTTTCTTTTCAAGTAAAAATATGGAGTGTATTTTCAATCAAGAACAGAACATCAAATTTTTTCTTTTGAATTTTACCTGTAGGCAAAACTGGTCTGACAAAAGAAGCAGTAACTACTTCAAATCTTTCAATTTCTCAACAAAACATGAGTATTTCTATTCCTTATGGTGCAGCTACTAATAAATGATGGAGTTTTGGCAAAAATTATCTAACACATCCATTTAAGGCAATCCATTACAAATGTAAACCATAGTACAACTCAAAAAAAGTTCTTGTTTTTTCTTCCTATAGAATTTATTTAACAGACATCACTAGAACCATCTATTATTTATCATATCTCAAATTTTAATGCATAAGGATATGAAAAATGTAAAAAATTGAAATATAGAAAATGTCTCATTATTGTGTTGATGAATCTGACCTGTGAGCTCAAATCCACAAGTAGAAATGAGTTGGCTACCACAGACTGTTTGTTGACTAAATGGGTTGAAGAATTAATTCTTCACAGCCAGCAAAGTGATGTATGGAAAAAAATAATGTATTCCAGAGTCAAGACTGTGAAATATATTAATTGTGAGGAAAAAATGAACAAATTAAAAATTAAAAAATGAACAAATTTGAATCTTTGCCTATAATTCTATGAAAAATGAATTAACATTGAACAAAATAAAATGAGGCATTTTATGTGTATATTTCTGTGTAGTTCTATATCTCATTGCTTATGTGGATAGTATGAGTCAGTGGAAAATTAGGTTTGACCTCATATTTACTATGTGGTCAAAGCTGTGATTTTTAAAAGAGTTTATGCTCTTCTCTCCTAAGAATTGATGTAGATTTCAAGTGCAAAACAAGTCAAGTAATCTTTGGAAGTTTTCTTTTCAAACTTAATTTTGACAGAATGTTGTGAGGACATTTTGTATGAATGAAGTTTATTTGGCTGATCAAAGCGAATTTCAAGACAAATTTAAGCTGTAGTCTTCCAATAAGTCTTTTCAAAATATGTTAGGAGAAAAGTTAATTTAAAAAATCTGTCTGAATTTTTATTTTCTCCCATGGACCTGGTGACAGGATAGGTTAGATTTTTTTTTTTAAACAAATATATCTGTGAAATGGTCTTGCAACTTTGGATAGTGTCAGACCACAGGAGAGAAAGCAACCATAGGAAGCTACAAGAAGCTCAAATCACTGCACCTAAGAATAAAGAAGGTGATAATTGTAGAAGAATGAAAATTACTCTAACATGAAAATGTTGAAAAATATAAGGCAAAGTAGAGCTTACAGTTCTTGCCAGGAAACTATCTATCAGGGAACTACTAAAGAGGTTTAATTTTGGGGAGTTTGACAATGGGACCTGATGATATGACAAAACAAGCATCTTAAAATTAGGACAAAAAAATAAAAGCTCAGACACTCCAATAGTTTCCCTCAGTGGAAGCTTAAGAACAAAACTGTGCTCCTAGGAGAGGGAGTTATCCTTCTTTCCCTTGGCAGAGGATACAGGAAGAACAGAAGGATACAGCACATATATACTAATCAGTATAAAAACAGATCAGAGCAGCATTAACTCTGAACCACTGTCTTTGAAAGGGCTGTCACTGGGATGCTAAAAAAATGTAGAGTCACCTCTCCAAATGTGATGAAATATAATTTACCTTTTTGGTGTTTTGCGATTACGCTAATGAGCTCCTGAATTCCCAATATAGACCTTCATGTCTATGTCTCAAAAACTTGGGCTATGCTGGGTTGCCAGGTGATTGCCTTCTGAGGTTTGATCTGGTTTTCCAGCTGAAATCATCACACCACAGCTTGTTTCTGTTCTCTGTGTGTAAATGTGAGGAGTAATGTGCATGCCTGAATCCTAGCAATCATGAGCTGACGCGTGGCCACGCACTCCTACCAGACCTGGGAGGCACTCTTGTCTCCTCTTGCGTAAACTTATCTCCTCTCAGGTCTCTGAATAGTGAAATTTTCCAACTTTGCCAGTGTGCTTAGATACTTGTAAGTCCCTCATATGCTACAGTAATAGGTCTTAAAAATAGACAAATGGGAGATTTATAAGCTGCTCATCAAAGAAAGTGTCATATATTTTTTCAAATTATTTTACCTCTCCTTGTACAGTAATAATTTTTAACAGTACTGATTGGAAAAAAGTCTTAGCCAGTTGTGATTTTTGCTGATTTGTTTTACTGTGGAATGGGCTATATAATCTATGAATAATTGAATAGCCACTTCATATTCAGTACAGTGAAGTGAAGTAATTTATAAGATGACATAAATAGTCTAGGACAAATTCAAATTTGCTCAGAGATCCCTCTATGCTCCTTACACTCCCACATTTTTAGAGCACCTGTCTATTTGCTTGGAAATAGTGCCTTACAGGTCTTTTAGTGCATAAGATTACAGATTTTGATTAATTCACCAGTCTCTGTGCTTTACCTTTTCTAAAAAGGTAGGTGACTGTCTACTATAATCATCATTATAAATTTAGAGTAATGGTGGCATACTGCTTTGGTCTCTGCCCAAATGCAGCATGTTTTAATATCAAGACTCCATAATTAAAAGAATATTCAGTGACAAGCAAACTAACAGCACTTCACATTAATCTGAATTATAATACCCAAACACTATTGTATTTCCGCCCATTCCAATAACTCTATAATTGCATCCACATTCTGACATGCTTCTGCTGTTATCACAAATGCATTGTGGCATGTGAGTCTGCAACACACCTCTCATTTTACTAAGTTGGAAAGAAAAGGACAGTATGTGAAGAAAATATTGGCTGCAAATGCCAAGTAAGTAGTGTGGAGTAAAACACCACTGTGCAAGAGCACACACACAAATGCCACTCATCCAGCCTGCAAGAGGAGCTCTGAACACATGAGGATGCTGATGATGATGATGAAGATGATACCATCTTCACACTTCCATATAAAAATTTGCTTCCTTGTTCTCATTCTATAGCCTTTAGATGAAATCCCTTGCATTCTGGCTTGCCTTCTTTTCCTCCTGCACCACACCCTTCAGCTCCCATTTGTCCTCTGGCTGCAATGGATGATATCCAAAATCTGGCTACCAGTGTTCTACCTCTCAGGGGGAATATGGTTGTCCTGGTGTTCTGCCTTGGCAGGGGGGATTCCTGCAGTACCTGTAGGACCATGGAGGACCCATTCTCTCAGAAATTTCTGTGAAAGATGCCCAGATGCCTAGAGAGGTCTCTAGACCCCCTTCTAGCAGTTGCAGCTGGCTGCTGCTTTCTGCTTTTCTTCAATTTATTTTTGACTCCTTCCTTGAAATGTCTTTGTTTCTTTTAAACAGCAGCAGTTGTTGGATAGTTGATGGTAGTTTTAGCAGCTCAAGAGGAGACTGGAGAGAAAGACTGGAGGGCAGAAGAAACACTGACAGCACAGCTGTGGAAAATGACTATTAAGTAGTGTTTGGGTTTGACCGGCAGATCAGGTGTATTGAGAACTTTTCCTTAGAAAAAGGAACAATAGCTACTTGCCAAAATTCCATCAATGGTTTCTTATGTCAGGTATAAAAGCACTGATGCAAAGAAAGAACACTTATTTTTTACGCAGAACGGTCCAAAAAAGAAATGCCAGCTAGCAAGAATACCTCTTCAGTTTTTACTGCTAGCTGGATCAGCCTCATAAATGCCTAAACTCATATATAAAAATGTTAATGTTTTCCAATTGCTACTCTGAATTTATATTTATTACAATACAATGTATCCATTAGCTCATCTATCACCGGTAAATTTGTTACAGCTTCAAATATACAGTACATAACTTTGCAGCAATTTCATTTTACAAGCTAATAATGTACTGTAATGTAGCTTACAATATCATGTAGATGTATTTGATTAGGGAGGTTCAGCAGTCAGTCAGGTTGAATAGTGGATTACATGAGAATCAAATTTTTAACTTATTTACTGTAGAAATGAACAGCTTTGTTGAGCATTAAACATGTTAATTTAACAGGTGTGTCATTTTATTCCCTCAAATATTCATTGAAGAGGAACAAATGGTATTTGACTCAAACGGAAGCATAGTAGACCTGGAATGGTTTTTTGATGCTTGACATGTTTATTCTTTAAAAAGAGTAATAATTGTACTTAAATTGTATCTAAATTTATTGCGTGCATATTTATGTATTTATGTATTATATGCTGTATTACAGTGTCTGTAGGAACTTCCCAGAAATAAGACAGATGGCTAAATTATTTTCCTGAAATGTAATTAAAATAGAGGGTTTATTTCCTTTTATTCAAACAAAACAAAGTTTCAAAAATATACTATGCATGAGGTTATTTTTTTTTTTTTTTAATTTTGGAAAATATTACCATTTTTTACTCACTACATGGATGTTCTGTATGTAAAAGCAGTGTCCCTGTGCCATCTGCAAGCTAGGGGTAAGGCAGGGATGTCCTCACAGAATACCTCTTCCTTCATGTGCTCCAGGTGGGAGAGTGTTATCTCAAGTGGGTCCAAAGATGTTCCAGCTCATGGGGTAGGAGTAATATGGATTAATATTTGGCTTCCTATTCAAGTGATCATTGCAGAGGAGGAAAAAAATCGGGATTCTATTTTAAGAACAGTGGTTATCAGGATTTTAAAAATGTGGAAGTTCTAGAGAAGATGTTTCTGGTCTTGCTCCAGCAGCTCCATGTCCTTCCTGTGCTGAGCACCCCAGAGCTGGAGGCAGCTCTGCAGGCGGGGTCTCACCAGAGCGGGGCAGAGGGGCAGAATCTCCTCCCTCCAAAGCTGCCCACAGGGCTTTGGATGTAGCCCAGGATGCATTTGGCTTTCTGGGCTGCAAGTGCCCTTGGCTGGCTCACGTCCAGCCCCTCACCAGCACCCCCTGACCTGCGGGGCAGGGCAGCTCTCGATCCGTTCATCCCGCAGCCCACACTGGGGGTTGCTTGGAGCCAGGTGCAGCACTTTGCACTTGGTCTTGTTAAGCCTCATGAGATTCCCAAGGACCACTTCTTGAGCTTGTCCTGGTGCCTCTGGATGGCATCCCATCCTTCAGGAGTGTCAACCACACCCCTCAGCTTGGTGTCTTCCGCAAATTTCCTAGGGGTGCACCTGATCCCTTCATCTATGCCATTAATGAAGGCACTAAATGCCACTGGTCCCAATACATATCCCTGAGGGACAGCACTTGTCACTGATGCTCTGAGCCATTGGCTATGGCCCTCTGGATGGGACCATCCAACCACTTTGTTACCCATCAAATAACAGTCCATTCAAATCCAACATAAAATCCATCTCTCTCCATTTTAGAGAGTAGGATGTTTTTTGGGGACTGTGTCAAAGGCTTTACAGAAGTCCAGATGATATCTGTAACCCCTCCCTTGTACTCTGATGTAGTCATCCCATCATAGAAGCCCACTAGGTTGGTCAGGCAGCACTTGGCCTTGATAAAGCTGTGTTGGCTCTCTCCAAGCTTCTCCCTGTCCTCCACAAGGGGCCTAGGAGGATCTGTTCCAGGATCTTCCCAGGCAGAGAGGTGAGGCTGACTAGTTGGGAGTTCCCAGGGTCTTCTTTTCTACCCTTCCCTTTTTAAAGATGGCTATGGTGATTCCCTTTTTCCATATGGGAATTTCTGTGGCTGCCATGGATTTTCAAATATCGTGGAGAGTGACTTGGCAACTTCATTGGCCAATTCCCTGTGCATTGCATAGACCAGGGATTACTGCTGTCTCCTGGTTGTTACCACCCAGGCCAGAACAGACTACATCACACAGAACAGTAATGCAGATGACTGCATGAACCAGAGACTGACTTGCTGTGGGTGAGAAGGAAATGCCTCTTTTTCTTACTAACTCATACCAGTAACATGTTTATCTTCTGCATGCATTCAGATAAAGCATGGAAAACACATTAATGAGAACAGATTTGCAGAACTGCAGAGAGGCAATATTTTTTAAAAATCAAAGACATTATCTTTGTTATACATATTTATGTTTTGTTTCTATTGCTGGGGGAACTACATTCAATTAAGAAATCAGAAGTTAGGAAGCTAAATTAATCATGGGCAAAATTCCATGCTCCATGTTATATTTGTACATCCACGAAAGAAATGAAGAATTGTTTTAGTTCCCTAATACTCCTGCTCCTTTCAGCATGTTCCAGCTGAGAAATGGGACACAACATGCAATAGTTTATAGTTTTTTTATGTGAAAGGTGACTATAACTCTCACTTCTATTTATCTTAGAGTTTCTTGAGTTTTGCCAGTCTTTTAGTCCATTCAGACATCATAGCTTTTAATTTACCTGTCATCATTCATATACTACCCACATGAGCATTGGAGCAGGGAAAAATTTTGTGAATTTCTGGAAACACTGACTTCCTAAGAACTATTTTGAGAAGTAATGTTGCACAATATTTGCAGTCATCCTTTGTATAAAGGATGTGGAGAGCTAAGGGAAAGAGTTCGAAACATACAGCAGCTACTGGAAAAGGAAACTGACTTACACAGTGTTAATCAAGGGAAGTATTTTTCCCTCGTGATAAATTGAGGTGACATGTGAGGGTGGCCCTTAAAAACCCTCCATTTACTCCCTTAGGGCAAAATCTCTTAATGGGCTAGGTCCAACTTCACTAAAGATGATAGAGATTCTTAATTGGCTTCAATAGGCCTTGGATCAAGGCTGCAGGAGTCATATAGATCAAAATATTTTCAGCTATCTAGCTGGATGGCAAGAAACTACTGTGGTGATAATATTTGTATGAGCAGCTTATGTTTTTACTTTGCTGTTTCACTGTGGGGAAAACACATTTGTTGTTTAGTTTTTTGTCCAATGCACATCTATAGCTTTCTAATGTCATGCAGAGAACACTAATGCAATATATTATGCATGCTATCTATGTTCTGTTATGTCATTGGCTTTCACCTCACCTCATTTTTCTGTTGAGTCTGGAAGGTAGTTGAGGGCTGATGAGAAGGGAAATACCCTAAATCTGTCAGAATTATTTAGACATGTTGATGTGTTTTGAAAAAATGAGTACTCATTGCTGTGCATTGTTTTTCCAGAGTAAATGTCTGAACTGGCACAAGCTAAATCCTTTATATGTGCACAATTTCATTGATCAGCCTCTGCTTTATTATTTTCCCATGTGTGATATCATTTGTTAAAGATGGACTCTAACAGTCTCAGGGTAAAAAATATTGTGTCTACCCTGATATAATTTTTCTGTTTGTGATTTTTGTTAACGTATTTATTTTTTATTCCATCTTTCCCCTTTATGCTTTATTAATTTACTTTCATCATGAGGTAAAACAAATACAGTAGAAATACACTACTCAAGTCTCTGGAATAAAAGAGCGCAATCTGTCCTGGAATCCTGTCTACCGTGGTATTTTCAGTACCCACATGGTAAACACACATGAACATAAAACATGTACATAATTCCAAATTAAGACAAGATTTTAAATGAAAATGTACACTCTATTATGGATCTTATTTAAGCAATTTGCTTAAATTCAGCAATATTTGCTGAATACTGTAGTGAGTTTTCCAGTCCTGGGTTACTCATTTTTATGGGAGAACTACAGGGAAAGGATTTACTTGCAAAAAAAATTGACCATGTCAATGAAAGTGTTAAAAAGAGAGTGAGCTGCTAAAAATTAGCATAAACAATTAATATCCTGTACAATATAAGATGGCAGAAAAAACATTTTCTGAAATCCTTGAGTGCTTAAAAGTCCTGGACCTTTTCTATACCATTGTTTTTAACTACAATTCAGAACATGAACCAACATAACACAACTTCCATCTTACCATTACACATCAGTGCATGGAACATCTGTACTTGTGTGTAAAGAAAAAGACATTTTTATACAGCATTTTTGAAATGTTTCCATTTATTTATTCATGAGACCCCTAAAACTGCTCATGAAATTCCTAAAACTGTTCAGGTTTGCTAATCAAAGAAAAATAGTGTCACTACTCAAATAAACACCTTTTGAACATTCTGTTATAATTTCAGGAAATAAAATTAATAGCAAATTCAGAGGTATCTTGGCTAATTTGAAATGGGAAGTTGTCACTGAGTTTTGACACTGAGTTTTCAAATTACTTGTTTTCAGCAACTCTTTACAGGCTTAGGCAGCAGTTGCTCATGTGCTGTAGACGCTGTTTGTCTTGCTTCCAAACTTTTACTTAAATGCATAAGTCAGAATTTACTTCCTTTTGTCGGTAAAACACTAACCAAAAATAAACTCTCCAAAGGATCCATATACTGTGGTCTGAAATAAGAGAGAGAAAAAACAATTAAATTAGAACTTGGCACAAAATCTGATAAATATCCTCTAAAAAGTAGTCCAAAGGATAAAGCACAGAAAAACAAAGAACAAAATAGAGACAACTTTTTTTTTCTTCCCCTCTGTGTGTGCCTTTTGTTTTCTTTTTATGTAAAAGCAAGTTATGTACTCTAGGCTATCTTTTTTTTTTTTTTTACTTTTTCCTTATACTCTGTCATATCCCCTGCTCCTTTTGAAATTAATGCCACAAGTAGTACTAATCCAAACCAATGCCATACTACTTCTTTTGAGGGAGACTGAGAAACAGATAGAAACAGATAGAAATAAACCAATGCACAGTTTAAAGAAATACGGAAAAAGCCATAAGATGATGGGTAGTGCATCTGATTGAAGAAATTCCCCAGTTATCTCTCTTGCATGTACACACACACACACATGCATCTACACACTTGATTTATTTGTGAAACAGTGTCTTCTAAACTTAGATTTTTGCAAAGTGGAAAGGCAATTAAACAGAACAGCTTGAAGCTGCCAATCACTCCCACTACCAACAAAAGCATCTACTATCACATCTACTATCAAAGGAAATAATGTAATGTAAAAAACCCCCCACATTCTACCAAAGCAAACAATGTAAACACGCAAGTAAAAAATAAGCTTGTTTATCATCTGTCATAGCATAGCATAGATTTTTTAACCCTCCCCCCTATGGATATGTGTTTTTGTATCCCATTATGTTAATTTGGCCATGCATGTGACATGGAAGTTAAGGAACAATGGGAGAAGTTAGCTTTTATGCACGCTTTTCTGTTGGGGAAGTGAACTATTGCTCTTGCAGGTTGGGGTGTTGGGTTTTTTAAAAATTTTTTTGGCTTCTGGACAAATAAATCGGCAATCACAGCTTATCATCACTTAAAGATGCATGTGCATGCTAGAGTTTACTGAAACATGATTGGCTGCTACATAAATCAATCTGATAGAGATCAGTCCCATGGAAAAAAAATAAAACATTAGCCTCTTCTTTTGGGATGTAATTCATTTTAGATAGTGGTTATTGATGATTTCATTCCGCTGGTACATGCACATGTCTAGACCATGTTTTTGTATAAAATATTTAAACAGTACAATGTGTTCATTTCAAGAATGAGCATGAAGAAACAATGATTAAAAATTTGTTTTTGCAACATTTCAGATATAACATTTACATGCAGAAAACTTTGTTTCCCTTAAAATTAAATTAATCTTTTACAGCAATTGTATTTTATTTCTCTACCTTGCGTGCAACATATACTTGTTTATTACTGTAATATTTTCTCCACCAGATTTTTTTCCACAGTTTCTGTGAATCCTTTCAATTGCCCTTAATATAGTTATGCTAGATTTTGACGTGCAGTATGTGAGACTAAGCCATTCACTCAAACTTACTCAAATTGTCCTCACTAACTCATCCTGACTTTGGATTAACCCTTGTTATTAGGACCCTTGTTACTAGGCTTCTTTGCTTTTGCAATAGGAGGTTCTTTGCTTTTGATTTCTCATTAATTGCCAGATAAGCATATAATTATTTCCTTTCATCCATGAATCATGATGGTGGTAAAAAATGGACTTTGAAAACATCCTATGTGGGTACCTAATGGTTCCTCACAGCACTGTGATAAAGGAGATGAGCATCCTAATGCATAGAGAACAGTAGTGATTTGTCAAAAACTCATAGCAAATCACTAGTAGAAGGGTGTTTGTGAAACATTACCCTGGTCTTCTCCTTCCTTTCAACATGTTTTAAATACTCATGCACAATCACATACAAGTTCTGTGCAAGATGAAATTCAGCCTATCAGCAAGGAAAATTATATATTCTTAATATATTCTCTGAAATTTTTACTTGGAGTTAGCTTCCTTTCTCGGTCCTCCACCTCTTTTCAAACTGAATAAAGTATTCCTTCCAGAAAGCAATCTCTTCTAAAATACACCAGTTTTGACGCTATCTAAACCAGAAAAATAAAGCAACCTGGGGAAAAAAAATCTTATAGTATGAATAACATTTTATTATGTGCCTGGCTAGTTGAAAACCAGACTAACAGAATCTTACTAAACTTTCCAGAAGAATTTACCTTTAGGCTGAGAACAAGTATGGAAAATTCAGGGCACTTCCTCAAATGTTTACTTTTACTAATCTTGCCTCCCTCTTGAAAGCACAGAGGGGAAAATGAAAGATAGATGAGCACTGTGCTCTTGCAGTGAAGGACACTTCTGTCTTCTGAGGAACATTCTCAGTGGAGGAACTAAGTAGTACTCACTTGGATAATACTCCTAAGTTTGCTGTAAGGATATGTCTGAAACTATTTTCTACAGAGACCAGGGATTTTGAAGTCTTATCTATAGACAGAGGTTTTGGGAAGATTTTCTGAGCTTGTATGTGAGTATCTGTCTGTCTGTCTGTCTGTCTGTCTGTCCATCCATCTCTCTCTTTTTCTAGTAGAAACCTTTTGCATCCTGGTGACCTGATGGCTGCTAGCAGGTTTCTCTGCTCTGTCTCTGTGAATGGCATGCAGAAGGCCTAGAAAGCAAACTCCCAAGAAGCAGTATTTTTCACTCACTCACAGAAATCCTCTGGTTTTGCTGCAGATGTTTTTCTGTCATTCCTTGCATCCCCACTTTCTGCTTATGCTGCAGTGCATCGTTCCCATTGGTTTTCAATGAATAGAGAGCTGGAGGAAAGAGAAAAGGAAGGGAAAGGAAAGGAAAAAGGAAATTACAGAGGGAAAATCTGCAATTGTCCGCAATTCCCAAGAGGCGCTAACAGCAGTGTCATTTTAAACGTGATCTTGGGGACACTCGGGTTTGAGCATTTACCTTCTTCATGAAAATCTTCCAAGGTTGTTTAAATTAGCTTGTTTTAAATTAATATAAATTCAACATCACTTACAAAGAGTCTGCTATTAGCCCAAGGAAACATTGTTTTTGTATCATTAGTTCTGTCATGTTCTGACTTTCTGAAAATTACAGGACTGTTTGCTATTTTGACAGAAAGCTGACACAACAATCATTTATTTCCAATAAAATCCCCCAAAGGAATAAATACACCTCTGTTATAGTTATGCAAAAATAAGGTTATCCTAGGAACTAATTGATCATACAGTATGTCTAATTTCATTATATTTGACAATGATGCAAAAGATTATGCTAAGTATTAGTAGGTTGGTGCTGTGTTTAGGCTGAAATACTTATCAATGTTCTTGGAAAATATGTATGCAAGTTTTGCAGGGAGGAGGAAAATCAATCCTAATTGTTCTGAGTTCTGAAAGAAGAATTAACAGTTGTTCTATGCTGAGCACTAGGTTTATGAAAGTTGTTGAATGCTACAAACTTTTTCCAAGAGATGTTTTATAGAACTGCTTTTAAAAATCCCAGAGGGTAAATTGTATTCTCAGAATAAACAGAAAAATGCTGACCTTGTCAGATTTAGCTGCTGAAAGCCAAGCTGTTTTAAAACATGGAGGATCAAGGGTCATGGTTATAAACAACACAGATAAAAAGAAAGAAAGGAAGGAAGGAAAAAAGATAGAAAACTGGAAACAAAAAAGGGACTACACAGTAAATATAAGTAATAAATACGTTGAACTTGATAAGAAGAATATGAGATATTTATGCAAAAGCCAAGCAGGGGTGAAGAGATTGCAAAGAGGGAAAGAAGAGAAAGTGCACAAATGGTACTTGGGAAAAAATATTTCTTAGAGCTTGTTTTGAAGCCGGAAATGAGTCACTTTATCTTCATGTGGTTTTGGTTTTGAAAGGGGAGAAAGGTCAAAGCTTCTTTGTTTTAAATAAACTGGTCACTACTTCTGAAGTGTAACATGATAGGGTTCAAGAATCCTAATGAAACTGGTATTTTCCTGACACCCTGGGCTGCAGCACCTCAGCAGCTGTATGGTCATGTATTGTAAGCCCAGGGAGTTTTAAAAACAAAGGCATGACAGAGCCTGCCTTTGCTCATGACCTTCATACCCTGGTGCTCCTGTATCAGCCAAATGGGCAGTGTGATGGCTAAATTTGCCACCACTTATATACTTTCCCAAATTGCAGCTGCACGCATGGCCCTCCACCATTATGCTCAGAAACATGAACTGGAGTTATTACCCTGGGCCCTGTATGACGCCTCTTTCCAAAATGATTCTGTTGAGGTAAAGTTTCATAGAAAACAAAGTGCTGGAGACACTCAAAGTGACACCAGAAGCTAAAAATTCCATCGCAAAAAAAGGCAGCAGGAATGCTACAGCCATCCATCAACCCAACCCAAAAAGAGCAATGCAGGTTTTAACAAGGCTTTTGGAATAACTGGGTTTGCTGAGGTCCAGAGTGTACTAGAGCCCTCACAACTGTGCCTACTGGGAGTTTGTTGTCTTAACCAGATTCTATACCTAAGGTACTCAGCTTCACCCAGTTCTAACTTGCAGAGGGAATGAGATAATAGCAAAGAAATTATATAGTTGAATTTCAGCACTGCCTTGCACTGGAAGGCCTGATGGTAAAGGAGTGTCTTCAGGCTGTGCAAACAGAAAAGGAAATAGTCCTGTATAAGATTAGAAGTCAAAAGGGCATCCCACAAGCAGGACAGGAGAGGAAAAACTGCACTGAAAAATAAATGGAACAATCTCTTATTTTCCTATTGTTCAAATTATGCTTATAGAGTCATAGAATGGTTTGGGTTTGAAAGGACCTGCAAGATCATCTAGTTTCAACCTGCCAGTCATGGGTAGGGACAACTTCCAAACCAAGAGCAGGTTGCTCAAAGCCCCATTCTGGCCTAGCCTTGAACACTTTTAGGGATGGGGCAGCCACATGTCCAGGCCACCTGTGCCAGTGCATCACCACCCTCACAGTAAAGAATTCCTTTCTATTTTCAGATCTAAATCTGCCCTCTTTCAATTCAAAATCATTATCCTTTTTTCTATCACAACGTAGCCTTGTAATAAGAATGTGTGTAGTGCTTTCATACATGTCTTCCCATCAGGCTTGTGTGGACAGCAATCTCTTTATAGTTAAACTCCCATGTCCTGTTATTCTGCACAACTGCAAGGTTTTTATCTTTGTCTCAGCTCATAGCACCTCTCTGTTCTTCCTGAGATCTTTTCCTGACATGCTCCTGGCAACATCTCTCTTCCAGACTGAGAATTCCTCTCAATTTTGTTTGCTGATTCATGCTGCCACTTATGCTTAAATGTGAGATATCAAGCTGTATCAGTTATACATTGCTCCTTTTTATTTTCTTGACCACATTCCAAGCTTTACCCATTGGATGATATACTAAAGTCAATATAGAATAATTTCCATTTAAAAGTTCTTTCCTGCATTGCTTCTGTAATTACTTCAGTATTAGACTAAATGCTCTTTAGGAGTCTCATTTCTTCTTCTGGTGTTCATATTATATCTGCTGTAAACGGCCATCTGTTCCCAGACCACTAGAAACAGCAATGGAAGAGCACACTCATACAATAACATAGGGATATGTATCACTGGCCACAAAATAGAAAGGCAATTATGGCAATGAAAATGGCGAACTTTCAAAATTACCAACTTCATTATTCTTTGTGGCATCAGTCCCCAAACTGGGACAACTACTCAGTTTAAAATAAAACTAAATAAAAAGTGAATGATGCATTGGACATTAGCTGCTTCAGAGTTTGCTGTTTGAAGCAGCATTTGAAATGACATATTATGCAGAAGCACCCCAAAAGCCTGGATTTCCTACTTTGACCTTGCTTCAACATTCCACTCTCTATTGTGCCTACTTCCTTCTCTCTAGCCTTGAATCAGTCTGTCATTCATTCAAAATGGACCAATAACTGGAGGTAACAATTCCTTTCCAGTTTATTTCACCTTTCCCTTTACCTTTTTACCTGCCCATGCCTGCCATACAATATTGCACCTGAGAGAAACCAGCCTGCTTTGACAGTTATGATACTGAGACATCTGAATTTCTGAGGATGCACTGACAATGCATCCTCATGTCATGAAAGTGAAGTAATTTAACGGAGCAGAATTAGGGTTCTCAAGCTGTACCCTATAAACAAAGACTATGCCTATAGCTTGGCAGAAGCCAGGAGGACTAAACAAAAACCAGAAGGACTAAACAAAAAGCAGAAAAACATGATAATTTCAACCTCTTTCTTGAGTATGGTGCAGGCAAATCAAACCCCAGCATTTAGTTGTTTGGTTTAGGTTTCTAACACACCAAAGAGATTTTTGATCAGAAAGTGCCTATCAGTAAATACTATGTTGTGTTGGAGGTACAGGAGAAAGTATTGGTCTTTATTGTGCTCAGTGAAATAGGTTGAAATATGGTTTTCTTATCTTGAAACACTTTATGATTGTCTTCAAATAAATTGATGTTCTCAAAGCATCCCTAAGTCATGTTTTCCTGCTTATCCACCTGTTGGAAAGAAAAATGAACAAAACGAGAAAATATTCAGACCTATGACAAGCTTTTCTAGAAGTTGAATTAATCTGCAGTCCTTCTCTTTTATTTTTGTATCCCTCCAGAGGAAGATTCATTGTAAAATACTAGTTTGCTTTCCAGTCAATCTGGAAAACAATGCAATTATAACAGGTTGAGTAGAGCTTCAGATATGTCATTGATCCATGCAAATTTCTAAATCTTGCGAAAGTTTATTTCTTATTGAGAAGTCATCAGATTAAGATTTAAATTGAAGAAAGATGTTCTTGTGAGTTAAGGTGTTTGACTGGGAATCAGAGACTAACTCCTGGAACTGCTATAGACTTATTTTGTGATTTTGGTTGTGATCCAGCAATGCACTTAGATCGGTATATACAATATAAAATCCTGGAGTGGTCACATGAAAGTTAAGCACAGAGTTAAGTCTTTATTAAAGAAGAGAGTTAGTCAGTCTGAACTCTTTTCTCTAGATATAAGATGTGTTAGTACTTATATTCTCCTACAGTTTATCTTTACAGAAAACCTTCTGGTGCAAAAAAATGTATCTTCTGATCTGTGCAACACCAAGACCAACTGATGTCAGCTGGAGCCTGTAAAAATCATTCTGCTGCGAAGCAGTGATAGTCAATGAATTATCTTATCCTCTGGAAGCAAGTTACTGCTATGAAAATACTATTTTCATGGAGGCTTAATGAGAGGGGGTAAGGGACATTTACCTGCTTCACATCACTCACATCCTTCTGGTTTTAAGGGTCCCTCTCGGGCTGGCTGCAGTCCCACCTTCTCCTGCTGCTGGCTGGGAGAAGAGTCAAGCTGCTCCTTCAGCAGCCAGCAGTAATTGCTGTGATACAAGTAAGCAGGCAGGCTAACGTATCTGCACTAAAGCCTGCAGTTTGGGAACGAAATTGAATGAATCTGCAATGTTTAGTCTTATTTGTTAAGATTTTACAATGTATTTTGGAAAATCTCTTTTCTTATGCTGTGCTGTAAGGGAGCTCCCAAAGCCTCATTTATTTGATAAGTCTATGGATGCTTCCCACAATGGATTTTGACGTTTTTGCACTTGTCTGAATACAGTCAGAAATTTTGTTCACAGAGTGAGAAAGAGCGCTCACAAGTAAGAAGGATAATTAATTTCTACAGCGCACTAAGAGTATGTAAGCAATACAAATCATCAATATTTTACTTTAATTTAAAGCTTAATTGAATCCTCACAGATCCTTTGAATACATTCTGGCTACATGTATGACATGGCTACACGTTATATTGCATGAGGGACAATATAGGTGTCTTTTCTCCTTAGCATTCTTTACTTTTTCAAAACCACAGAGAAAAAGCCATTTTGTGCTTGTGTGTCAGACAGTCTACCTGTAATTTCTGAGACAGGCCTGAAGTCTCTAAGACCCAAAACCTCTCTCTTGTGCTTATTCATCAAAGAGCCCATGATCTAGCTTATGCATTTGGATGACAAGCAGGAGATTGCCAATTGTCTTGGAAATGTAAAATAAACACTTTTTCTACATATGTTAATGCCATTGTTTATTGACTACTTACTCAAGTTGGATGTAATTGGGGCCACTTGGGAAACATAAACAGCTCAGTGCCTGTCAATACCTGACCTTTAAAATATTCAGTACAATCAGTGTTACATGGTGTTTAACAAGCTGGCCTTTTCATGTGCATGCAGCTGTAATTGCCATGCAAGAAGGAATGAAGATCCTGTTCTTCCTTACAAACGTTTTTTAATGATTTTTATTTCATCTGTGTTGTTGAAATAAGTCAGAACAAAATAAATCCTACCACTGAAAATTTAGTTTGCAGACACAATCTTTGGGAAAAGTCAGAACGGTTTCATGTGAAAGGGAAAAAACCAACTCTAAAGCAGAAAAATGAAAAGGGTCCAGGATGTTAAACAGTTTAACTAAGAGTATCTTCATGCATTATGACATATGGCAAATGTAAATTAAGCCACCTTCAGGATGTCACAAGCAAAATTTTCAACAGTGGTTCTGATGACTGCGAGGGTCTTGAAGAATCTCTCATCAGCAGACCATAAAGACTAAAGCACAATCTATCCCTAACATGCAGATGTTATCAGGATGTGACTTCAGCACAGATATAGATCCCGATGGGAAGACTAAGCTGCAGATGTTTAATGGATTATCGTGGAAACTAATTGCAAACTATTATATTTTAATGATTTAAATTTTCCCCAAAAGAGTTATTCTATGTCTTCAGCCTCTGTTGCCAATGGGTAAGTAAACAGTTCCTGTAAATAAAAGCAAATAACTTTTTCACTGAGCTAATTAAAGCTTTTAATATTTCTGAGCAGACTGATAGATAAATGTTTCCATTTCAAATTACTCTTTGAAACAAACAAACAAACAAAGAAACAAATTAAAAGAAAACCCCAGACATACAGTCTTCAAAGAACGAAATAAATAACATTATTCTATTTTAACAGAAGATTACAAGAAATCAGAACTTGTTCATACAATGGTGACTTATATTACCATCAAAACAAAAGAAAAAAAGAAAAAGAAAAGTGACACAGCGACAAAATGTGTTTAGAAGATAAAAGTTAAGGCCAGTAATTTTAAGTCAACATTTCTTGCAAAATACAAAAGACAGTAAGAAACCAGTTGTACAAACTTTAGCCCTTGTAACTGTTTTTATTTACTGAGCATGATTTAGGCGGATGGCTCTTTCCACAGTTTTCATCACCCTCAGAAAGTTTTGGGAATGGGGGAGTAAGGAAAATCTTTGTGGAAGGACTGTGATCACCAGGCAATATTATGAGACCACAATGTCTCTACAGCAAATACAAATTCCAACATTCTTTTGATGACTTTTCACTTCCACAGGCTGTACTTGCCATGTTTTAAAAATCTGAAAAGCAAATGCTTTAATAACATTCTTTGAAGTAAGGACTGCTTTTTTTTTTTTTCTTAATAAACAACAACATAAAAATAGTTTCTTAATAAACTAAAAACCCCTAAAGAAATTTAAATTAATTAAGTAAAAAATTGAAATAAAACGAAACAATAGTATAAAATAAAATATCTTTGGTGTTACTCCCTCACCAAGTGGCTTTCAATATTCAATCAATTTGTGTTTTCTGCTCAGAGTGTAGAGCTGTGGTTGAAATAGGTCAGTTTACTAGTGCCCTCTTCTGCTTTACACTGGTCTCTGCTGCCCTCTCCTAACCTCTGCTCTCCCTCCAGCAGTGTCTGTTCTTCCACTCACTGATCCAGCAGGACCTTGGCCCCCTCAGGTCCCTCATGTCAAACAAGCAGGCATCTACTACATTACATGGCCTGAAGGTGACTGCACAGGGAGAGAGGGGGAGAGAAGGGGCGGGAGTGCGGGGGGAGGGGGGGGGAGGTTGGGAAGAGAGAGAGGAGTGAGTCCTTGGAAAGGCAGGATGGCATCCCTGAGCAAAAATACATCAATCACACCAGTCCAGCCATCTCAATTAACCCTTAGTTAAGCTGGGGCCTTCTGGAGAAACTGAAAAGAATTTGAGGGAATAAGAGATGCTATCTGCCACAAGGATTACCAATCTACATGTGGATCAAAGACAATTCCACATTTTACCCTAGTGATTAGCTGTAATTAAATAAAGTAAGTCTGTTTAAACTTCATTAGCAGCAACATATTTGCTACAGCAGAGTGGGCACAAATCATCCATTCTTAATTAAAAGATAATCCACAGGATGACCATAATCTTGTTCTAAAAGTACGCTCTTTCCCCTTGAAAGATTTCTTCATCAAATAAGGATAAATAACAGTTTCTCTCTGTTTAAGCTATGAAGGAATGGATGCTCCTTCCCATTTGCTTGAATGAGTGCTGAATGTGCCTGATAACATCACTTTGGCATGCTATTATCTAAAATGGTAGAATACCTCACTTCAGCAAAGTCTGACATAAATCTTTGAAAACAAAGAAATTGCATATGTATGAGCTGAAATAGATATGACAGTGTTGGCACATTAATATTCCTGTCACTGGGGGTTTCAAACTTTTAAGGAGATGATATCAATGAATTCAGGCTGTAGCTGGTAGAAGAGGACAACGTACTGCAGGACAATTATTAATTACATACACCAAGACATATTAAAAAACCATACAATACAGTCCAAAATGTATCATGGTACAGAGCAGTGCTAAAGATCCCTCCGAGTCCCACTGCAGCCCCAATGTGGGAGGATCAGTCCTAATCAGCAGCAAAAAGACATTTCCTTTCCACTTCTACAGTTGTGGTAGTGGTGGTGCATGGACAGCATACGTCTTCAATTGTCACACAGCAACCCTCATTAATGGCAACTGCAGTGCCCATTGGAGCTCTGCTCAGTTGCATATAGTCTGAAATTGACCATTATATATGAAATGAGTATGCTATGAGGATGTTTAGTAGGGATCTTTTATTGTTTGGTGCTAGAGCATGTAGAAGAAGATGTTAAGAAGAAAAGCAATATGTCAGTGTCTTCTAAGCAACAGCAAAGCTGAAGATTTCCTATTTTATTCTGAGGAGGAGGGAAAAAATGTGCAAAACCTTTTTATTTATGGTCCTTTGGCTTAGTATATACACTGCTTACTCAGCTCTGCCCCTTGTGATGGGAATACCTGGACAAACTGCAGGAATTGGAGATCACAGACATGAAGATTACATTGTAAGATCTGTGGGGCAGAGACTGTTAGCTCAACGAGGTACCTTGATGTCTTTTGATCCTTAAAAGTAAGTGAGGAACATGAAAGACACTTAATCAGCAGAAGAAAATTCATGTTAAAATCAAACCCAGGATCAAAACTCATGATTGAATCTTCATATAATTCTACAAGTGGCTTTTTTAATTTTTCATTTTAATTTTTTATGGAAAGACTTGCTGGCAGTGACTATACCACATGTACTTGTCCAGTGACATGCTGACCTTCAGAGATAGGCTAGAAGGGCTGCTTAAAACCTTTAACAGCTTTTACTTTTTTACTCTCTAGCTGTTTCTATTTTTTTTTCTTTTCTCCTTTCTTTTTCTCCCCCCAACTCTGCACTGTTTTGCACCTCTGACAGGCTGTTTTGAGCCCTGACACCTGACATTCAATAACCTCTCAGCAGTTGTGGACAAAGGCCTAAGAAAATTCCTCTTTCACAAACAGGCATGAAACTCCATATAGCTCCATATAAAAGCATCTCAAACACACTTGATGACAAGTCAGCTCTTTTAGGCTACTACAAGAGAGCACTAGTCATCTCCAAATATTTTTAAACTTTACTAATAAAATTCTGGAGAGGTGCTTAGGTCAGTGCTTTTAAATAACAAGAAATATGTCTATGCTTTGGTTTTGATTTAACTCTTTTATTACACTATTGCTATCTGTCATTTCCTGCATGTGTCAGCACTGCATCTGAATTGCAAAGATGTCATGGATACACCATGCAAAAAAGAAAGAATTTTGTACCCTGCCATGATAAGCAACATCTCTTTGAAGAGAAAAAAATTACATGTTGATAGATTATCTGGCAACTGCAAGGTATTATACTTGCCAGGGTCTTACACCAGTGCAGTGGAAGTTGACAGCAGCCTCAGTATTCTCAAATCCCACCCGTTCCTTCAGCTAGTTTCAAGTTCCTTTGCACCTCTAGAATCTGATTTTGAATTTACGTTAATTTCATGTTTGAAATTTTGGAATGACTTCTGTGTATCAATGGAAAGATACCTCAAATTTTAACCTCTTTCTTTTATCTGAAGCAGCATTTTATGTCCCCAAGCAACAAGGCACTTAAGCAAGAAATAATTTTAAGTGCATGTATAAACCCATCAAAATCAGCAGGACTACCATTTGGGCTTAGCATCATATATGCCTTGCATGTGTGCCTTGCCAAACCAGGGCTTTAGATATTAGTCCATACAAGGAGAGGGGACACTGTGACTTTGAGCATTAAAGTGTCTTGGGAGTAAGGTATTTTCCTAATTACTTTAGTGCTCCTGTCTGGAGGAATTACAGTAACAGCAAATTCCGGTGAAACTTTAGGAGTCATTCATAAAAATCCAAAGGATTTTAAAACAGAGCAGCTGAAACTCACTGCTGTTTACCACCATAAAAAGACAGACCAGAATAAAAGCTTTCCAAGCCCCAGTTTTCTTTTTGACCAAAAATCAAGTCATTGTTTATCAAAGAATGAATTCTACACTAACTAGGCAAAACATCCTTGGACTGGACCAATTGACATTCAGCGAGCAAAGAGAATTAAGGACTTTTAAAAATGTAGTCTTTTATGTCAGTTCATTGCAAAAAATGAACCATAGTCACATCATCTTCCTAGTGCATTTTTAGAATAGTTTATAATAGTTGATTCTGAAATACCTGAAATACTTTAGCGCCTACTGTAAAATGTCCTTGTAAGAAAAAAACATTTTGACAATCACTTTCACAATTTCATTGAATGGATTTTACAGTATTATTAAGAACCAAGAGAAATGAATATTCTGTTTAAGGAAATAACAATATGTTAGCAAATATTTACATAATGTGAAAATCACCTGGTCAATATCTAATGAGATGAAGAGAAACTTTTGGCTTTTAGTACAGTACGAAGATTCCATACATCCTCTGATAAAAACCAAGTTAACAACTTCGGCTTGTAAAGTGAACTACAGGTTCATCTATTAAGGTTACATCTATTCTTCTCATAGACATTACTTCTGAAAGTTTGCCTCTATAGCAATGACATTCATGTGCACTGTTTAAATAGGGGTGTAAGTAGCACAGACCTTAGGTTCCTATATATGCTTTGGATTTCATTCTAACAAGTAAATAATACTTTTTCCACTTTTGATTTGTGACACAGAGTTTATTATATTTTCTTCTCCTTTTAAGAGATGGAGATCATGAGAGGAGAAACTTCAGTGGCTGGAATCCCCTCCATTGGTGCTTATGTATTTCTGTGTCTGCAAAAAATACCATTGTTTCTATTTCTAAGTACATTTTAAGATACAGTACTTAAAATTAATTTGACATTGTTGAAGGAGTAGCTGCGGGTTTGTTTTAATTTTCATAAGTGATGATGTTGTTTATTTTAATTGATCATTAAGGCCTACATCTTACTGGGTAAATAAATCTGCTGGGTCTCTCCAAAATATCATTGAAATCAATTGCAAATGTGAAGAACCTTATCTGTGCAATTCACACTGTGAAATCAAGCAAGACATGAACAATTTTCTCAATCTGATATTATTAAACAAATAGAAAGCATATAAATATGAATAAATTTTTATGAATTTTTCAGATTATGTCTTTATCTTGTAAATAGATGATTAATCCTAAATTCTTGGAAAAGCATGTATGTAGACAAGAGACACAGAGAGAAAATCACAGTTTATGGACATTCACTTTAGGGCTGGACTTGAGGATCCTTGTGGGTCCCTTCCAACTCAGAATATTCTATGATTCTGTCATTCTGTAAGCAATAAAGGTATTAATGATAATATTTAAACAATGCACCTTTTTGAGCATGTGTCCTTTCATTGTATTGATGGATTCCTATGAAATGTGAATTTTTATTAATACTAGAGAAAGAGACATTGAATGTATTCACATGAATAGAATCTGTCTGCACTTCAAGACAGTTTCTTTAAGAAAAATTTCTGTCTGTCTTAAAATAGCCTTGAAAGATGGCTTGCCTGGATAAACCTTTTCCGAAAATCTTAAATTCTGATTTGAAACGTAATTTTTCTCTTTTTAAAGAAGTTGTTATGCAATGTCTTCTTGTTTTTAGTGCACAGTTCATAGTGTCTCAGCTACCATCAAGGCTACCATGATTCCTTATTGTAAAAATACTGCATATGTCAAAATGTAATAAGTCATGTAGAGTCATTAATAACTATCCAGGCAAAAGGAGTTTTTCATTTCAGCATATGGGTGGTGTTTATCAGGTTACTAAATGCAGTCAAACAGTCTTCAGTTCAGCTAGGATAGTAACAAGTCTTCTGCTAATTAAAGTTGTTTCCACTTCCCATGCAGAATCAACAGCAAGAGAGATCTGGATGTGTATGCTTCTTCATGCTTGCAAATCTATTTATTTACAATTCAAAGATCCATAATAGCAGTTTTCCCTGTTCCTGTAATCTGGAAAGTGAAAGCTGAGGCCCATCCTGGAGACAGGAAGTCACACAACTTCAGGTAAACTGGTGGAGAACTTTTCTGCGGTTGTTAGGTCTAAGAACCCGCAAAGGGTAACACCTTTTATCACACAAAGCAGTAGCCATTTTATAAAAAATCTGCAGGAAATTACCTGGTCTAGGGAAATATACTTCTCTGTCTCCAACTTTGGGCCTTATAAAGATAAGACTAGGAAATATAATTTACAGCTCCAGCGAAAAACAAGAAAACATGGATTTGATGGTTACTGGATATTGCAGCCTTTCTCTGTACATTTAAGGATTTCTGTTTCTCTCGTGCTAGAGAGGACTTCACTCTCAGCCTCTATGATGTCATCTGTAAATCATAAATATTAATTAAATACCTTTTTTAATTCAAAGGTAGTCTAATTAGTGTATATCTATCTGATCTCTGAGAAATGACTGAGGTGAGCTTATAGAGGTACAATTTCTACAGATCTAAATAATCTGGAGAGATAAAAAACTTGTTTGATTTTCCCATGTTTACTGATTAGTCTACAACATCATATTCCTTCTACCCACATGCCTTGTCTTCTCTAAGGAAAAGTGGGCCTTGGGGGCTTGCTGGGGTTGAGCACAAATACTCATCCCTAAAAGCCAAGTCATACCACTGTCAACTTCAGGTCCTTCTGCTGTTTAAATCAGGAGTAACATCAGGTGTCATAGATGTACAGAAATTGAGTATGACTTAGGTGCCAGTGTATGGAAACAATTATACTGCCTATCGAGTAATTTAATAATTCAGATGTACAGCAATTCGGGTTGGCCACGTAGCCTCTCACAAAGCAGTCAACATAAGGCTTTGAAAGAGGACATTGGCCATCTTTACCCAGTGTCAGGATTATGCCATAGGATGTGATGAGATGGATGGAGCAAGCGGGCAGACAGGATAGGTGTCTGCACCCTTATGTACACCACTATCTTCCCCACACAGGACCAGCTTTCTTGGTCCAGAACCTACCTCTGGAGACTGCTGTTGGCACAGGTCTCTTAGGTGTGTGGCATGATCACCTTCAAGCTTCACTGCATGAATCGTTCTGCTTGCAGAAGAGGCACAAGGTGTGCTTACATCCTATCCCAATGTCTTTTCTTATGACATGTTTCAAAAATAAGTCCTGGTAAACTGAGATTGGTGAGCTATCCCCAGCAACAAGCCTGTAAGCACTGCTGGTAGCATACATCTGTGGGTAGAGCCCCGTCGCTGGGGTTTACCAGTCCATGTGGAATCAGCTGCCAAACACCTGGATTTAGGAGTGTTATGACCCACCCCTGAAGGCAAGGGTAATACAGGTTCTTGATCACAAGTTTTTTATTTCTAACTCATTTCTAAGAGATTAAATTTGCTCTTCTGCCTCCTGCACAGGTGCTTGAAATAATAGAATAATTTCCCTTCCCAGTCAAACAGCTTCATGCTCATCTGCTAAGTATGAATGCTCCTTTCTTAGTTGTTTTTGCAATGCTTTCATTGAATCTTTTAAAGATCTTATAATTTCAGACTCAGATTTCTGAGTAGCCAATAGTTGCTTTTATTCTGCTTTAAGGGCAGCACCTGAAATGGCACACAATTGCCTTTCCTTTGCCAGGTTTTAGTCTATGGTCTGTTGCAAGGATTGTAGTTTGACCTGCAGCTGCTTGTTATGAGCCAATGCCAATAGTTACGAGCTCACATCATGCCAGGAGGAAAAGAGTTATCATTATAGCTGTTTAATTTTATCAGGCGGGGACAATCCTCATTTGACTTAGCCTTGGTAGTAACATCTTTCAGAAATCCACAGAAGATCAATATTTTTCTCCCCACTACCCTCTCTAAGGGTCAGTTAGACTTCCTTATGGAGAGAAATTTACCACAGGTGTGAGTTACACCAGAAAACCTTTCAAGTCTGATATGCTCAGGTCATACCAAGAGAAGAAAAACTAACAGAGGGGAGGCAATTGAGATCAGGTATATCTGGATTGCCACGATTTTCTGCTGGGGATTTTGGCTTTGACCAAAAATAAATTCTCCTTTGTCCACCACCAGGATATTATCCCCTTAGGAAAACTTCCTCACTGCATCCCAGAGTAATTCTGCCTGTGATGCCTAAATTAATGTTAGAAGCCACCCCTGAAGGCAAGGGCAAATTAGGCTCTTGTTAATAGATCCTTTGGATGGATTACAGCAAAACGACGCTGTAAGTATATGTACACAAATATATAAGTGTTTGCGTGTATATATCTATTTATCTATCTATCTATCTATCTATCTATCTATATATGATTTATCTTACAACAATTAAGTTGCAAAGGAAAGGAACTATGTAGCTGCTTTCATTATTATTATAGGGAAGCAGCATTGTAAAACATAAAAATGATACTTAAGAGAATGAGAAAGAGAAAGAAAGGCTCAGAGTAGAATGATATCACCACCTGTGGATGCAGTGATGAGACCTGATTGTTACAATATTGATGTTTATGGCTGAATGTCAGGGTCACAGTGGTGGTTGCAGTCTTGATCCGTTGTGGGTGAAAAAAGCCAGTGAAACACAAAATTCAGTGGGTTAATATATGATTAGGCTAAGTGGGAATGCTCAGGTACCTGCCCTGGGTGGGGAGTTTTACACTGTCTGATGTAACACTGTGGCTAATATGCAGTCCTCAGGCCCATGGAAGGCCTCTGAAATGTGTCTGGAGGTGCTTTGGGGATCTTTGGCGATTTATGACTCCTTCTTAGACATGACATCCGCCTCTCATGTCTGTGTACTGAGCCAATTATCCCCCACCAGAAGGGATGAATACCTTCAGATCTACATGTGAATGTCCTGGTACTTCTCAGGTGGGGGTTTTCACACCTGAGCCAGTTATGCCCCATCAGAAGGGATGAATAATGTCAATGTCCCTCTCCATGAGGAGGAAGGGCGTGGCAGTGTTTACAGCTGGGTCAGTTTTGTAAGGGAGAATTTTTGGGTGATAAAAAGCATTATTCCCCCTTTGCAGGATCTGCTTCTTTATTGGCCTCTTCCCTTATCTAGCTCAAAATACATCTTGAAGCCTCTGGTGGTGGGTGTGCACCCCTCTGTACATGGGTGTGACCTTGCACTCATCAGCAAAGCTGCTTCTGTAAATGGTTGATTATTTGAGTCAATAGCCCTTTCTATTCCAGGCTCTCTCAAGGAGCCATCACCAAGAAACAAGGACATAGAGACCAAGCAGAGGGACAGAGCCCTGAGAAGATTGTTTCTCCTTCTAGTCAACCTGTACAGGCCATATGAAAGGTGAAAACACAGGAGTTAACACACAGCCTGCTGGAAAGTAACGTGACAAAAGAAGAAGGAAGGGAACTTTTTCAAACTCTAGAGGTCATGAAAGGCAGTAGAACCTAAGGGACCATAGGGACATAGAAGTAAAAGTCATATCCTTAGGGCCTGTTGTGCTGGAAAAATATTGACCGTTGAAAGTAGTAAAAAAGGTTTTAAATAAAATAAAACTGAAACAAGAATGAAACCGGAGATGAGTACACCTTGAAGGACAGAAAGAGCAGAAGAAATCCATTCAGGTTTGCACATGTGGGATGTGAGGTGCAATCATAATGACTTCTTTAGATGCTTTTCTTAATGGAGAATTGATGTTTATTTGTTGTTTGGGCTTTTTTTTTTAAACTAGGAATATGAAGGATGGGACACTGAAGTTAAGCTAGCAATAGAATCTATTTCTGGTTGTTCATATATATTAATCTATCTATCTATCTATCTATCTACTTAACTAGCTACATCTAGATATAACATAGATATAAATATATTCCTATACCAATACATATACACATATGCACACACTTACATGTACACATTAACCATACATGGGGACAAGGTGATCTATTTGGATATGACCTCTCCTCTGATGTCTTAGTTACAAATATTTTTACACAGTATATTATTAAAGGTTTAGAATCATCATTTACACCCCTCAAGCACTCAGGCATTCTCTCCCTAAATAATCAGATTTGAGGTACCATAGAAAGAAAGAGTATAGAAAGCAACAGAAGGGGTTTTGGAGGAGGATGGTTCTGCAGTCCTGTAGGTTGGGGAAGGACACTTTTTATGAAGGTGTAGTTATGGCAGAAAGGCATTGACTGGAAAAGTGGAGGATGAAACACTCAGTGGTGACACTACATAGGTACATAGGTAAAAAGGGGCAGGGGCATGACAGTTTTGAAAAGAGGATTGGATATGGATGTCATGGAAAAGCGTTGGGAAGTGAAGGAAACTGAGAAGGACAGACTGAACTGGGAATGGGAATCTGTGTTCTGCCTTGTAAATCTGTCTTTCAAACATCTCAATTACTTACAGGGAAAAGATGTATTTTCCATTTCCATAGCTAACATTTTCCCCTTCTTTCTCATCAAATGGCAAATCCCGCTGTTCAGAGAGTAGGGTATACTACTAAACAGTCTTTAGGAAAATGCAGTACAAGTGTATTAACTAGCACATGTTCATAATAGTGTATTGAATTTTCTCTCTTCTTTGGTCCTCAGAGTTGTAAAGTATATTGATAAGTTCCAGTCAACAATATAGGCTGTGAAAGTCTTTCCTTCACTCCTTCCCCCTCCCCCAAATAACTGAGTTTTACTCTAATTACTTATTTGCAGTCTCAGCAAGCCAGAGAGGAGAATTTTATCCACTTTGGCTTGTTTCTGAATACTAACTAGCCAGGCCAGTCAAGGCTCTCTAAAGAGTGAAAGTGCATGAGAGACACACTGCATTTGACACAGTCAGGAGGCAAAAGAAAGAGCAAAACAAAAGTCTATTCAGGGCTGAATCCTCTGATATACTTACCCATCCCCCACCTCCTTTAAAAACAAAAAGAAAGGGGAAAACTCATGAATCCATGGCTGAATGCCTGAGGTTGTCAGAATAAAGGACAATGAGTGACAGCTGACTGTCAGCACAATTCTCAGAGTCTGAGTTATCACTTTTTGGCATTGTTCAAATTGGAAAAAAGCATGTGTGCTTAACAAGAAAGTATTGCAGAAGTGCTTTGTGAGGGGCTGTGCTCACACCAGCTGCAAACAACCGAGGAAGCTGTCGTTCCACATGGATTTTTTTCCATGCTCTGTGAAATCTTCCCTACTGAACTCATTAAAACTTTTCTAAGCATGTGGGCACTAAATGATGCTTTAGGACAACAGGAGTCATAAAACTTTTCTTTTAAGAAAATTCCAACAGGCACACCTAAAATGGAGCAACTTACATGTTCACAGCAGTTATGTACCTGTTGATTATTTAAATAAAAAGCCACAGTGGTGAAGGCCAATCTTTAAATATTTCCTGCATGTTCTACTTGTTTAGGATCTCCTTGCAAGCTTATTTTTTTTCTCTGCAGATTTGACTACACTTTCATCTTCACTGACTGCCTTAATCCTCCAGTCTTTGCTGTTCCAGTGCATGATCAGCTTGTTTTTAAGTCACATCTACCCACATTTGTTAGCGCTGAAACATTACTTTAGGCATTTACATCTCCATAAATCCATACAAATGATGCACAGGTTTTCCTGAGAAAGGTCGAAAAAGTTAAAGCAGAGAAGATTTTAAGGTTATTTAAATAATGCATTTTTTAAGTTGGCAGATATTTAGCTGCATGGTTTATGTACTAAAAAGAACTACCTGAGCAGCGCAACAGCTCATGACAGAGAGGCCCTGGAATGACAGGATTTTTAGTAATTAAAATAGATCTGGCCTGTGTTCAAAGCATTAAGTCACTTAAGCCTGTTCACCAGCTGTACAAGAGAGACATTGATTTTATTCTCAGCTCCAGGGTCTGTCAAGGTCCATAACAACCAGAAATAGGACCAAGGGTCCAGGTCTTTCCACCTAGGCACGAGGGCTGCTCCGTGGTGTGGTCCTCCCAGAGAGGGAGGATGTGGCCAAGAAGCAGCCAGTGAGAGGGACAGAGATGTTGGTCTGTATCACTCTTCCTGCTGGCAGAACACCACTGTGGGAGAGCTCATACTGGTGGTACCACTCCAGCAGGTGTTATTGTACATTATGAATCTTTGGAGATAAAGGAGGGTTGGAGTGTAAGTGAAATACAACAAAGAATATAGGAGGTAGTTAATTCACAGAATTTTTGTTTGTGTCTTTTTTTCTTTTTTTTTTCCCCAGCTAAGAGGAAGAGAATTCTGTAGGTGGCAGATGTAATACTTAGAGGACTGCATAAAACTAGTAAAATAAGCACCTACAAACAGAGGAAATTTGTAGATAGGTTTCAGAAAACTTATTTATCTGTGTCTGTAATCTAAGATCTGGAATAAAGGCTGGGTTTTCAGGAAAGGGAACAGGACTCATGCAAAACTCTTGCCACTTTTCTCAGAACATGAACTTAGACCTGAACTTGAACTGAACTTTGCAACTTTGCTTCAGTGTCTATGCTGATATCACCATTTGCTGATCTCTGTATGTATAAATATTAAGAGTAGAAATGCTCCTTTACTAGCAAGAATCCCATATTTTAAAAGAAACCCACCAACAACTACAAAAATTGAACATATTTTTAAAGGTAGTACCTAATCTTCCTTGATTTGCAAATATTTTTTGATGCTTTTATCGTGTGGAAGGCATGGAAAAGTGACTTTCCCATGGGCAGCCTCATCATATTACCCAAATTTCTCACAAAAATTCTGTCAGTTCATGTGGATCATTAGTCCTAACTATGAGGTACTCTCCAGACATCACTTTTTTCTCTATTTATGGAAAATAGAGAAAAAAGTGGACCAATATTTCCAATGGAAAACCAAGCAACTTAGTTTTGGGCTTCAGGAACTTTCAAATTTAATAAAAACACAGGCTATTTTTTTTTCCTGGCCCTTTAATTATGACTTGACACTTTACAAGAGCTGTTGCTATAGTCTTCCATTTTCAGGGACTTTCTCCCTTTATAATTTATTTTGAAATAATGGAATGCCTACTAAATGTAGAAAACATTGTGTGTTGCAGGAGAAAGAGTTATATCAGAAATTAATACATAAAGAAATAGAAATGTGAACTGGATGAGTAATTACATGGAAAGAAATAAAATTAATCATCCCTCTACAAGTTCTGTGCAGGCAAAAGAAGATCTGCCTCCCTTGTTTAATCCTTTACATTCATAGGATGCCCAATAATTTTGTATTTTGGTGCATTACTTTCCCTTCCAAATACAGCATGACCTTGGCTAAAAAATCAGATGTCTAGAATCCCCTGGCTTGCTCTCTGGTCATTAGATAGCCATTCCCAATAACTAAAGTAACTAATTCAATTTTAAATGGCCTTTTGCTGAAGTCTGTCTATTCCCTTTGACTGAAGGAATTTAACCACCTGTAGAGAGATGGAAGTTATAGACTGAATTTCTTGCCTATTTTCAGTACTAAAATGGGACAATGTAAATTGCTGTTTCCGTGCTTTAAAATTACTCATTCTCCTAAAATTTTAAGGTCAAGGTGACCCAAGAGTTATGTTGCTTCTGGTGTTTCCTATAGAACCTGGAGTCCTCATCATAACAGAAACTTTGCTCACCTTCTTAAGACATGAAGCAATATTCCTATAAAGCCTTGGAGGTACAGGGGTTTGGTATATTGCTCTGCTATGAGAACTACTATGTGTTCAAAGACAAAATACACAAACCTCATAATCTATATGTAACATTCAGTACATTACAGAGCTGTTTTCAATGCGTATCAGCTCACAGAAAGCACAAACCCACTCACAGTTGTTGTCTATAACCTCAACAAAATTTCTTGTTCTCTGCTTGCTTTCAAATGAAGGTACTCATGACCACATTCATGGTGTTACACACAATTTTCAGTCCCCTTAACCAGAGTATAGTGGTTGTGTGTGTTCATAGCTTCTTGAAGTGTTACCCATTTTTCATGGCTACCCTGATGATAAACATGCAATCATAAGAGATTTCTGCCAAAGTATCTTAACCAATGGGACTTGTTCAGTTATGTGGCTTGGTGCTGTTTTGTTTGGGTTTTTTGATCTCCCCAGCAGTGATGGGAGATGTATGGGAAACAACAGAGTGAAATCTCACTTTGTGGAGCCAACGGGTACACTGCTGTCTCGCCTTGTCCTTCATAACTTTTGTCTTCTCTTTCTGGTTCACTAGAAGGATATTATCAGTTCCAAGAATGGACTGCTTCACCACTGGAATGAGAATACATCCTGCCACTCTGCAAGCTGATAGAAGGTGTATGGAAGAAATTCAGAATGCAGCATTTTAAGATTTAGAAAACTGGTAGATCTCCTGAAGTATTGTCTGGAAAGAATGTCTGAAAAAGTCTCAGGATATAGGTAGGCTTCTTGCCATTTCTTTGCTCTGCCTAGTTAGGATATTTGGCTATCAAGATATATTTCTTGCTTCAGGTAAGTTTCCAGGTTGCTGTAGGCACAATCATCACCCGGGCCAAACTACTTGCCCTCTGTTTCTTTGAGACTTACTGTCTAATAAACTTCAGAACAGAATTAGATCTTCCAGAGATACAAGAAGCTTTAACTTCTGCTGAGCAGAGAATTTTTTAAAGTTGTACTTAATCACTGGAGAGCAGGAGAAACATCCCGTCAATCCTTGAAACATCTGTTTCTGGGATATTTAGAGTGAGTGGTCATAGTCTTACACCTCTAAGACTTATTTCCTGTTTAGAAAATCAACTTCCCAAGAGACAGATACGGAAGCCTAGATACATAAAGATAATCAGGCGGAGCTAGGCCCCCAAATACCTCTGTGGAAAATATCCTGTTGATATTTGTATTACTTATCATCCCCTACTGCCTAAAGCACATGCTGTTGTATTCTCTTAATGTTTTGCAACATTTGTAGATTACTCCCATTTATTAATCTAAGTAGAGTGACCAAAGAACAGACAAGGCAAAGCAATAAAGACAAAGCAGCCTTTGGAGCAGTGGACATCAATGGGCACAAGCTATTTCAGAATTGATCCTGATTTCATTTTGGACTAGAGAATGCAATGACTCTCAAGATGTGCAGAATACCCTTTTTTGTCCACCACTACTGGAGTGGAAGACTGTCAATGTATCTCACAGATGATATCAGACCTTATAGGATTAACACAACATGGGAACATGGCCCTGATAAAAGTGTAAATTCTCTGAGTACCGATTTACAAACAGATTCCAGAAAAAGAGCACAGATAACGACAGGTGAACCTGGGGAATATGCAGCGCTGTAGACCACATATGAAAAAAGTGAAACTTAATACAGTTTTGGTTTAGTTGGTTGGTATGAAATGACACTTCAGGAGTTTTTGTATTTTAATAACCTAAGTAAGGATAAGCATTCAATAAAATTAATATGATGAATAACTACAATTTTATTCATCTAATGAGAAGAAGTAGATAAGGAGAAACACAGATTCTGAATATATTTCCAAAAATACTTCCTGATTATATAGATATTTTTAGAGACATCACTAAAAGAGAAGGCTGGTTTTGCTATAGGAGCATCGCACCTAAATTATTTCAATCTTTGCTTCTTGCAAAAAAAGGGCATATGTTGAATATCTTTTACTACATCTAGCACCTTGGCTGCAAATAATGATAACATACCTCTGTTAAAGGGATGGTGTCATGCTTACGTTCCAGTTGGACAGAAAGATCCACAATTACCTCTGTTACTTAGATGTAACATGAATTATGTTGAGGTCAGTTTATGTTTGGGGTTTCTTTGTGTGTTTTTTCCAATTTTTTTTCTTTTTATTTATTTATTTATTTTAAATTAGTTTGCGTGTTTAGTCAGTTAAATCTTTACAACAGAGATGTGAGATGCACTCTTCTCCCAAGTAGGAAGTTTTCTGTGCTCTTCTATTAAAATGGAATAACACCAGACAAGAATTTTTGGATTCATGTTTGTTAACAAAACACAAAGTTTTTTCCCTTTTGTTATTTCCAAGTAATTAGAATAGTTTAAAGATAAGCCTTGAAATGCTCTGTGTAGCAAGAAACAGGAAAGCATTCCAAGAAATGGAAACATATAGGCAGGTATTCTTAGTGGAAAATGAGATGATCCATTAATTGAATCCAAATGGTAGAATTTAAAAAAAAATCCTACAAAAGAAAATGGAAGATTTTCCTTTTCTTCCATACAAAGGAAAAAATCTGAAGGACAAGTGGCATTTCCCAATTACATAAAAAAAAAAGGAAATTTAGATCCGATTGATAACTTTTACATTGCCTCAGTAGAGGCATAGGAAAGCCTGAGGTCTTTGTTTCTTAAGGGTAAAATAAAGAGACATAGTTCTAAGCATCAGGGTACCTGGATGGCAGACAGGATAAACAAGTGCTGTCAGAGAACCCCAGAGGGGCAAGTGAGCCCCAGTATGTTGTGACTGGCCAAAGATGGTTGTTCTTGTTACAACATAGGATTTAGAAGGTGCCAATCTTTCTTCTTGGGTAGAACAAAACATTTTGGTGTTCTGATTGATAATAGGTATGTTTTTAATGTCTTTCCTTTTTTTTTCTCCACTGAATTTTTATTTTTGGTTTGTGATGTAATTGAAAAAAAAAATCAGTTGTTTTTACCTAAGCTTGGGGACTACATTCAGGACTAGTTTTAACGTGACTCAAAGTTGTTCTTTTTGGGGTAAATTTTACTGGGGAATGTCAAGACCACCTTTCCCAGGGACTTGTGTTTGTACTCACGTCAATAACAATGAAAGTGGATTATGAGGTTAAATGAGAGGACCACACTGATGGAAGTCCAAGGCAGTTGATCACAAAATGAGGATAATTGGAGTAACAGCACTGACTCACTACAAGAAGTGAAGATTTTTGCCATTTATTTTTGCCATTTTGCCAAAAATTCTTTCCTTTTCTGGCGTAAAGTTAAAGTTGCACTTTAGGAAAACTTGAAGAGCCAAGCTTTTCTTTTTTTTTTTTTTTTTTTTTGTTAGTGAACAGAATGCATGATTTTGAAATCAACTTACAATTTCATTATTAAGTTTTGCATATCAATTTGTCATCTACTAGAGCAGACTAAGAGCATCAAGCACATTTTCTGTGTTTACTAAACAGCTATTAGGTAGTAGCAGCAAACAGCTTCAGGCTAGATTAGAAACATCAGGCTAGATGTGAAACACCTGTATTTTATCAATACTTTAGGGCGATCCCTGCCTGCAGTTTTGCTTCCCATCAGGTGCATTTTAAGAAATATATTTTTCATTGTCATATTCTGGGAAAGATCATTGTAAAAAGCAACCATTTTGTTTTCATGATAAAAAGTCCAGTTTTATTTTGTCAGGTCTCTGATGTGGAGTGGCATGCCAGTACTGTCCTTCCTCACAACTACTAGAAGTGACAGCCTTGAATTCTCTTTAGATAACATGTAGCATTTCTCAGGAAGTGGCCAAAGAATTCATTACGTATTTATCATTTTGAAAGCCTTTTTAAACCAATATTTTACATTCTGCGTCAAAGGTCAAGTAAAGTTATATAGGTTTTTTTGAACTCACAAAGAAAGGTCTATGAGTCTTGATGCTGCCATGTAAACCATCATAACAATATACTGCTTTGTACTGTGTTCACTCCTGGAAGAATTATGACACTTCAACCTGACCTCCATCTGCAATTACACATAAACTATATGAATGCTTACTAGTGTGGTATTATATATGTATGTGGTATATATATATGTATTATATATGTAAATATGTATATATATATATATATATGTATGTATGAGAAAGAAACTTTATCTTTGGGAAAGAAAAAGTTATTACCCTGAATGTGGAAAATAAGCTGTAGAAGATAAAAACTAAATTCAAAACAGTAAAAATGAAAAAGTTAAATAGATATTTACCTCTACATTCCTTTCTTTTCAATTTAAAATCCATGCACTCACAGAAAAACCTTTGCCAGCTGAGGTGCTTAGTAAGTCATATGAACTGCTGCTCTGGTTCCCTGCTGGTTTACGATCCTAGCTTTTCAGTGCAGAGCTGCTATTCAGACTTCAGTACTTGTCTTGTGTTGTCTTTGGGTGTTTAATACTTACAGCACGGCACTTTCATTTTGGGTAGCCCAGTTTTAAACATTCCGTCCATTTATCTGAGCCCTCTGTAAATGTCTGAAGGAGACCAGCTGAGTGCTCAAATTGAGCCACCTAGATAACGTTTCTTAATTTTCTTCTGCTTCTCATCATCTTCAGACTTTGTAAACAACATTGCTTTAACTCAGCCTTGAAGGGGTATGTGTTTAGCAAAGCCTGCATTACCAAAATATTTCAAAGATTTATTTTATCCCCTGTTTAAAGTGGAATACATACTTGTCCCTTAAAATATTGTCTTTATTTAATTTGCTGTCAAAATGTACAAGTATTCGTTATTAATCAGCACTGACTTTTTTATTCCTGAAAAAATGTGTGGCCCATTTCAAATGTGTTCTCTAGATTGTTTCAATTTAAAAATCCTTTATTATATACTGGGAGTCTGAATCATGTAAATTCCCAAACACTCCTGTTTCTGGAACCTCCCACTCAAGGAATCAGTTTTCTTCAGTCTTAGTATTTTCCCAAAGAAAGATCATATGAAGAACGTCTGTTTCCATCCTTCAGAAGGATATGAATAAGCAGAAATTATTCTGAGTATCTTAAGTAAGTCTGCTATTGAAAAATGGATATTCTCCAAAATATGCATATTTTACAAGCTAAAGTATGTGTTTGTTTGAAAGATTTGCTTTATTGTTGCTCACTCTTTGAATAACTCATTATCTGTATGACCACACACAATGATACAGACTAAGCATTGAAAGGATGAGTATGCTTTGGATAACCTGATGCTTGACAATGAATGATGCATAGGAATAGTAAGAAATACTTGTTTAGAACCAATGACAGCACTAATGCAAAGCATAAAAGACCAGTATAAAATCTAAGAAGGTTTACACTTTGCGAAGTCTCTGTTGGGAAACCAGGGCCTTGTTTCATGTACACAATGCCGTGGAGAAAAAAGTAACTTCCAATCCAGTAGAATAAATTAATTTATATTTCTTTTCTCTCTTATTTCTGACTAGTTTTGAAGCAACACAAGATTATCTTCCTTCTAAGGTTTTTATTCTTTGAATTTCTGGCAGTACTCAGAACATAGCAACACAGCATAAAAAGCCCTAAGAAAAATAAATTGCAACATAAATTAGACATTTTGGACCTTTTAAAATGTTACAATTAGTGTCTGGAAATATTAGGGAAAATCACATATAGTTTTTCACTACCACACAATTCTTCATGTGGGCTTAATTCAAATTAGCCATCAAAAGACCTCAGTTTACCCATGCTATACAGCTCCCATTTGCACTGGACTCTGTTTACTTCTGCTCTGGATGGGAAAGGGGAGCATGGCACTCCAAATGCCAAGTGTCTCTATCCTGTAAAAAAATAGAACATTATCTAATACTGAGCTGTCAGGCTCAACCATAATTGTACTGAGGTGCAGGAATTGTTATACATCCAGTTTTACACCTCGCTCAGCACTATTGCCATCTTTACAAAATGCTCTGGACATGATTGAGTGGGGCAATTGTGAGAAATATGGAATTTATTGCAACATATTGTAAAAATGGAGATGAATGATGCAGGTGTGGAAGGTGAACGTATGGAAAATTGACCTCAAGTATTCATAGGTATGTGAAGAGAGCAAGTAATATGTAATTTTCCAATTTTGTGTGAACTTCTATATTTCCATTAGGGCATAGAGCCCTTTTCTCATGTACCAAAGGAGTGCAGGTAGCAGTACCTCTGTCATCCTTTCCTCTAGGCATTGGACTCTGAGAGTTCATTATATACATAGCCAGGATTCCCACCAACCTCCTTGAGGCTCAATATGGTACTAGTGGTTAAATGACACATTCTGAGTTTAGACAGCAAACATTGACTTCATTGCCCACTTAGCTCTAGCCATGAAGTTATGAACACATAATACAGAACAATGCTGTATAAAAATAAAAAAGTAAAAAAAAGAAAATTGGAGCAGATCTTGTTGCAGCTGCTATTTTTTTTGCTTTTTTTTTCTTTTCTTCTCTGTACCTACTAGATAAGCCATGTAGCTGTAGTGATCTCTCCTACCACCTGTCACTGCAACTGAAAGAGAAAAAGGCTCTTTGACCACTGCATTAGCTTTCTGTCTCAAGGTGGATGGAGAGGTGCAGAGGGCATCTCATCATCAGAGATAATTTGTTCACTGCTCTGGTCTTCCCCGCATATATTGAATTAGGCAGCAAGGCATCAAAAAAGAGGGTCTGCAGAGAGATGTGTGATGTGCGTCACCCGTTACATTGAGAAATAACAAATTTCAGAATTCTATGTAATGTGTACACTCAACATATGGGCATGATGATCCACTTCAGGTGATTATAGATACAGGATAAAATATACGCATCTGTAACCCAGGAACCAATATTTGATTCAAGTGGGGGAAGGTGGATGAATTAGCGTTAGCATTTTTGCAGGCCATCTGTGATTTTTTGATGGAAGTCAATATCGTAAAACACTTTGAGCATTATTTTTGATGTATTTTTAGTCTCTGTTGCATTAGACAACTAATAATGCAATTAGAGTTCTTCCTCAGGATTGCATACTAAATAGATGTGAATAACTAAGATATTTTTGCTAATGTAAGAATAAGTTTAAAATAATTAAACAATTTCCAATAACAAAACAGAATCTCTGAGGTGAAAGGAAGATAAAATAACAATACAACTTCAGACATTTTCAACAAAAAAGAAAAAGGTGAAATGATGGGCAGTTTCCAGATTTAGGGTCCAGATTATACCCCACATGACTGTGGATTGAGACCTTCCGTTTCCTGCATAAAGCCCTGACATGTCAGGCTACGATAGATGGGGAGATGAAAGAAAATTCATCTCATGCCTTCCTAGGTTTTTGTTTGGTAGGTAAGGCTTTCTGTCAATCTAGTAGGTCCGACCAAAACCTTTAGTTTTGGAAATGCCAGTACAAATAATGTTTTCATTTTCATACAATTTTTGTTTTTTTCCTAAACAGCCGGTTTACAAATTTTAGTCAAATTAAATTGTGAACAAAAGATGTTTCAGAATTCTGTCTAACTTCAGAAAGTGAGCCCTTGCATGAGAATATTTTTGATTTTCTCCAGGCATGACAAATACCTTTCTTACTCCCAGATGGCTAGTGCCAAATATAAAAGTTCTAACTTCCTCTAAATTTTTGAAAGTTAGCTTCTTCCAATTTTCTGAAAACTTTATCTACAAAGGTACATATTTTTTATGCAGTTACTTTTTTTGTTGTGTGAACATTTCTTGACAGGTTTAGGAAATTCTTATCTTCTTTTCCTCTTGCTTTCTAGCAGAGTATATATCAGCAAATTTCTACCAGATATATGAATACAGTTAATATAAATGTATGTGAATATGTGAATACAGGTTATATGTATATATATGAATACAGTTAATATAAATGTAATATTTTATTAACAGAACTGACTGTAAAGAGAAATCCCAAACCAGAACAATAAAAATATACTGTCACTATTAATGACTCACCCTTCTCAGAATGATCTTTCCTATCTTCCATACATCAGGATTGGTATAATTTCAGTCAGAAACAAATGCCTATGACATCCAGTTGTCTCTGAATCTCTTCCTTGGTGGTTGGGCTCCACACATCTGGGTCACCCAGCTGCTGTTGCATGTTCCTTTCAGCATTCGGTTTTAATCAGGATCTCTCATGCAATCTGTACTGATCTTCTTCATGCTAATTTAACTTCCTACATGTTAGAACAGACCATACTTGTGCTTTCAGAAGGATACCCTTGAAGACTAACCAGGCCTTCTTGGTGCCAGAATGCTGCAAGGAAGATTCCTGAATAAGCCAATGGATCTTCTCTCTTGAAGTCTGGGGCTGACATTTTCTTCTTTATCCTACTCATTTATCTAGATTAAACACTATGATCTTATGGTCATTATGGCGAAGGCTGCCCATGTTCTTCACATTATGAATTAATTCTTACTTTTTTCTTTATTATGGATCTAGCAATGAATCTGCCTTAATTGGCTCAATCCTGTCTTGTATCAAGTAATTGTCACCATCACACTCCAGCAATCTCTTGTATTTCTCATACTCGCTATATTCTAGTTGCAGAAAATATCAAGGTTATTAAAATTTCAAGTTTTGCAATTGTCACTACAGCAGAATGAAGAAGGTAATACCTTTATTTTCTTGGTCTGTATCTATCCATTGCTGTTTTCCAGTTACATGAACAATCCCTCCATTTCTCTGCAATGCCAATAAAAAAGCGCTGCAGTTGAACGTGGACTTTTAGCACTTTTTCTTTTCACCGTGGTGAGGGAACTCATATACATCATGCAGGATCTATCGCCGAGTCTCACGGCTTTTGCAATTGAAATGCAAGAGCTTCCAGCGTCACACTGTCCCCTGGACACTTCCTTGCTGCTCCATGTCAGTTCACTTTTTTTCAGGTTTCTCTTATACTCCTCTGACATATATAGCTTAACTTCACATAATTTTAGAAGAATAGCTGAATCATAGCAAAAACTCAAACTGTGCATGTCTAAACTACTTTGTAAACTGATCTAGTATCCTGAAGCAAATCTTTACATTTTTTTCTTAAAGCTTTCTGTGGATTTCAGCTCAGAATAAGTCAGCATAATTTAGCAGAGGATTGCCATAAAACTTGACTCCTGTTTAAAACCTAAAATAAATATAAATGGCTAAGGACTGCAGCTCACATCAATGTGACATTTGACAAGATAGTAAACCAAGTATGATTTAAGTATCAAATCTGTGACGGTGGTCCATAACATCTTCTTCTTGTGCATCTCCCTTGTAGGACCAATGGGAAGGGACATTTGGAACCAATCCCATTGTAAAATGACAGGGCTCTATATTTGGCCTTTTCTATGTATATGTGTGTGGGGAAATGGAAATTAAAATCCTGACTAAAGCTGACACTACAGCTAGTGAAAATACTATATATATAATTCTACTCTTCAAAACCAGTATAAAACAGAATCATATACAAAATGCAGTTTTGTCTAAGACAACACAGAGTGAAAAACAGAGAAGAATTGCATTGCTTCTGTGAAATAAACCATCATGGAGCAATTGTATTTGTATTTTGACCATGATCTTTGCTTTTTTATAAAAGTTAAATATAAGATTTTCTTTATATGTCACTCTGCTTGCTGCATATGGCATGATGGACCAAGCTACTTACAACAATAATTCACACTTAATCTATCATAGAATTATAAAAAAATACATCTGTAAAGGGCTTTGAAAAGGTTAAAACATATGTCAGAGGTGGTAAAAAAATAATCTTTGAAACAACACTCAAATTAGGTCAGAAAGTACTCTAAACAATTCCTGCTTTTCTACTGGTGTAAAAAGATCTGCAGACAATCAAGAGAGCCAGTCACAGATCTCCTCAACAGTAGAATTTATCCTCAAAGGTTTAGTATTTATAATCCTATTATTTTCTAATCCTATTATTGTAATGTTTGGATGAACTGAATGTATTTCCTCTTTAATCTCTGTGTGATCACACATATTTCCCTTCAATGATGACTTCTGGCTGACCCTACAAATACTTTGTTCTTCTATACTTAAAAATAAATCAGCAGACTAGTTAGGAAAATTGTATTTTCTGCAGATGCACCTTGCTGTTAGATAATGTCTCTCGATAAAGCTAATGCTTATAGAATACTGTAGAGGTGTTTGATCCCCACCTGATTTTCATTCAGATCATGTATTTTTGCTTTTCACTTGCTCAGTAAGTGGCCACTGTTAAGCAATGTTTTAAAAACTTTAAAATCATATTTGTGCCTGTGCCTGGAATACAGGACTATTTATGGAGATGTTGCAAACAGCACACAGAAAAAAATGCTGTGCAACTTAGTGTTGTAAGGATTTAATGCCATTTAAGGGTTTAACAGTGACACCACAAATCACAAGAAGGTATGAATTAATTTATGTCCAACATAAGCCTAAAATAACATTACAGCCTGGATTTTGAAAGTTGATTATTTTTTTCCTTTCCTTTTTTCCTTTTAATACATTTCCTTTGCAATTGCATTTTCACTTACTATGCCTCTAACTTGCTTTCTTGTTTTGCCTTTTTGTCCTTTTTCCCATCATCTTCTTTTTTTACTTTCTCGTTATGTTTCAGAATGTCCTACTTCAATAAGAAATACAGAGCTTCCCTATAACAGGTACATTTTTTGTCATCTTTAAATAGTATGCATCAGAGAGAAACTAGGATGTTAAGGGCAGTTAAAAAAAAGTCCTCATGACCTGGGCACCCTTGAGATTCACAAGAGGGATGTAAATATAATGCTACAATTCAAACACAAATGATGACATTTGCTTGTACTTGACAACAGTGTGTTTAAGCCTACAACCAATATAGTATTATAGAAGTATTTTCTCTTGTGATACTTATGCAAACTCAGTTTATGATCTCCTGCAAACATTTTAGTCTTCAATTCCTCTGTAAAGTACATGCTGACAGAAAATAAACTTCCTTTTTTTGTTGTTCATTTACCCATAAGAACAAAAGAACAAAAAGGACAGATGCATGTGAATTATATTGTTAAGAGAGAGAGATGTTGCACGTACTTAAGCTGGCCAAACTTTTTCTTTTCTTAGTCTAACAGCAGCACATATTTGCTAACAGAATTCTACAAAATCAAGCATTTCATATCAACCATTTACAAAATATTCTCTTGTATAAGGCTATTTAAGAAAATGATAAATGCTTCCAGTGAATTAGGCCTTCACAAAAATCTAGCAGTACTAGGAAAAGAAACAATGTATAAAAATTAAAACATATGATAGTCCATCTCAAACAAGAAATCACTAATTTATTGGGGTGGTGGTACTCCTACCCTAGACTAGCTTCCCCAGAGAGGCTGAGGAGTGTCTATCATTTGAGATATTCAAAGCCTCGATGGAGAAGATCCTGGGCAATTGGTTGTAGGTATTCACACTTGAGCAGGGTGGATTGGACCAGATGATCCCTCCTCATCTCAACCATTCTGTGATTCTGTCATTTATAAATAAGGCATTCTAACAGAGACTCAGGAAATAAAGTTTATTGTAATTTGGTTTGTAGACCCTTGGTTCTTAATTTATTGGAGCAGAATTTTAATTTTTTGCACATAGTCTACTTCTATAAATTACAACAAAAAATAGCTACTTCAGTTATAGACATCTTCTGGGTTTTTCCCCCCTAACTTACTATGCCTGCATCAAGGACTTTGTTCCACAAATTCTTAATAATAAAACTAAACAGTTAAAATTAAATACGAGTCTTTTAAATCTTTTTTTTCAAGTCACATATTCCAGTTTAATTCAATTTCTACACTGGCAATTTCTAACCAGTAGTGAAGAATTGTATTACTACTATCTCTCTCATAGGAAAGTCCACCTTGATTCAGTCTGGACAGCTAATATCTTGGTATAAGGAACATACTACTATCTTAGAGAAGCAGGGGTATGAGCTCTGGAGCTTCTCAGGAGGTATTGAACTCTTGATGATATTTCACATCAGCAGGAAGCTTGGTCAGCTGTACACCTACAAGAGAGGAAGGCTAAGTTTCCCTAAACTGCTAGCTGACAAACCACAGATTTTGAACCCACTTCCCACTCATATGACATTGTAAGACAGATGCTAATTTTTGCTGCTTCCAACAGAAAACAAATTCCCACATATTCTCACACAGGATTAGAAAATAATGTCAGTTGAAAAAAATAATTGTATCTGAAAGAAGTCAGTGAGATAGAAGGAATGTTCATGGGATGCTGCAGAAATTCTCTTGCAGAAGGAAAATATGAAAAGGAAGACTCAAGTCTTTGATGTTTAGAGATAGCAAGGGAAGGGTATTTAAATAACTAGTTCAGAAAGAATATCTCAAAAAAGATTAATATTTTCACCATATGTGGAAAAAAATATCCCACTGCAAAAGAGGAATGAGAACTTCAAGATGAGGGATGCTCCACTGAAAGTGATGGACTTGTTCAATACCACTGGCGTAGTGAATTTTCACGGTTTCTCAATTTTCTTCCCTTCTTCATGTTGTATGATATCTCTCTCATTTAGATTTTCCTACAAAGGGATATGTTTGGAATGATATTATTAAGTAAAAAGAAAAGAAAACCTTATAAAACAGTTTTCAATAAGAAAGACAACACCGAACAACAAAAATTAGAGGAATATCTCCCTTAATTAGTTATGATCAGTTATGATCAGATTATGTTAATTTATACCCTCAAAAATACATGCCTGAACTTTGCCATATCTGTAGAGAAGATGACCACTGTCTGTTCCTTTATCAGGAGCTCACAAGTTCCAGGAGGATCTCACAGGAAGATTGCTCAAAATGAATTGTGAAATGGTTCCAAACATCTGTTAATTTACTTGTTTACTATTAAAGAGCTAATTAATATTGATTAGAAAACACAGAATTATCAGGGACTCTGCAGAAAAATCCAATGCCAGCAGTAGAAAAGCACAAATACTCTATCTTACAAAACACTTGACTGAACTGACAAGTATAAACATGCCACATGTTTGCACTCAAAACACCACAAGATTAAAAGCTGGGCTTCAAAGAGCTCATTTGAAAACACAACATAGTGGTTTTGATTTTTCCTTAATCAAGAACAAATTTGGTATTCAAATTGTCTCCTGACATTCCTTATACTGTGCCCCCTGTGGACAAAAGTCTTCTGTACTGTCCTCACAAAGACTGGTTGAATCCCACTGCAACTATTTGCACATGAGGTATATATTTTTATGTTTAGTGATCACTTGGGACAGATCAAACACTAATACAGATTCACAGACTGATACTCTTTATCGGAAAACAGGACTAGGAAATACAGTTTTCCAGAAAATGCTTATATTTCAGTGCTTTCCAAAGTTTACATAGACTGAAAGATCTTTGGAGCTGGGTTGTTAGGTTGGTTTGGGGTTTTCTGGTGGTTCTTCGATTTTGCTAGTTTGTTTGTTTTGCTTGTTTGTTTTGTTTTGTTAAATGGTGACTTCACATTTGACTGTAGCTCTCACATGAATACATCAATAGGAAGTAACAAGACTCAGTGACATCCTTTCGCTATGCTAATCTCCACCCCAAATATCTTTGTGTACGGATGGTATGGAGATTCAGTCTTGTATTGATCTCTCTCTCCTTTCTTTCAGTAACATTGCATAGAATTAATTCCTCGGGGAAATGGTATAGGGAAGCAGGTTACTGGAGAAACATGAAAATAAAAATGCTATGTTAAAAGTGCTTTCAAACTAATTAGCTTCCAAACTAATGTCTTTGTCAAGTTGCTATTTTTGGTGCTTCTGAAACATATTGAAGCCAAAATGCAGAAGAAAATGCTTTATCTAAAGGCCACAGGGGAAGCAATTTTCCGAACTGGGAATGCAGCTCTGGAAATGCTGGTCACTGAGAATTGCACTTCATCTGGCTTCTCTGCCAGAGAATGAGGGCACACACTAAATAGCAAATATCCACTCTTTATATAGCTGCAGTGCTGGAAGTCTTTTCATCTGACAGCAGGCCAGTTTTTCTTTTCCTGCATGGTTACCACAAGCATGTCAATGAGCTTGCTGATTCAACCAAGGAGGTATCAGGGCAGGAGCAACTTGGAGTAATAGGTAAGAATTATGGAGTCTTAACACAACAGTTCATTGTGAGCTTTCTCTACATGTCCCCCTCCCACCAAACTTTTTCTCACAGTTAGCAACCACAAGTGCTACATCACTTTTGCAACATTCTAGATGCTGCACTCAAAACCTCAGAAATACAGAGCAAATCTTGATCTTTCACATCCCATGCAAAAATATACAGTATTTACTACTGATAGAAGTAGTTGTGATGTTTAACTGCTTAAATATTATATGACTCGCAATCTTCCAAACTATATTAAATGTCCCAGGTTAAATCAGTGCCAGTGCTTATTAAATATCAGGTTTTGATGTATGCAGAGTCAACAACTGAACAGCAGACACATCAAAATCTGAGTAATAATGAGCTCAGAGCTATGTGTATTTATCATGGGCTGGATTTCCTGGCATGTTGAAGCATAGGGGGAAAAACTGCTGAACAAGTCCAGCTCTGAGGTTAATACTCAAACTAAATCACTGACTTTAAAAACCATTTAAATCTGTGACTTTAGGTTGGAGAGTATTTCACAACTTTACTGTCTTAACAGTGGGGAATGCTAATAAGTCCTAGGTAGCTGCTGCAAGTAAACCGGAAGATGTTTCTCTGCAGGAATTCTTATCCATATATTCATAGAGGCACTGGGAAGCAGCTGCTACATTTGGGAAATATATACTTAAGAAAAACATAGCAATAAGTAGATGAGAAAAGGGACAACTCACCCATCAACTGGATGATTTTATGATTGCAGTCTTGTTGTCCTGCATCTTGGTAGTCCCACAGTTAGCTAGGATAGACACTGCATAAGAGAATAGAAGCTGTTTCTGGTGATATGCACTTTGTAAACCAGTTGGTAAACTGGCATGTGTATATAGAAAGAGCTTTGCTGGTGAAAGTGCCTGCCAGCTAGAAGCTGGAACACCTCTGTCTCTCTTGTAAGTTTGTTTTTGAATCTAATATTGAAAATATACTGTGAAATGTACCATGAAGGTGTGAGTGTTCATAGGAAGCACAGCAATGCTTCATATCGTGGGCAGGTCTTTCAAGGTGAGTGATACAGTCTACCAAGTCATGTGCTGGCAGTAAGGCAACAAAAAAAAGGAAAGGTCTGTCTTCTTTTTTTCACAGTCAGACATATGATGCGGATGTGCTCTTTCTTCCCCTTTTCTCTTTCATACCCCCACATCAGTTTCGTGGTTTGCAGTTCAAGATTCAGGCCATGGTGTTGGCAAAACCCAGCAACAGTCCATGAAAAACACCACAGTGATATTTCTCCCTACCTGAACTGTCTATTTTTAAACTCTCTCTAAGGATGTTGGGTTGTGTGAAGTTAATTTCCCTTTTTTGAATCCTGCACCTTACCTGTGACTGACAAAGAAAATAAGCACTTCCATCAAAGGCTGGTGCTGAGCTGTTGGATCAGCTGAGAACCACTATGATAAATCCTTGATACCTCTGCAAAACAGTCCAATCTATGACTGGCTTTTTCTTTCTGTTATAGTATACATATTTCATGGATATGATGAGAGGGCATGAAGTATATTAATTTTCTACTCATCAGCACACATTCCCAAGGAACTCAGAGTTTGGTGCCTCTATTATGCAGCTGATGAATGTCTCCATATTTAGTTCTCTTAGATTGAAACAGTTAGTTGCATGGCTTGAATTTCCATTGTCAACTAAGAAAGAAGTTTGGGAGGATGTTGAACTACATTATAGAGCATCATCTTGTCCCTGCCCACCAACTACTGAAAGCGTGTGCCTTGAGCAGGGTGGTTCCCCTGAGTCCAAGCTGAGATACGCTGCGTGTTCCTGGTCTCAAGGGCTGGTGAGAACCTGAAAGGAAGGTGGGCTACTTCATCCTCCAATCTGGCTCTTCATCAATAAAATAGAAGAGCAGATTTCTAAATGGTTGATTAGGTTTAAAACAGATCATCTTCTTTGCCATTTTGTGAGTTAAGGGAATATTTGGCCCAGTCTGCTAGGGGCACAGAAGAGCTGTATCTGCAGCAGACTGGGTGTTAATACATGTAATCAAGGACAAAGTTATTTATTTGTCAGATGGGCTGCAGGAGGGATGAATAAATAAATCCGCTGCTTTAGAGCTGCAATTTCCTTTCCTCTCCCCTTCAGCTTCCTCAGGGCCCTGTGGACTGCAGCTCACAGAACCCTTCTGGATCCTGGAGCCTCCACCTGTCTGGGAGACCCAAGCTCTGTCCTGAGCCTTGCAGGAGATTGGTGATCTTGCCCTTCCCATCTGCATCACCCAACCAATATTGCCCTCTCACTTACATAAGCAGAACTGTTTCTGCTCAAAAAAGATGTGCAGAGCATTCCTCTAATGCCTTTGGTAGGTGGGCTCATGCTGGGTGACTAGAACAACTGTTAGCTGAGGTCAGCCAGCCAGGAAAACAATAATGTCTCCAGCCTCCAGGGGCTGTAACTCTAACATCAGGATTAAGGCTGCTACACTGTACTCAGGACATTACATCTCCTGCAGCTGACCTCAATCAGCAGCCATGTAGACCACCTGGGGAGAGGGAGTGAAAGGGGTACAAAAGGTTTTATTAAACCCAAAAGAGCAAAAGGAAGACAGCCTTGAACCCTCCAACAAAAGAAGGAAAGTTCTTGTAGGGCAAAAAGCCAGGTGATATTCTTTCAAACAGCTTTTTTCCCCTCCTTTGTACTTCAGCTGCTAAAACCTGTCTCATATCTGCAGCTGCATGGGGGAGATCCTCCAACCTAACTCCCCTGACTTGAAAAAGAAGATAGTATTACTCTTGCAGCTGCTAATAGAGAGCAGAAGGAGAGAGAGAGAAGGAGAGAGACAGTTTTTTGAACTAAGCAGTGCAGGATGTAGGAGGAGTTAACTTGAGCTCTCTTTTGCTCACATGCACTCATATTTCCCTGAGTCTGGCAAGACCACCACTGTGAGAGGGTTCAGCAATGAGTAGGTGGTATTAGTAACAGGATGTGTTTTGTGTTAGCAGTGGCACTGTTTGGCCATGGGTGAGGGTATTTTTGTCTCTGAGCAATACCTAGAACGGTAAACGTGAAAAAATTTGGTGCTTTCTCACTGGGGAGGTTTTTCTGGTCTGGCTAAGCTGTGCAACGGAGGAGATTTGAGTAAACAGGCATTTAGTATGAACTTCTGAGTTCTTAAAATCTCTCTTCAGCTGTGAGTAACATCACTTGATTTTTCTAAGGGGCTTGATGAGATGAGCTTGCCTCAAACCCTTGGAAAGGTTTGACTGCTGCTTGGAAACAAATAGATCATTAAAACTTTTTAAAATCTTAGTGACTCAGCTTTTTTTGAGAAAAGATAGTTTTATGATAGGTGAGTCTGCTGCTGATACTGCTGTTGATAGTAGCTGACAGTACAAAGTTCACTAAAATTTGTATTACAGCCATGTGTGCTGCTACTTATTCACAGATGAGAAGTATGATTTAAACTTGTTTTACAATAGGAAGTTAAGACAAAGAAGTCTGGATTCATCTTAGCTAATTTTAGGTATGTAAGAGAGCCATTTAATTAGAATTGCCATTATTCTCTTCTTCCCAGCTAATCAATGGAGAAGGACACATATATCAAAGGACAAATAAACCTGTATTTAAAACCTGAATTATCTCTCTGATGTCCCTCTCTCACTACTCATGAGCAAGAGAACCTAAAGCAATTATGATTTTAATTAGATGCCTCTGTTGCATCCTTCAAATTTGGCTGGGTTAAACTGGACAAAGAAATGTCCAATGAACATGATTCATTGCTTGATTGAAAATAATATTATTTCATTTATATCCTTTCAAAGTCTGTTTCTGAATTACACAGACTACACTCATAGGAGCCTCAGGACATTCAAATTTTCTAATGGTGACAGGCATCAATAAAAAATAACAAAAAGAAAATTAGTCAAACAACTATAAAAATAATTGCACTGTAAGCTAATGATTATAAAATTAATGATCAGGAATAATGCCTATTGGGTTTTTACCTTGTTCATTTTTGGTAGGATAGAAAAATAAAGAGTCTGCATTTAAAATTATAGTATTGATGTAATTAACAACACTGAACTGGTCAGAAAAATCTCTCAAACAAAGAGAGGATCTTGCAGAGATATCTTGCAGCATAACACCCGATAACAAAAGAAATTGTTATTTTCTTTCTTGTGAAAGCTGCTGGATCAGCCAAAACAGGCTGTACCTGTAATTGTCTGATGCCTGGACCCAGCAAAAAGATGTTTGAAACCTTGAAACTAGTGTAATACCTTTTCCAGAGTCTGATAAATCTGCCTATTTTCCTTACCTCTTAATGCAACCTGCTATAAGAAGACAAGATTACAATGTTCAATGATTTTTTTCTTAGAAAATGGAGTTGAGCTGGTTGAATTTAGCATGGCCAGCTAACTACTTTAGCTGGGCAAGACTTAATAGCAATTCCAGAAAAGGGAATCAAAAACTCCCATGTGATACCTTCCCCTTGCCTTGGCCTTATTTTGTTGGGCAGAAGAGCTAGAGAGACATGAAAAAGCATTTGGAGAATCTTTGTGGATGATGCATTGAAGATGGTGGGTGTAGAGGGTCACTAAAAGGCTTCTTCACAAACTCCATATGAGATATAATCACAGGGAATTGTGGAAAAGTGAGAATGAGTTGGGAGAGCTTTGGTAGAGTTCCGAAAGCCATGAGTGGCATTCTGATCTTGACTACAGGCTAATTATTCACTATCTCTTCTAATGTGGAAAAGTAGGCATCAAAGAAGTAAAAGTCAGATCAGAAGTTACAGCTGAAAAAAGGCTTCTTTTTACCAGAGAATGCAAGGGAACCTGTAACCATAGGTGGGCTGAGTTACACTGAGTAATTTCATAGTAGAAGAATCTATTGAGGATTGTGGAGAATTTATATAACATTTGCATTAAAAATCCATTCAAATTTGGGAATTCTCCGAGTTGAAAGTAGGGGAAGGCTACAAGAGTACTAAAACAACTAATACATAAACTTTCTCTCTTCTTTCTTACCCCTATACATAAAATTTCTCTCTTCTTTCTTACCCCTGGACTTCTCTTCTGGCAACTCTTAAATGGGCAATGATCAGACTCAGTATGGTCATGAAACTTCTGCTACTATTACAGCAGAGCCTTTGTGTTATGAGGATGTTGCTAATGAGTGAGAAGTCCTTTAGAAGGTTGTGGCTACTCATACAAGCACTTCTTTAATGACAAAGTTTAGAGTTTTGAGAGCATGTGCCAAAATTTATTGAGTAGTCCTTTTTTTCTGTCTTTTCAAACAATTCTTAGGAAGTGATTATCTTAAAACAGCACCCATGGAATCTACCAAGACCACAATAGAATCAATTAAAAACAGCTCCAAGTAAAACAGATCCTCTGAATTTTATATTCCCCTATTCTCAGATCAGATATTTGTGAATTTTATAATTTGTAAAAGATTTTTCTGCACTAATTAAAAATTTAAGGAAAGAATAATCATTATTTTACCGGTTCTGCCTTACTGAAAGCACTATGAATGCCGCACAGAAATTGAAATCGGAGTATTCATTTTCCCAAAAAAATTTTGACACCCACCATGCAAGTCCCTTTTAAGAGCAGAACAATTTCCTTAATTGCTCATCAATCCAGTTTTGAGACATAGTATTGCACAAAATATTAAAAAGATAGGTGAAGTCATGTGCATTTACTAATTTTCTAATCCTTCAAATGAATGCACTTTTCCTTTATGTGTACAGAAGTCCAAAAATCTGCTAAGCTACTTGTATACAAAACCTTCTCAAGGGCTGGTAAAAAACTGTGGAATCAAATCCTACAAAATTAGTGTAAGGATCTTTACAAATGTCACCAGCCTATATCTCCTTGGCATGATGCATTGCGTCATCTTGATTTTCCAAGATAAACGTTACATGGTGTATTGAAGATAATGGGAATCCAAAGTATATGAAAACCAAAACCTACTCAGTATGTTTATTCTAGAAGGAGGATGGGAAGAAAAGGGATCACTGACACCACTTAAATTTTTTTTCAGCCCAGACTGAATTTGCTGGGATGTCCTACAGCTGTGAATAGAAAAGAATAGAAAGCTAACAAATAGACATATATTCAAAATATGGGAAATTTTGTAAAATGAGATCTGGTAGGAAGATTTTGGCATAGTGGTTTGTGATTTTTTTGTAATCATTATTCTCTTACACTTGTCTGGATACGTGTGTGTAGTAGAGTCAAACACTTACATACAACAGTCATTACAAGATGGTGACATTTTTTCATTTTTGCCACAATTCCTGCATAAAATTCACAAATTACATGAATTTACATTATAGCTAAACTATGTATACAAAAATTAACTGCCTTTTTCAGTTAAGTTAGCATGGGTTTTGGCTTACTGTTTACTTAAAACCAAGCTTCCTAGCCAAATCTGTGCTTGCCCTTGTGTGTTGTTATTTTTTGAAAAAGAACAAAAGTAGATTGCTTATTATTCCTACCCAATATATTGCAGTCTTCAGTCCTTTAATCTTGTGTCACAGCTGAAGGTTAGGCTGACCCATGTGATTCTCAACAAAAAAAATGGTGGTCAAGTAAAGAGCTAAGGAAATTTTGTGATAAACCTTGTTTAATTCTATTTTGGAGAAAACAATCATCTCTCTTAGTTGGATGGTGACATAAAACTGCAAAAGCTTACACTTAAATGATATGATACTTAATGACATTATACTTAAATGATACAGTGCAGTATCACTTTTGCTTAATAAAAGTAATTCACAGGCAGGGTAGTGAATATAGGGAAAGTTATGGAAAACATTTCTCACCCAAGGACAGAGTACCAGATGTGCTAAGACTTATGGGAGCAATCAAAGGTGGCCAAGACTCTGCTGTGGGGCCTTATTAAGTTAGACTGTGATCTAGCACCTTCAACTTATTAAGCTGTCGGGAGTTGCAGTGATTAAAACCAAAGAAAGGTCACTCACAGACCTTCAGCATTTCCCTGGACTGGTATTTTCTTTTAGGCCTTGGACCCTAATGAAGGCATTTCACTTGATATGTGGATTTTTAAAAATTGGTCTTTTGAGCTGGATTTCTCCATAGCTTGAGAAAATCTTCAATGGATTTTGCTTCCTCAGAACTCTGCATACAGTTATCAAAAATCCCAACCAATAGCAAGAGATGAGGCCTTATAAGATGGCTTTGCATATCATCACTGCAGAGATCAAAGGAACAGGTTAATGAGGATCTGGAGTAGTTTAATTATGTCCTAGGTAAGAAGTGGGGGTTAGTGGCTGTAGGTGGGACCATTATAAATAAGCTTTCAAAGCTCTGATAGATGGAGTCTAATGTTTGTAAAAGGTATGATAAAACTAGTATTTCTTATGGATTTAAGGTTACCAAAATCAACCCTCTAGTCCTAAAAAGTCATGCAGTGGGAACAGACATAATGTGTTCCAGGTACAAGTGGTGTCAGTGCTATTTTCTGAGCCCTTTTAAAGGCTGGTAAACATTGTTTCATCTACAAGATCATATATATCACTGCTTACAAAGTCCTAATTTTAATACTACTGTGGAGTGTGCTTTAACTTGACCTTTTTGTGTCTAGATATCTGATGTGGTTAAAAAGTTACAGCTCTCTTCATTATCCGCATATTTTTTTTCTATTTAATGCTTTCTGTATTGGTTGTAATGGCATATTTAGGGTGGACTAGTACTTCTGCAATAACATATATCTTGTTGTTGTAATGATACATTCTGGAAACCTGGCACATGGTGCCTTTATATTACAATATTACTGTATTAAATTAAATCTGGCTGGTCTCATATTATAGAAGATATAGAAGAAAGCTTTATACTCCTTACAATCTAACAAACCAAAAATACTACCCCATTACAAAGCAGAGTGTGATTGTGCTTCTATGTTAAGATTCATCTGCCTTTAGTATACTCTTTCATTTCCTTTTTAAAAATTGTTGAGTATTAAGTATTCCAAGATCATTGGGATGACAATGTTTTTTATACAGATGTAGTGGTATTCATTATTGTTGGGTGGATATATATAAAACGTGAAAGAAATTTACATGATCAGTTTTACCACTAAGGATGAAAATTTAGAAGTGTTTAATCTTATTATTTAAAATAAAATGTGTGTTTCCATCATGTCTAGATGATTCTGTTCTCATGTTGTAATTCTGCTTTTTACTCATTGCATTAGAGGACCCCTCCCCTCCTGCCCAGGGGCTGATTCCACAGATCCCATGTGACCACCCAAGTTCATACAGAAATTCTGCCTAAGTGGAGCTGGGAGGGAAGAGGGAAGTCGGTAGTAACAGTTGTGTTTGCTGTGGAACTGCACATCAGTAGATGATCCTGCTGAAACATTTTTGTGGTGGCACCTGTCACATTGAGGTGATGATAGAAAGAACAGGAGTGTTACTGTTCTTACATATCTCTTTTATCTCATGAGACAGTACTCCAAGGAATGAAGATTTGCAGTTGCTGTAACTCTGTTTGGAGCCCAAATATAATCTCTAACAGCCAGTTGCATTTTCTTATTTTTATTCCATTGTTTACTGACTTGAGGCAAATATTTCTTGTGTTTTAATGCTGTTTTAGTTTTAATTTATAATGCATGTATCTATGAAAACGGGTGTATCCTGCAGTGCACACTGTGAATTAGAAGAATAAAAGCCTTTGCCTCCACAAAGCTGGTGAGGAAAATGTGCCATTTTTGGACAGTGTCTGGCCAAAAATTTCCTGACTTTTTCTGGAACTATGGGGTACTCTGTCATATTTACCAAATTACCCAAAGGTTTACGTTAGAATAAAGAACATGGCTACTGAAATGTGGATAGCTTCCTGGATCTTTTTTCACACCCCTCTCTATCAGTCAGATAGAGTGGAATGATCCTTTCAGGACTGTTTAGCTTGACAAGAACAATGCATTATAAAAGAATGGACAAATAAATGCCTATAATAATCACTATGACTAAAAGTTCAATAGATTTTTCAAAACTGACTATGCTGTTCATTAAATTTTTTTTTTTTTTAAGACTACTCTGGGTCTCTTATTATATGATTTATTTTCAGGCAGATAAATAGTAATCAAAAATCTTCCTACTTTTAAAGCTGTGGGCTTCTTGTGCAAATTAATCTTCCTTAAAAAAAACCATAATCAAATAAACAACAACCCCTCCACTACTATAGCTGAAGATATGAAGCTTGTGAAACAAACAGATAGACATAAGAAAGTCAACATGAAGTTTTACATTCCATTTCAGCCAGCTTTCTGACTTTTTAATATGACAGGAACCTATAGTTCTTACTTACCAGAAAATCCTACCAAGATCTTTTACGATAAGTAAATGAAGTTGAAATTAAATATCATGGCAATGGCTTGAAGAACAACTGAAGAAAGATATCACTGAGATATATAATAAAGAAAAAAGGAGTCAACACCTCCCAGAATGATGAGCCTCTTCTCCTATAATTGTGGAGGACTTGGAGAGAGCACACTAAAGGGTAAACAGAGAAAGGACAAAAGATCTCTGCATATGTGCATCTAGGAAAGACACTTTGTTCTGGCTGATCTGAGGCAGTTTTTTCAGAGACTGTCACTTCATTGGTGTTTTAGCATGGGATTGTAAATATGGTGGCATACAGAAAACACTCATTTTTCTCAACAGGTGGCAAAATATAATGTAAATTGGGGTTTGTTTTGTGAAACAGGTTGTCTGCAGTGTAGAATACCTTATGGAAGAGGATGACCAAATTCAAAAAAAGGTGATAATCAATATCTACTTTTCCATCTCATTATAAAGGTATGACAGTATATCCAACAAGCATATAATGAAACTTTTTTTTTTTTAATTTTTTGTTTGTTTATTTGTTTTGTGTGGTGGTTTTTTTGTTTGGTTGGGTTTTTTTTTGTTTTTTTGGGAAATGCAGCAAAAAAGCATGTTTCTGTTGAGTTCTTTTCTAACTGGATACCTTCCTTGAGACCCAAACATTTCAAGTGTTAAAGTATTAGAGGAAATATTAAAATGAGTATTGTTTTTGCTTTTAGCTTCAAAATGAGATCAAGCAGCCTTATATCAAAGAAAAGCTTGTAATACAAGTTTATGAGGGAGTTAGAGTAGATAACATTCATAATTGAATTAACTCAACTTCCATTCCAGCTGTGAGTACATACAGGATATTTCCTTTATAGGGGCAGCTGTCCACTGAATTCCTTGGCCAATCAATTCTGTTAACCACCAGCCATGGTGGCATTTAAGGCAGTTATTTTCCTTTTCCTTTTCCTTTTCCTCATGTTTCATGAGGTGTTTAGTAGCCATATGAAAGACTTGTGACACAAGCTACAAATTGCTCTCGCTGTTGGGCTGGGATGAGGGCTTTGTGTATTTATCGTATTTAACGTTATAACAGATACCTTAATAACTTGGGTTTGTCTTCTAATACTCTACATCACCAAAGAATGGGGAAATAATTTGGGGTGCCACAGATAGAAAAACATTCTTCTTATAAACTGAAAATTGCTGCCTTCCTTTAAAATGGTATTAATTTTAAAGAGAAACCACCATAAATTACCTGTCGCTGACAGACATATTTCCTATTTCCTACACTGTCTATGTAGGAAATTTGCCTTAGCATGAGGAAACATTTTCTGATCAGTTCATAAACTTGTCTAATTTATGATTAAACATATCTGATTTGTCTCAACATTTTGATTAAAACCTTTGCCAGGTAGGTAAAATGTCTCATCATAAGAGTTTTCAGAAATCTCCACTGACCTGTGGGAACAAATCTTTTCTCTGATATGTCAATAGGCCTTCACAATTAACAATATGTTCATTTTATTTCAGACAAAACATTTAGGTCTTCCTCAAACAGTTTTTGAAAAAGTTTTTTTCACCATTTGCAGCCACAGGAATATGGTTTTATGTATGGAAAGATGATTTTCAAGTGGGTAGCTTCAAGGAATTCAATGCAAATTGAAGCTTCCTTATTCAGATGTTGCTTTTGAGATAGATCAAATTGTCTGTTCCTTTTAAGGGTTGATGGATGTTCACCACGTCTAGGGCCAGGCAGAGCTCTCACATGTGTTCATTTTATGAAGTTCATTTTTGCCATACCAGGTCTGCAAATGACAGCTTTGGGAGTTTAGGAAGACTGTGGGGCTCTCTTTTGAAGGGGATGAGAATTTTGAAAACATCCCTCCTTTCTCCAGAACCATTATATTTTCTGCAACCACTGCTGGCAGGTTGCTCTAAGACGTGAAATTTGGAATTTGCATACTGCATGCCCACAGTACTGATTAAGGTTTTGTGTCTAAAATGTTGCTTTATGGAAAGACTCTCATAAATTCTGTGTTGAGCTTTATAGCATAACTGCAAGCTTTAAAAGGAGTTCTCTGTAAGGGTGTGCACAAGGATCAAAGGCTATTCTGGCCAAGAGCCTATGGTAGTTCATATGGAAGGACTGCAGAGATGCTGTGTGTCATGATCAAAGTTGGGTGGCTGACACCCAGTTGAACACTCAAGTTGCTCATGAAAATGTTATGCTTAGGTTACCCTAAAGGAAGAAATAAAAACTTCATTTCCAATTTTGGGCTTCCAAAAAGTATTTGTTGACATTAGGTGCAGGTAGGGGCTGCTTTTGTTAGTGCTTAATTTTATAGTTAATTTACAGTGAGAGAAGTTCAACATTTCCTGTGCATTTCCAGTTTACATCAAGGGAACTCCAACTAGTCCAGTTAGATATTGCATTTATCACCATGGCAAATATCTTGTATTAAAAAAAAATAAATTAAAGAAGATGCAATTTCTCTTGGACAGAGAGCTGATCTGCCTTTTATTTTTCCTTAACTCTGTTTAGTATGCAGAATGGACACAATGCCATGGTGACTTTTAACCCCACTGGAGGGTTGACATGAAAGTTGACTGTGGGTCTCAAGGGAGCACAGAGCTCTAATGGCAATTTGAGTGTGAAATGTGGTCTCTGGAAGAATCCCTTCGAGTCAGGCTTGTCTGCCTTCAAATAAAGAGCCATTTTGCTGAATCTTGGGGTTCTCTTAGTTGGAGGTATAGGAAGCGCTTCACAGAATCAGAGGAACTGAGCAATGTTTGTGCATGTTTGTCTGCGCTCTGCATCTTAAGAGGAGACTTTTGAGAAGTTAAATCAATACTACAACCATGTCCTGTGCAGCTGCTGCGTTGTTTCGGTCTGTTGCAATAATGAATTGAAGCCTCACAACAGCAGGCATAATAAGTGCTGCTCAGCCCATGGTATTGTGTCACCTTTAACTGCTTGTATCTGTCTCTTCACTGTCAACTAGAATTATAAAAAAACCTTCTACAGACCTTTTACAGGCCTCAGCTCAAAAATGCAGGAGGTTTTTCAATGCCATAGGGTCTGTGATGTCCTTCAGGCCAAACTAGTACCCCTTTTTTCCTAAAACCTTAACATAAAGCATTCAGAAACTGAAAACCAGAGTATTTTCGAGCAGGAGGGTATTTTATTATAATTTCAGCCTCTTTTGTCTGGCCATCGTCTTGTTTTCACACTTTTTTTCATGTACTCTGGATCTCTACTTATGATTCTCTGTTCAGAGAGGGGAGAAGCACTAGAACCTCATTTTGGTGGTGAGTGTGGAGGCTACGTACTTTAACGTTTTAAATTTGAATTCTAATGGCTAGATTTTGGAGTAGCTTCCATGGCAAAGCTGGAAACTGTGAAAATGGGTGTGAATAGGGGTGAGCTATCAATTCTGCAGCACGGCTTTCTCCACGGCACTGATGCTTTGGATGTCACAGAGACAGCTCTCAAGCTAGGCAGCCAGGGGCAGAAAAAGCAAAGCATTGCCTGTGGAAAATGTAGATGGCATAGAAGACAGCAGAGAAGCTTGAGAAAATGTGCCAGGTCCAAAAATTCATGGACATTGGAGGGGATTCAAGGCTGCGGCTTTCCTCACCTTTATGGCAGAGCAATAGGAGGAAATCATAGTGGGCTTTTCCCACTTATTTTTGCCTAAACTTGACTGGACAAAAATTCTAGATGGAAATTTTGGTCCTCCCAACACGCAGTTGAATTTTGAGACTTGAGCAGCCTTTTACTATCAGTCCCTACAAAGGCGTTTCTTCCTGTAGTAGTCATATGGTTTTGCATAGCAGAAAGCTGAAAAATTTTCCAACAAAAGAGAAAGTTTTGCTGTTTTTAGAGAGGCGAAACTGGTAGAAAGTTGTGCAGCCACTTGTATAATGGTGCAATAATTATCAAAGCAAAAGACAGAGCAATACTGAATTAATTTTCTATCATTGCCAAATCCATACAATAATTTTTTATTCTTATTTTCCATTGCTCAAATAATCAAAATTTGCACTGCCCTCATTGGCCTGCTAGAGGGTTGACACTTTGACATTGGGAACTTTAGAGCTTTAATTTCCTTTTAGTACCACAAGGTTAAGTATAAAAGAAGAAGGTGGAAAAAAGAAAGATATCTTCCTGGCTAAAATTCCTGGCTAAAATATTCTGTTGTGTCAAGGGTGGCAAAATCAAACTTAGCTTTTATAATTAAAATAGTGTCATGTCCAATTTCCCTTCCTACCTCTGTCTAAATTCTGAAGTGTTTTGAAGTAGCAGAGAGCTGTGCTGCAATACAATCTGCAGAATATCAGCGCTATTTTCAAACACGTGGTAATGTTTTTCCACACACATAAAAGTGACCCAACCCAAACAGCAAATCAGACTGTTTCAAAAATAACATCAACTTTGACAACTCCTATAGCTATTTGGTTTTATGTTAAACTCAAGAGTACTGACTCTTCCTGAGGCTTGAAAAGAGCAACCACTTACCCTCATCCCAACTGATATGTTTAAGTGGTTTTTACTACAGCCAGTCACCAACAGAAAAAATTTAGGTTTTGAGCCACATGCCCAAACTCCTTATATTCCTATGAATTAACACCTAGAGAATGCTTTTGATGGATACAAATCCTTTTTTTATGATACATCATTTAGAAGGCTTTACTTCTTTTACTGTGGCTTATTAAAGGCAGATATATGAGCCCTCTTTCACCCTGATCACCATCACTGGCAAAGTCCAATTGATTTTGCTCAGAAACAGGATTTGGCCTTTCATTGTCAAAGATTTCTTTTGAGAGCTGACATTTACATGGAATCCCTCTTCCCTGTAAAGTGATTTATTACAAATTACAGTGATTATCTCTAAACAGCATAGACATCTTTCAAAATTGGACTTTTAAAAAATTATTTTTGTCAATTTATTATACTTGAAAATTAATATCATTCATGGGACGTAAGTAGGACAAAACTTGAGAGTTGGAGAACTATTACCTGGTGTCAGTTATCAAATTAAGGCTTTTTTTGCCTGTTACTAACCAAAAAACCCCTACATTCCATTTGACTAATTAATGACAGGAAGAGCAAGGAAACCATGCAAAAATTTAAACCGTGCTTTGAAATGACAAATATTTGTCTTTTGATGTTCCTCACTACAAGAATGAAATAGAATTTATTGAAGCTCAGCAACTGCATAAAATTGTTCTACAGCTAGAACACAGAAATGATTTAATAAGTTCTATGAAAAGTCTATTTGCATGACATCAGCACCTAGCCTATAACCAGTGGTAATGGATTGTTGGCTTGATTTTATACCACTTGACATCAGATTACAATACAATGAATAAATGTTAACCTATAATCCCTTTAGTAAAAGCTGGCATTGTTTGTCTTCTCTTGCAGAGACCACATTGATTTTCTTTTATTGGATGCTCAAGTGCTGTGCCTCAGATTGATTACTTTGAATTAAATGTGCAGAGAACATTTTTATTATTCTAAACCTGGAGTCTTAACATTAAAGGGATGCCCCACCCCCTGCTACACTGCTAAAAGTGTGCTCTACCATTTAATTTGGATTTCTTTCATTTTCTAATTTCTTTTCAGGGCTGCTGAGATGCTGACCCCTGCTCTGCCCCTATGCCCTTTGACCCTGACACATCTGACCAGTGATGACTCTGAGGGTGGCAAATTAATAGCAGCATTGCTTGTTAATTGCATAAGAGAAAAGCCAAAAATTTATCACCTCAGTCATGGCCATTGCTTCCCTTTGACCCCCTTCTCCCCCAAGGCTTTAGCTGATGGTCACATCTGTGGTTTTTCTGTATCCTACATATTTGCCATATAATTATTCAGCATCAAACCTTATTAATCAAATCGATGCTGTGTTTTAAATGGAAATTACTGGATTAATACAAGCATTCATTTCATCCTGAAAATCTTGATGGCTTTAGCACACGCAATACAAGCAGAATATGAAAGAAGGGATGTAGAGACCTGATTGAATTAGGAGAGGCATGCTGCACATTAAATTACATATGCCAGCAGGGGTCCTTGCTTTTATAGTAAAATACTTCTGTAGAGTGTATACATATAAACCCCCTGTGATTTCTTTACACTAGTCAGTGCTCCTGCATCAAATAAGGTTATAGGGGCCATTTATATTTATAAATACGTATTTTTTTAATGTGAACCATTATTTGATAAGTGTTTTATTTAACTTTAACTATTTCTTCAAACAAAGCATTAACAAAACAGCAATTGAGTTGCTGCGCTTCTTACTGGTTGAAGATATTGGTTAAAGAGATATCTTGTCCTTTTTTCTACCTATTATATTCTGTTTTGCAGGACTAAAGAGTGTCAGTAAAAAAAAAAAAAAGCAAGTAAGTAATGAGGAGCTTTTTTGTCAAGATGTAAACATTCTAAGCACGCTAAACAAATTACAACTTACCCACGTGGGTAATTTCTGGCCTCTTTTCACATCTTGTGTAAGTTTTCAGTTTCCTTCCAGTGAACCTATTGTGTAAAGGGCAGGGGTAAGGAAGCTAAAAAGTGATAAACTGCAAAGTTAAGAAAGAACACTGTCCACTGATATTACAAACAGATTTGATGAGCAGCTTGCAGTACTTTGGACATTACTTGCGTGCTTGCGAAAACTCTTTGTAGACAAGCATTGCCATTGAAATCTGTACTTGGTAAGTAAGGCGTTTCTGTGGCTTGCAGGGTGGCACTGGTTTTTGATTGTTTAATAGCAGAAAGTTGAGAGGAAAAAGAAGTAATGTCATGTGCAAGTTTTTAAAATCAAGATCAGAATGCTTGTAAAGGAGAATGGGAAAATGGGAAAACAAGCTTCAGTAGATTTTCTCCCCTGCAAATACTGGGAGTACGCCAAATAATTTTGGAGACCATTGACTGCTATTATTATTTTGAGATCTGAGCATCAAATTTTGCACACTTATCTCTTGGTAATATATTTTTCAATGTAGACCTCCTTGCCACATTCTATGTCTTGCCATGGGTTCATGCAATTAAATAAAACCCAACCCCAAAAGCAAAGGAGAATGATGCAATTTTTGTGTTCATGAAATGCTGCTCGTGGTGTTTTCACTAGGCTAAATCATGAGTTTTCCTCTACCAACAGGCATTCTTCAGGAAATCAAAGTTTTCTTTGGAACAAAAATTGGAACACAAGCACAGTTTAGAGGAGGAAACTAGAGCAGGCCTCTTTCTCTTGTAACTCAGCTTGAGTTCTGCTGTATATCAGCATCACAGCACAGTGCAAAAGCACGGATGACACGCTCTCCGAATGGGAGTCATCAGCAAAGATTTCTGTATGTTCCTATTTTCAATGTGGCATGATAATTCAGAAGAGATTTATATTTGAAATCCTCATAAAATGCATTCTATAACTAATAAAATTATGTGCTATCATGCAAATCCAGTCTTAATACAAGATTGAAATTACTCAAAAGATGTTTACACCAATGTAGTAATGGAACTGCATTTGGCAATCACAAAAACAAGTTACTATGGTTTATTTGATGACATAAATTATTTCATTTTAATATCTCTCCTGTCAAATTAGATGAATTTACTTACCAAACTTTATACATAGTACATGATTAATTGTAAAAGAAGATTAGTTGTAAAATAAGTCAGCTTAACATCCAGACATAGGATTTTAATAACAACTTGATATACAAAGACTGTCAGGTGCTGTCTGCTAGTGAGAAATAAATAATACCCTAGATCTTTCACTATAATTACCATCATTCACTGTATGCACAGGATCTGCAGTAAGGCTCAGGCTGACATAGAGTCAGAAGCGCTTAACATCCCTCACCTGGTTCCCCGAGAAATCTGTACACAGGAGAGAAACATTGGTGAGGAATGGGAAGATGCTCACTGGACTGAGACTCACCAGTGAATTTGCACACTGGTTCATATAGTGTGAGTAATTAAAGGAAAGCTCTTTTTCCTTTAATTTTTCTGTCTTTTTTTTTTTTTTATTTCATTTTTCAAGTCATATAGACATATGATTGTGTAAAGAGAGATCCCTTCTCTTTCCTGGAGTGAGAAGTCCATATGCCTGTTGTGGTTCCTGGACACCAAGAAAGCCACATGTTCGGAGATGCAGTGATTTCTTTCTCCAAAACTACATGTTATGTGTATTTTCTGCAGCTTGATTTTTCTCTTACCAGGAGAGGGAGAAACCATATCCATCTTTTCACACATGGGCCTCACAAATGCAACACTGATCCCCGTCATGCTACCAACACCACTTGCCATTCACCCAGGTGACTTTAAATAAAACAGTTGGAGTAAGTGATCAAGCATATGCTTATGTTTGAATTAGTGGAAACAAACATTCTTTAGCAGATTTGTTAAATGATAAATCTTTGAATTGAAACCCAAATGCTATACCACGATTTCTCTTCTCTATGTAGCATGCACTAGGTATTACTTCCAAGCATAAATCCTTCTAAATGATTGAACAAAAGAAATCTTCCAACTTTCTAGAGGTCCCTTGACACAAAGAAATGAATTTTTTGTGATGAATAAACTTTGTGAGGGTTAGGGATGATAACAGAACAAATACTTTCTAGAACAGTCTACAAATTACATGTTGTATTGTAAGAGAATTCAGCTGAATAAATAACATTCAAAGGACGAGTTCTCCATTGTCCTCACAGTACAGTAAAATAGAATGAAAAGCATGTCCTAAGTATATAGCCATACTGATAACAAGCTATAAAACATACAATGGTCAATTCAAATCTCTGAAACGCATAACTGATAACAGCTAGACATTTTTCAAAGAAAATATTTTCAGTGATCATGTTTTGTGTTTTGCTATTTATGGCAAAAAACCATAAACCAAAATAACAAACACACAACAAAACAGCAGCACCTCTAAATGACAGGTTTGTACAAATTGCTTACCCCTCAGCATCCGACTGACTGTATCACATAGGGATGGGCAGAACATGGGCTTAGGCCTCTGCCTTCATGTAAAAGGAATGACTAAGGAATTCACAAACCTGAGATATTTTCCTTGTGCAATATAAGTATCTATTTCACAGGATTCTAGCCCACTGACATGGTGGGGGAAATAATCACAGACTAATTTTCTTCAATCTGACCATTTTAGTGTAGATTGCCCTTTTGGAAAATGCCCACATTTTACGTTCATATATTACTTGATTTTAGCAACAGAAAAATGCAGCAGACTGAAGATTTAGATCAACCCAATATCCTTCCTCACACCAGCTCCTCAAATAGCCCAGGACATCTCAACAAACACTTGAAATGCTACCAAACCCCAGCCGCCACTTCACATGATTTATGATGTCATTAATGTCAAGCTATCAGTGGACAAGAGTAAAAGAGACAACAGCAAAGCTGACTAAAAACAAATAGTTTTGATTAAACTCAAGGACATTTGGTACAGCTTTCAGCAAAAAGGCATTAATCATTTCCAAAGCTGACCTTGTTTTTTTTCATCCTAAATGCAAAAATAATATGTGTAGGGATTCCAGCAAAATCTTTGAAGTCTACTGTCTATGTAGCTGGATTCCCTTGTTAAGGCAAAAGTAATTAACAGCAATACCATCACCTTTTTTTCTCTGGGGTCATTTTTGTTGATAATTGCCTGAGCACCATAAAATTGCACCCTGTTTTTGACTCTATTAAAGTATGAAGAGTGTTCTTTAGGTCTGAGGCCTTTTTCATCCCAATAAGAGATTCCTATAATACACTAAAGGGGATAATTATCCACAGATAGACATCACCCTTAAAAACACCCCATAGCAGACAGACAATGACAATACAGCCTAATGATAAACAGAATATGTTAAATAAAAAAAAAAAATGGAGGAAGAGAAAAAAGTAAAGGAAGTATGTCAAGTGGAATAAAATATTTTCATACACAACCTCCATCTGTATAAATGCAGAACTTCTCTTGAGGACTTTAGCTTACATTTACAAAATTAGAAAGGTGAATTGTAGACTGCATTGTTATCAAACACAGAAAAATATTTAGCTGTCTTTTTAACACTGATTTTCCTATTTGTAAGACCATAAATTTATGCATTGGTGTAATGTGTGCACAAGTTCGTCCTGTGTACATATGTGTGTATTTATAGACAGAGAACACAAAGTGTAACATATTGTTTGAGTGTTATTTAGGCAACCTCAGACAGGATCAAGTCACCTCAGGAAACACATTCCGGGCGTGTGAGAGATCTACTACAAGAATTTAAAATTCAGATGGAAAGTAATACTCAAGCTTCGAAAACATTACTAAATCCTCTTTTTTTTCTTAATAGGTATTATTTTGGAGCTAATGAGGATTTTTTACAAAAAATTATCTTCCCTAGAAGAGGAAGCTTCCCTAGAAGCTGCTTCCCTCTACATCTTGAAATCTTTACAAAAAATCTCAGTCTTCTGCTCTCTGTGATTCTAATAATCAGCTTATAGTATTATTTCATAGACTATAGCAAGAAGGTTAAATATGTTCTTTCCGCAAACATAACTTAGCATGCAATTACAGAATCACAGAATATTCTGAATTGGAAGAGACCCACACAGAACACCAACTCCAACACCTATAAAAAGCCCAGAGAGGGATTGAATCCACAACCTAGGTGTTTATTAGACCATACTGTAACAAACTGAACTAATCTCAGTACATTAGATTACTAATGTAAAATAACAGAAGAGCTATTATGACTTCAGAATAAAATAATTAAATCGCTGTATGTCAATTTTATTTCTTTATACAAGTTTATATGGTTTTAACCGACCTAAAACATTCAAATTTTTTCTATTATTTTATTATAATGTGTAGTCCAAATACTATCTCACACTCCTCTGGTACATATCTTGTAAAGGAGCGATACCCACCACTTCCAGCATTTTCTCAAAAGAGATTTGAAACAAAAATTTTTGCTTCTAAAACTAGTATTTACTCTGATTAGTGAAAACTTTCTGCTTAGCACTTTTACAGGAAAAAGACAGGCTGTATCAATCGTGCATGAGAACATTTGTAATATCACCCTCAGAGAATAATAAACAGATACTAGAGGTTGAAATTCTGACATAGTTTACAGAACAATAATCCAAACATCTGTTATAATGACAAGGGATTTGAACAGAATACAGAGTACATGGGAAAGCGATGCTACTTTTAGTACAGTTATAACATTAAATCAAAGCACTGCAGCTCAAGGCAGCTTGCTGCTAATATAAACAATTTTCTACATATTCCTGGGCCACAAGCCAGAACTCAGGATTCAGTTACAAGCGCAAGGTCAAGAGGGAATCAACGGTATGAAATTTACCGTGTATGAATCAAAAGAATAAATTGGTAATTAAGGATGAAAACAAATCAGAAGGTATACTCTCACTTAACTCATCAAATAAATTTTCTGAGTAACTTCAGGCTCTGAATATATTGTAGGATCTGTGGAGGTTTTAATACATTTATTGCTTAAATCCAGAGCATCAGCTTTTTTGAGGCAGCCTTAGAAAATCACCTTTTTATATGTTCTTCTTTCTATAGCCAACATCTGACTACAATAATGAAGGTAAATATTTAATCATGTCATTTGCTCAAGAGAAATGTAAATAAGATTTCTTTGAAAATCACATTCTTGCCTTCATATTATACCCAGGAAAACCAAACTTTTATCCCACTTCTGGTCTCACTTCACCTTCCACACCCAAACAACATCATTTAATGCTGCAGTGAGTGTTAAAGACTTATAGTAGCTATTAATGAAAAGGGCTTCCTGTATAAGATTTTCAAAACTGTCTTTATAACCATAATATGTTTTGCATATGTTTTTTAAAAAGCACATTTGTTTAATTTTTTACCATCACAAGCAGACATGCAGCAATCATAAGCCACTCGCTGATGGATGAATGTTTTGAGATGCATGGCTACAGTAACTCGTGTTAACACTAGAAAAAGAAAGCATCTTTGGAAAGTAAATCAAGAAAAGGTGTTTCTGTGTTTCTTATTTGGCTTTACCCTACTGGAGTCAATGGCCCAGTGTATTTAGTGAGCTCATCCTACATAACTGTCTTAAATTCATAATTTCTATGGGGATGAATATTTTCATATGAGTAACTCAGTCTCCAACTTAACTACTGAAGGCTGGATAATCAACTAAGACACGGTGCCTCATATGTGTAAAGTTGTAGTTGGGTAATGAAAATCCCTCAGAGACACATTGCTTTTCATCTCTCTCAGCTAGGTTCAGCATTTCTCACAAAATACAGCCTGAAACACCCTCGTAGCAAATTGATAGTCTCTTGTGTTGGAAACTCTCTTTTCATGCATTGCATCCTGAAAACTTATTGCTAATGGTTCAATTCTTGCACAGGTTTAAGTCACAGTCTTTCTATTAAAATGTCTGCACTTACTGCTGGTTACTAATTGTTTTGGTATGGTAATTGTTTGGTAAGGCTATTAAGTGATGAACTACTTTTGTGAAGCGTTATTTAATAACTTCTCATTGCTACTGATTCACATGGAGTTATGACCTTTGCTCTTGAAATGAAATGTCCCTTAATGGGTTTCATAACTTGAATATATTGACAAAATAACTCATTATGTTTCAATAACTGTGATGTTATCAGTCCATTTAATTAAAAAATACATGGGTTTGATTATTTCTTTGTGGAATATATTGTTGATTTTTTTCCTTTGAAAGATGGTTTATAGGTTACCTTCTTTCCAGAGGGCTGCTAATATCAGATGCCACAATCACTATAAGCATCAGTATTTCTTCTTTCAACCTAGAAGATGATTAGAGATGTCATGGTAGATTTTATAAGGTGCTGAGATACATCAGTTTGCAGATCAGGTGCTGGAACTGAAATCTGCATCAGGAAGGCTTAGCACTTGAAGCAACAGAACTAAGATGGCTGTTAAGAATATTTTGACTACTGCCAGGATTTAATAGTAGCAGAAGAGTGATGACTAACTGCCTATAAGGAATAAATTTCAACTTAGCCAGTCGTAGGGCAAATACATTTTAGCTCTTCCATTTTTGGAGAAAATACCCCTCCTCTTACAATTACTTGAATATTAATAATCATTAAATTATGAGTCCACTTTATGAGTCCTACTACATCTCTGAATTAATTAAGGATATAGGTTGAATAAGACTCGTAGGCAAAAATACTTAAAAAAAAAAGAAATCATGAAGACTCTGCTGTGTTTTTTGTGCCATGTATGGGAAACTACTAGATTTGTTTCTGGTTGTGTCATTATTGTATCCCAGTAAATCACAATCACTTCACCCACAGAGCCTCTGTTCTCTTTGAAAGCAGGGTAAGGAGTAAGCCTTGAAGTCAGGTCAGGACTGCGTGGCCTATGCTGATCTGCAGGAAGAAGACACAACAGCAAGTAGGTTTTCATCTGCCAGCTTCACCCTTAGGCACTTAGACAATTATTGTATGTGCAACCCTTTGTTCCCATCATTTTCTTGATACCATGCTAATATTTCAGAAATGAACTAATTAAAATTAAGGAAAGACTTCGGTGGGAGAAATAGATTAAGGAATAACAAGAAAAGGCAAAAAAAAAACCCCTTTCCAATTGTGTTTTTAGGGTAGAGTATCAGCTGATTATCCTATGTCTAGAGGTACTGTGTCTTCCCCATCTAAAGTCATTTATGCAGATAATCTTAAATATTTCATGGGCTTAATGGGCAAAAGGGGAGAGATCCAGAGAGTTTTTAACAGAAATATGTCTCTGAAATCAAACTTTTTCAGGAATGCACTGAGAGATGTCAACACCACAATTCCTCAAAATGATAAAGTGGAGAATTGTCCACAAACACTTGACATATTTGCTCGATAACATAAAAACTCTTATAGGCTACACTACAGGTCACTAATTTTTCAAAGCATTTCCTCCTATAGCTTAATAAATAACATGTTTCCTGAATAAAATCAGCAGTATTTGGCAGAAGCATTTTTAGAATAAAAAGGCTGTGGATTTATTTTTAAATTTAAGGAATTTTAATGTTGAATATTTAATACTGATTATTTATTTTTCTTAATCTAAAATGTTATACGGGCATTTTATCCCCCCTCAACAAAGATAGAATGCAAAATGATCAGTCTGCTTATCAGTGTGGGACAATTTCTCAAAATGCATTTATCTTTCTAGGTTTAAATTAGTTCATGAACTAGCTCACAAAAGCTACAGAGACATGTCAGAAGAAAGACAGCAACAGTGCAAAAGAACCAACAAAAATATTTCTTCAAAAGAATTTTACATTGATTTTGGATCATAGAGAAACATCTGTCCTACAACTATCAAATTTTAGATAAATACAGATCTAGGTATCAAGGGAAAACTTGGCTGAAATTTTTTTCTGTTCTGTTTTGTTTATTTTTTTTCTAATATCTTCTTTTATACTCATTGCACTTCATGGATGTTAAAAATATCTTGAAAAAGGTATTGCAGGGCATTAAAGTAACAACTGAATTCTTCTGGAAATACCCATATATCCAGTTCTTCCTTCCTATAGTAACTGAGCTTTCCACTCTTTAAACAGAAGGGGCTGGAAATAACAGGTACAAGGCAACACTGGAAATATATTTGTATTTAAGTTGATCTTGGATGGATGAATACTCAGCTCTGGACAATACTAGGATTCAGACATTGATAGTCAAAGGAGGGACAATATTGCAGAGAGGTAAAAAAGTGTGGTTGGCTTTTTCTTATGCTGTGTTGTCTAGTCCAATATAGCCATCCATGTATGTGCATCCTCATAAAGGAATGCTTCACTATTCCTGGGCCAGCATTAAGTAAGGAAAGGAAACATATGTCTACCAACACTTCTATTCAACAGAAATGGAGACTTTTCCTCACAAAACAGAAGATACAGAGAAAATTGGATTGAGAATGGATTCCCGCCACTTGCAGAAGGGTTTTTTGTTCACTTCAGTGACCGTGCCAGTACCAGGGATTGTAAATTGAAGAGACCTGTATATGTCCATGAATAAAAACGTTTCCAGAGTAGAGTGTGAGATGAGACTGTCCAAACATTGTCTCTTGTTTAAGACTGTGCTAAAAATGGTGAGATAGCCTTTAATTTCATTATAATGTCTTTTGCCATTTAGACCCAAAACAGCCAAGGAATGAGGCACATGAATAGTTCTGTGGGAGCCAATAAACCTACACTTATAATTAAGCATAAGTTCACGAATTCTTCTGGATAAAGGTGCATATTTAAAATTACAGCTTGATTAAATTGTTTACCACCCTCAGTGACAGAACTTCAAAACTTTTCTTGGGCTTGTCTATAAAGGATGGGAAAATAGAGTTTCTGATACATATTCATGCTGAAGCCTTTTAGGTGATAATCTCATTCCAATGAGCAGTCAAATATTATTGCGTGTGTAAAAAAATAAATTGTAATCCTGTGAGTGGGTGTCATGTGAAAATGCCATGTTAAAGGAAATCTGCAGTGATTATCTCTAATACTTTTGCTTCATCAATATATATGTGCTTAGAAAACACATTATGTAGCAAAACATGTAGTAACTGGCCTACAAAAAGAAGGAAATACATACTGCTCAGCTTATATCTCAGCTCTTTTAGGTTTTTAATTTAAGAATCTGTTTATGAGTTTGTAAATAAGGCATATAATCCTATATTTTAGGAGTTTATGTGGAAATTCTCATTCAGCAGTGCTTCACAAATCTCATGAATTTTACTGCTGAGATTCAACAACGCTTCTTACCTGGAGTTCGCACTGGGAAGAATTATCCCTTTTTAAAATTTTTCTTCCCCTCTCCCGGAGATTTTACTTTTTTATAGAAGCCAATAGCAAATAAATATTTTTGCACTATCTTGGGATATTGATTCCTTATAGTGTTCAAAGGAACACTGGAAAATAATAAATGAGTCATGCATTATTTTCTGCAACATTTGAAAAGACCTCATGAATGCTTTGTTATCCATGCATGTACTGCCACAGCTCATGCAAGAGAACTCAGGAAGTCTTGTGAATTCCTAACTTGACTTGTCTTAGCAGTCAGAGCTATTAAAATCCATAACACCCCACCCCCATTTTAAATTTTTTTTTTTGCCAAAAAAGCCAATATAATTTTGCAATTGCAAGCAGGAAATTGATAATATTATTAAATTAAGTCAGGAACTTTTTGCAGAGGAATAAAAACCATTGAAATGTTCATCATCTTAAATGGAGATAGTTGTAATCACGCCTATTTTGCAAAGTACAAGTTCACTTTTTTCTCCACAGTGGTGGTGACATTATCTTATGGTGAGCTCTACTTTTGGGCTATGTATTAATTTAGCAGTAGGAAGGAACTGGGATTTAAATGCCCATGTTTTAAATAGCTGGTAGATGTAAAATAGCTCTTTCCTGAGGCTAAACCTCCTAACTGTTCAAAAATCTAGATTGACTGTTTGCCTCACAACTCTTCTCTAACAGCAAAGGGCTTGTGGTGGTGGTACCTTAAAACAGTTCTATTTACTGTTAGCAAATTATATATAAATGTAGTAAGGATTGCACAAATATTTAAACCACCACAGCTATAGTCTGTTTAAAACTTAACTCAAAATCCCATTATTATTGTATGAGAATGGACAAGTGATACAGAAAAGTGACACAGCGAGAGGAGGAACTTATGCTGTTCATAAAGTTCAGATAAGGAACTTCATCAGGGAAGAAAACTGGGATCCTCCTTAACCCAGCTTAGGTAAAGTATCTAGCATGTAATTGAGATAGATTACTACATCTCAAAAATCTGGCACATAAATGAGATTAGTTATGACTATGAACAGTGCTGATTTAGTTTTGCATGTTGTCCCCCAGTGTCTAAATAATTCTTACTTCTGTTCATCTTCATTACAGCTGCTATTGTCCACTCTGCCCTTAGAAAATCAGTTGAAAATGTGAACAAATGTAAACCCAAAGTTTATAGGGTTATATTTGCAACAGCAAGTTTCCATCTTCACCTCTACTGGGTAGACAACATCCAAACCATTCTGAAAGCCTCCACACCTTTTCACAGCAAAGAAGGTAGCTAGCAGTGGGAATAAAAATGATGGAGATAGTATCAAGTTGATTTGAATTTTCATTTTCCTCTTGAATCTACCCCTAACATTGACACCACATATACATATTTATATAAAACAAGCATACATTCTTTTTCTTTCTACATGGTTTGCCTCAAACACAGACTCATTGTAAATTTCAGTGTCTATAAATAACTAACACATTTGTAGTAGCTAGAAGAAAGTATTGTATGTCAACAGGCTAAAACAAAATACATCAATCCGGGGTTGTAGCATATTTTGCTATGATATTGTGGATCTTTAGATGTGACAGGTGACAAAATGGATAGTGATACTCATGTAATCATGAGAACTATTTTCAAAAGTATATTATAACTGGTATTCTTAGACATATCAAAACATAGATTTCCAGAACTGAACTATATGAAAGATATATTGCTATGAGACATGAGGAAAAGGCAGTAATTTTTATGTCCCAATGACCTATAAAAAGCTTCTCTTGTCATGCAGCCTGAATCAATATTTTATACCTTGAAATAAATGCATACTGTAGCTTATAAATATAAGAAAACAGAAGAATAAATGCATTGATATGTGCTGAAGCCTTAAGCATTATTCTCTCCTGCTAGCGCATGCTGCACAGACACATGCGTATGTGCAAAAACACACAAAGGTTTTCACATCTACAGCTGGTAAAAGCATGAGAATTCATTTCATGAGAATGCAGTTGTGCCAAATACAAAGAAATATTACTGTACTTCATAAGAAAGTTGATTTTTTAGTAATTGCTAATTTGGAAATTTTTAAAAGAGGATGAATGTTGTCATTAATGATAACCAAGAAGAGCTTTTCACTTATGTGCTACAACACTTTTTGAGAGAAGACAAGTAAGTTTTATTGAGTGCAGTTATGCACTCAATAAGATGATATTTTATTATGGTGGACCAAGAAGTTAGAATATTAGTTTGTGTACAGCATCTGTTTACCAAGTAAAAAGGCAACCTTGCTTCGGCTGTTGAAAAGTTATAGCTTTTTGTGTAACACTTTCTGCAAATTTTTCATCATGTTTATGGAACAGTCCAAGAGCACTTAATTATCAGTGTCTTCATCGCTAGCAACAAGAGCAGAGTTAGTGGGAGGGTTTTGCTCTCCTACTCTGCCCTTGCTGCTTTTCATACTAGCATAACCTAGCTTATACTGCTTATACAACCAATTGTATTGTATTAAGTCTTCTTCTGGGAAGTGGCTGATTCTCTTATCACCAGAGACTATCCCTATTTTCAGTGTCTCACCTCCCCTCTCTTCCAGGTACTGACACAGTCACTCTCGTATTCTCATCACAGCAGAGGCAGCTTTCTTGTTTGAATCAGTTGTGGAAACAAACACTGAATTAGACTGTTTTAGGGATTAAGTTTTATAATTTTTTATGAAGAATAACACACTACAGAACACAACAGTCTGTAATACAAAATATTGTTTTATAAACAACACAACTGTAAATACATTTGAAATAATGACAGATATCAAGCAGAAACTTAAAAAGTTGCTCAGCTTCTAATTATGTCAAACCTGTTTATGATTTCCAAGTGATTTCTTCTTTTAAAAAGAAGAAACTGACAAGAATTTGCCTTGCCTTTGTGTCACGAATTTCATATGGTGACTTCACCATTAGACAAAATGATCTCTATACCAAAACAAGATCTCAATGCATCTGAATTAAGAGTGGACTTCTGGAGTTCAAATACCACATTAAATATTAATGAGAAGATACGAATTCAGCTTTTGAGCTTCTTTAATCCTTCAGATATTTCCATTTGTACATACCCTGCACACGTTTTCAGCAGCAACTAGACAGATTTCCTAATGCAGTTTAGCTCTTGCTTCCTTTGAATATGTTTATCCTTTAAGAGATTTTATGTGCTTAACTTAAGTGAAACACATCTCTCTTTTTAAATCATAGGAGAATAAGAGAAGAACCATGGATTGTTTTCCATTTCTTCACTTTTGCGAATTATTTTCCCATTACAACAAGGAGCTGGAGCAACTGAACAAGGATGTAACTGTGACTTGAAAAGAAATTGTGCAAAATTTAGCTCTCTCAGAGTCCACTTTCATTAGAGTCAGTGAGAATTTATGTTCATTTCTGCAGTGCTATGGGCTCAAGAAAGAGAAAAAATGAGGGTGTTTCTTATAGTAATATTGCATGCAGCTCTAACAAATATTAAAACCCCAAGCCCTGGTAAAATCAAAAGTTTGTTTGTAAGGAAATGAATGGGAAAGATTTTTTGTTTATACAAAATTTCTTTGTTTATACAAAAGTTCTTTGTCAATATATTCAAGTTATGGAACCCATTAAAGGGTTCTGAACTTCAGAACCAAAAGTTCTGAAAAATAGGAATTATTTACACATTCCATGGGAACTATATCCTCTAAAACTGCATCCTAACTACAAATATACATGTCTCTTCAGTATTTTGCCAAAGAGATCAAACTGACATTAAAAGGAGTGAAAGAATGCTAAACTTGCAAAGTCAAATATTTAAAATTTTGTTAATGCCAGAATTCAGATTGCCAAAGTAATCTTGTTTCTGACTACTTGTGATTATAGATTTAATCACAGTGTTATCTCCACAGCCTGTGATTTCTAAGACTTTCTTTCCAGTGGTGCAAAAACCCTCTACCTTCTGCTTGGTGAGTTTCTTCAGTCAACGACCAGAGCCTGGACTACGTTGCCGTAGGCACCCAGGGACATGCCACCACAGTTGGTCCATATAGTCCTCATGCGCATTTCATCCCCCATCTTAGTCTTTTGTCATTTGCATGTTTTTGCTGTTTTATTGTATGGTCAATGTAGGGGTGTTTTTGGTGTGAAAAAAATATCCGTCTCCTCATTTCTGAACAGAGCAATATGCAAGGTCTTGTTTTTAGAATCACTTCAGCGGTGGACACCTGACTGAGTCACTTCTTTCTCCTTGCCTGCCCACTATTTTCCTGGGATATTGTGCATCTGCCTTTACACTTTCCTGATTCTTTTAATCTCCCTTCCCCTCTAGGCTAAGATCCTTCTTGTGAAGGTACTTGGGAGTTCCAGAATACTGAGAGCCTTAGGTGGCTTGGAGAGGCAGAAGAGAGCTTCTGTACTGCATCTCCCCTGCTTACATCCAGGAATCATCTAGTGAACCAAACTTTCTCTGTATGCATCAGGAACAAACATTTTGTGAGGAAGCACTTTTCATAAACTCCTTAAAGGAAACTCCACATTGGTCAAGTTTACCTGTTTAACCTTCCCCAAACTCTTTGCCTCGCCAAATTAATAAAATGGATGGTACTCAGTGGATAGGTAACTAGTCAGTATTTTTTTTTGTTTTTCTCATACCATTATTTGTCTTAGCCCTTGTTTATCCTCAGGGATTGAAACACTGTGCTAACTACTACAAAGTTATTAATTTGTTAATGTTGTTTTGAGCATTTCTTTGAGTAGCTTCTGAGTGAACCTGAATGATAATAATGAATGTATTTTTCTAATATACACTAAAATGGTACTCATTAAGGTTATACGTGCCACACAAAAATTAAATATCCTTTATCATTTCTAGGTAACTGTAGTCGGACTCATTGTAAAGCAGTTGGATGCACATTTTCATCAGAATGAAATATTCATCTGTAATAGAGCATACTGTTGCAGATAAAACATTCAAAGAATTTAGCTGTCAACTTGCCAGACCTGTACTGAACTCATACCACATATAACTTTTATTCTTTTCATTATTTAAAAAAATATTTTTAAAGTTTTCTTAATTTAAAAAAATATACATGGGCATTCATCAGCCTAAATGAACATACCTGAAATCTGCCAAACTTCAAGTCACCCTTCTTTCAAAGGGTTGTGCATATATTTTGACATTACATGAATAAACGCATAAATACTTTCTATCTGTTTTCTGAGCAACAACCAAGCCACTTATAAAGACCAATTAAAAGAAATCGAAGGAATCAAAATTTAAACTCATCTTCAGTGTTTGCCACAATGAACAATGGACAAGGATCTTTCTTGGGCTTTCTTGCAGGATCTAGAGAAATTGGTGCTTTGTCCAGAGGATTAAATTAATCTTATACTTACTCAATTTGTTTAACAAAGTACATGCATTAGGAATTTCATATGCATATAACTTAATCTTTTTATGATTCCGTGAGCAAATAGCTTGCTAAGTAAGAGGGAAAGCACACAGAATCAGGTACCAGGTAGCTCTTTTCAAATATTGACTTTTTAATTATGAAAACTAAATCTTTACATTCTCTCAGGAGAGCAAACAGGGAGGTTAAATTCCAGTTTAAGGAACAGTAGGGGATGAACTAATTTAACATCATTTTTCCCTAGAGAATGTTGTTTCCAGGCTATGGCCAGATACTTAATCCATACAGATCTGACTCTAAAATTGCTCAGCCTCTGTGGAGGGTATAAGCAGCCACTTTTCACATGACATTTAAAAGGACAAGCACAAACTCTGGTCTGGAGACCAAAAATGCTCCAAAGACTATAGATTAGGAGTTATCTCTGTCAGTACCTTCAAAAGGAGAACATCTACTACCTTTAGGCTGTCCTCTGTTTCACATCTGTGGGATGTTCTCCATGCCTTCCCACTCTGACCCTGGGGAATTACCTGTTGGGCTGTGAATAAAGGTACTGGAACTATTTTGGCGTGAAATAGATGTAGTAATTGCTGTGCTTCCAAATGAAGAAAACTGTGAGGACACGGCAAACTTGTTCAGAATCTGTGTGACTTCTATGCTTATACAGGGCAAGTAATTCAACATCTATGAATCTTTCTAGTCCGTTCCTGTTGTGTCTTCTCATCTTCAAATTTCATAATTTAACACATTATTCTTCTTATTACACAGACCATATTCTACAAGAAAAAAGTCTTCATGTACAAACATAATTTTTATTCAAGTCGGTTGCTTGTGATAATCTATGGACAATATTCATCAGATGGTGGTTTCATTCATTATCTATTTCTGTCTATGGCAGGCACTGAAACACATGAAAAATATGCAAAATTTGTTTTGAATGATTGACTCTAAAAGGGGGAATGTGTGTGGGATTGCTAAGAACAGACATCTTTTTAGTCATGGCTCTCACTGAAATGTATCTGTTCAAATTCCCTAGGCCTGATCTGTTTCTAGTTGTTAGTGATTTTTTTTTCCTATTAATTTGAATTTGAGAGATAATTTCATTAAGACATTTAGATTTTCCTTTTAATTATGAAATATTCTTGATGTGAGAACATGCCAAAAATAAAACCCATAAAAAAGAAACAAAACCCCAACAAACTGTGAGAAATTAAAAATCCTAAAAGAGAAGCTGCAAATTGTTCTTTTAAAGAATAACTGTTCTCTTTTTATTATTGTACTTCATATTCCTTTAAAACATACACACCATCATCAGCTGGCTTTACAAGAAAGTCCTCTCTGCCTTGCCTTTTCTTGGCTAGAATTGACCAGCCTCTTCCACAGATCATTCCTCAAACTCTGAGGAATGCAAAGAGAGCTAATAAAATCCATACCCTGTGTCATTTAAAATTATGTTAAGGTCTGTTCTTTTATCAAAGCTACATCACTCTCTTTGGTCTATTTTGTAATTTTTTATTTCCCCCCCATGACAGATATTCCTACCACTAGCAGTCTCCAGTGTGTAAGTGTCACCATTGACAGAAATGTCTCCCACCAGGACATACATTTACTTCTTTGAAGTGGCTGGCACCTCGCTAGCTGCATGTTGGTCACCATTTTGGAGCTGCTGATATGTGGTTGCAAACTAAGTAGTGTGATGAAAGGCTACAAGTTTTCTGGGCATGGCAACATGAGTGCTAAAACTGAAATTAAGCCACATAGGGGTTAATACTGGACTGCTTTCAGGTAACCAAAACATCGTGTACTTCACTGTATGTAAGATTTTTAAATAGTGCAGCACTGCCCACATCTCTTTGAGTCATGTTAGCTCTAAATTCTGTAGCAAATTCAAATGAATTAAGCTTTCTGAGATTTTCATTAACTGAAAAGTGACAATGAGTGAAAGAATTAAGCAATCAAAACTAGTAAGGATACAAAAGAGGTGTTGCTAGGGGTGAAGATTCAGAAATGTCATCACAGAGTGGGGAAAAAGTTGATCATTCTTTTATCTAAAATGAGGTTAAAATGTTTGGTATTTGAAACTGAAAAGACTGATGCCTTCAATTCCAGCATAAAGCTATACTATCTATGCAGCCATCTTTCAGTGGCTGCTTAAGAATATGTAGAATGGGATATTATTTTCTCACTTTGTCTACAATCTCATGTCTTGCATGTATCATATGGTTAGAAACACCATTCTGTTACTGGTGTCTCAATACATTGGAATCACGGTATAAACATACACACTTGTTGATAATAAGGAACACAATAGTAGATGGAATCTCCTCAATCACCAGTCCCAGTTCCCTCTTGTCATAAGTAAACAAACCATATAATCACTTTCATCAATTGATCTAGCTACAGCAGGCACTAATTAAATTTTCAGTTCTTATTAAATTCAGCATCAGTGGAGAAGAATGTAGTTGAATACTTCAGATAAAATTGTTAATCTTGACATTTAAAAAGTCATCATTAAGTTACAGAGTTAGCAGCCTATTCATAGAAGGGAACTCAGGTTCTCTTTACACAGCTGTTGGTAGTGAAGGTAATTTCTTCTCTTTACTTTCTATTTGTGTTTGAAAGGATCTCCTTTTAGTCATAAATCCTAGAAACACAGATATTTAAAAATGAAATTTTAATTCTTTATCATTGTTGGCAGGTAAGTGATTTAAATAACTGGTGCTTGCTACACATGCTTCATTTACAATCCTTCAGTAAAACAACCTGTGCCTGTAAAATTTTAGTCATGAGGCAAAACAACTGTTTAGAAATTTGCACATGGAAAATTAAAGTAAGAAAGGAAGAAAGCCATTTTCCACAGTGATTAGAAACAATTACTTCATCACTTGTTCTTTTTAGTGACAGACTAATATTGGTCTTTATTTGCACATTTTTTCCTTGATGCATATAAGAGATTTCTGCCCCTGTTCTTATTTGCATTTGAACTAGAATTATTAGTTATTTGAATTGTTGATGTTTAACGGTAAATATGTTTTTTAAAAGGGTTAAATTAAGGTCACTGGTAAGTAATCGGAATAAATAACCTCTTGTTATAGATTAAATGACTAAGAGAGAGACTGTGAAGTCCATTGCTGTGTGGAGAGATTCATTAATACATTGTAGCTCTAGGGACACCTCCACATTGCAGTTGGAAGTGAATGCAACATAATATGGAGATTACCAAATTTTGCAGTTACCTTGGTTAATTGCAGTAATATTGTGCAGGCTAATCCACCTTACTTTCCCTTGGCTGTAGTATACACTTGCTAGGAGAAAACTTTGGCTTTCCATTTGCCCAGCAATGTGGAGAAGTGAATTGAATAACCAGATGTATTTCATATTTATCTCGATTAAGAAAAAAATTTGTAGGCCTACTGAAAATTAATTTGTTTCACCACATGGGCACTCCAGGGTATTGCTGAGTTACTCCTCACTGCTTCCAAATCTCAGGACTTAGTTGACAAGGTTACACACGTCACATTAACTAGTCTGTGAGACGCCTGCTTCAAGGATTAACAAACAATGCAAATCAGTTTTCTATAGGATGTCCATTATTAAAATCCAGAATTCTAGGATAGAATACCACATTGAAATGCAATATTGTTACAATTCTGACCCCATATTATAGACTTGCAAGTAGGTGTCATCTCCCTATGGATTCTACAAGTGACAGGATCCTAAAAAATACTTACTAAAAATTAAATTAATTATTTCTGTAGAGGCTTTAGTAGCATAAATGAATTTTTTATATTATTAGCTTCTTATCAGCTCTTTCTAAAATTTAATAAAGCTTGTCTTATTTGTCCACACACTAATATGAAACTAATTTATCTAATATGAAACTAATTTAATTTAATGTCCTATATTTAAAGGTAGCTGCTCTAAAACCAGTAGAGAATGTCCCTATGGTTATTTGGAAGAAGTCCAGTCAACAAGAGCTCAGCATATTTTTACAGGGCTGTCAGATAAATCTCTCTATGGAAGTTGCCATGCTCAAGAAATTCAATAGAGCACAGCTTGGTAGCATACACCACATGGAGTCTTCCCAAGGATTAAGCCCATGTTTTGTTAAAATGTAAAGTTACTTTTAGAAAATATGTGAAAAGTGATTATTTGGAAAACATAGTACAAGATCAAGAAGAATCAAACTACTGGTCTACAAGTAGATTTGTTTTCTTTAAAGAAAGTGTCTTATATTGCTCATACATGAACAGAGGATCATGAGAAAGATTAAAACAAACCACTATTTTGTGAGAATTGTTGCATTTATTTCAGTGCCTTTAAATGAGCATTTTAATATGGAGCTCACACACTGCTGTTTTAGATTATGTTTTTAAACACAAACCCAAAGGTGTGCCTTAACACTGTACTCACGCACCGTATGTAGAGGGGAAACTACTGCAATTGCAAAATCAGACAACTCTGTATGTAAGTAGTTCACAAACAATCCCAACATTTACACCCTCATGCAAAGCCTTATGTATATTGCAGGTATGCCCTTGTGACACCAGGCATTTATTTTTGCTGTTTGTACAAGCAGATGTTTATTCATATGCAGATCTGTCCCAGCCACATAGAATTGATAGTATTGGCTTGTCTGAGGATAGAAATCTATGAGAACACACTCATTTCTAAATGCCATAATGTGCGCCATACCTGCTGATGTACAGATCACTTACAAGCAATGTATACAGTGTAAAAGTGCACACAATTTGCAGTGTAACAACCATGCCTTTGAAGAATGGGGTTTTTAAAATTTAAATTTCCTGTAGCAGTAGTATTACTTTGTAGAATGACATTTCAACAATACAGAACTGGGCTAAAAGAGACCAGATTGCTGACTAATTACCTTGTCTACAATATTCGTGGGCCTACATTCTATATAATTCTGGTTTACTGATCACAAAGTTGAAAAAATGCTAATTTTATTAATTGCAATTGCATTGAAGTTGCTAAAACTGCAACTAAATTAATAGTTTTAGATAATATGAAAATTTCAGCCAGGTTAGAAGAGTATTTGGGTATTATTTTCTGAGTTTGTATAGTCTAACGCTTGAATTCTCCCCATTTCTGTGAGTCCCTTTTTGGTCAACAAGCACTGGGAAACTTGTGTGGGTTATGGTTTGTTGTCCAAGCTAGAGAACCTTTGCTGAGAAGAATCCTGGCCCCAGGCATCCTGGTGCAGGGGTGGTTATTGTACATCTACAGGTCTCACTGGCGTTACCGGAGAAGAACAAGTCTGGTTTGTGTTTTTCCATCCCACAGAATAAAATAAAAATAGAGGTAAACTTAAGGCCTTTAAAAACAGAATTACAAGGGACACTGCTAGATCTCTGTCACTTGACACTTTTTGAGAAATGAAAACGCAGTTGGTATCAAAAAGGGGAAGTTTTTCCTGTGTTCACCCAGCACTTTTTGCTTTTACCTAGGAAATATGCATCTGTTCCTCCAGATTACAAATGGAAAAATGACATTTTTATGTACTAGATTACCTATCAAAAGAATACCGTAACACCTACTCTGGTGTACAATTATTTGTACAGTGGATATAAAGAGTGAAAGGATTCTTTATATAGATGTATATATAGCTGTACATATATGGAGTGGTACATATAAATAAGTATGTAAAATATATACATTTATTCATGTTTTCATGAAAGCAAAAGTCACTGAAAAAAAGATTGCACAACAATAGGGGACAGATTATAAACTGTTATGAAACATATAAACTTGCAGATTAGATGAGAGCTCTTGAAGTTACTCATGCAGAATCTAATTTAGAGATTTACTTCTGTACATTCAGATAGGGAGGAGGGGATGGGAGAGGCTGCAGCATTTTGTTTATAGAGACCTCTGTCATCTCTGTCATCTTTGTCATCTCTGCCTGCAGCCCATGAGTAATTTCAACCCTGCTCCTGTAACACAGACCAAATACTACTGCCAGCATCCATTCCTTCCCTTTCAAAAATTCCAGAGGTTCAGAGTCACAATAGGACCTGCAACTTCTGGCAAAATTATGGTGCTGTTGATGCCTTGGAGTGGCTACCTGAAACAGAGGCTAGACAAGATTAAGAGAATAAAACAAGGTATTTATTAAAGGCCTTCAATAGGTACATCTTGGGCAGTCAGAAGTCTCTGAGAGGGCCTACACCCAAGGTAGGTGATGGTCACAAGTTCTTCAGACAATCATAAGTTTGGTCTATTTTAATTCCAGGGTTAATCCTCAATTACTGCTTCAGGTAATAAAGTAATATATCCCCAGTTTGTGTCCCAACCCCCCACCCCTCCCTCCCTCCCCCCTCCAGTTTTTGTTTACACTTTTCAGTGCATGAGACAGTAATGTGTCCTTGAGTTTCAGGCCCAGAGAGGAACTGTTTTGTCTGCATAAAATGGGAAGACAGTAACTAACAGGCTATGGACCTTTAGAGTTACACACTAAAGTACACAATCTGAAAAATATAAAAGCTAAAATCCTAAGACATCAGACTTTTTCATTCCAAGTCTGTTTGAGACTATTCAGCCAAGAGGTCTATGAATTCAACAGATGTAAATAAATGTGTAAAATACATTTTCTCAACCACTTTCTCAGTAGTAAATGAGTGAGTCAACAATGAATGAGAAAAACATGGTGTTATTTTAGTGGATGGAAGTTAAACAAAACCTGTTTTGATAATCTTTTACTTACCCGTTTTTTTTTCATCCCAGTTACCTCTGAACCATAAAGAAGCCAAACAACCACATCAATCTTCAAGGCTTAATGTTTTAATAGCTTGATTCTAAGTTAATTTTAGCTACCAAGGGTAAGGCTTGGTATGGTGACTTAAAAAACTTCTGAGGACTTCCTAGCAATCCACACACCTTCTAGAAGTTCAACAAAGAAGAGAGCAGGGTATGGCTCAGAAGTATTCTTTCTTTTCTGCCATTTCTCTCTTGAATAGAGGGTTACATAGTGCCAAAAAGTATTTGAATAAATTAGAGCTTTTCTGCCGAAGTTCCCCACATCTGAAGCCCTCTTACTGAAATTAACCTCCTTTATTACACAGGTGCTATTCCACTATTTCTCATGCTAAGAACGTTTTCCACTGAGTATTTAAATACCTGAGATCAGGAACTCGACTGCAGCACAGCTCTGCCTGAGAAATGCAGTTTGACAATATACAATACTCCTCCAGGGGGATGTTTGCTAGGATCCAAAATCCCACTCTCCAGTACTCATGAATGGTTGTAAGAGACAATATTTCTTAGAAGGCTAAAAGAGTAAACATTTTTAAGTAAGCATGTGGGGAATTAGGAAAGTGATCACTGCCTGCTTGTGTCCAACTCTAGCCAACAGTTTCTGTAAAAAGTCAGAGGACTGAAAATTTGTGAAGTATATTTTTATGGCAGAATAAACACATATTATGGACTGGAATTTCCTGCCTCTGGTGGGATGGGAACCCTGTGCTATTCTTGCTTTACATGGTCAGAATGATTTCTGTTTTTGCAGATCATCCAAAGATTTTCTGTGTCACACTTAACATGTTTTCCAAGTCAAGTTGGCAAAAGGGTATTTTAAGCAAAGTGCAAAGCACAGTAGGATGTACTATATAGTGCCATCTGCTGAAAAGTGAAGTGCATACATAAGAATAGAACTTCGTGCATTTCACATTAATGCAGAAAATAATCTAGAGTTGTTATATGGATATGTCCCATTCATCCCCATTTAGAGACACAATCTCAATTTACATGCTGAACATGAACAGTCAATTCTGGAGTTGATGGCATTGTGAATGATAGTGTGAATGATTCACAAAGAAGACACTTGAACACATATTGAACATATTTGCATAACCAAGACTCTACACAAACCGTTTAAGAGATTCTGCTCTCATTCTAGAGAGCAATCCTCATTTCAGACTGTAGAGGTTTTGGTTCGCCAGTTGTTCAGTTTTCCAGTCAATGCACCAATTATGCAGTGGCTCTAGTGCTGGCTAAACACCAGTGCACCTACTCATTTTTCTGCTGTGAGATATGAGGTTAAAACAGGCACAAACTTTAACGGGTAAAAAGAAAACATTATTGACAGAAAAAAAACCCCCATAAAATCAGAATAAACCTTCTGAACCTTCCCCCCAGAGACAATGTACAGAGACAAAACCTGGGACTTTCAGTCCATTTACCACTTCTAGAATAGTCTTTCTTCAGTCTATTTAGGGTGAGGAGTCTCTCTTGCTATGCTATGGAGACTTCTCCACAAGAAACAGTTCTGTCATGGCATTAATGTCACAGCAAATCAGCTGCCTGGAAAAGGAAAATCTGTTTGCAGTGTGAAAAGTCCCTCTCATGCTTTGTAGCTTTCTCACAGCTGCTTTTATGGGCCATGTTAGCTTATTGAGGTACTATTTTAAGGAGGAGCTGTTCTAACATAAACCAAAATGTTCTCTTCATCCATCTCTGGGAACAGAGGATTTTTATTACTATCTCTGGGGCAAAGTTTCTCATCTCTCTCTGTTCAAGTTTTTCATTGGATTAAAACAACGTCTACTTGCTTCAATACTGGCGCCTTGGCCCGCAGTTGGATTAGAATGCTACATCCCCTCAATGTATTTTCATGAGTTACAGGGAAAAAAAGATAGTCTGACGTATCAATTATATCTTCTCCATAAACTTACAAAAAGAATTTTGGCCCAAGACTAAGGCATCTCCTCAATCCCCTCCTATCTAGAATTTTGACTCTTTCTTTACTGACCTCAGAGTCCCATGTTGTTGTCTTTACGTGTCTTTGCCCCTTCCTTTTCCTGATTTGGGAGAGAATTGGTGTTCATAAGTTCATTTGTTCTCAAGTTTTATTAATTGAAACCGTTTTTATAGCGTCTTGTATTGTTGAAAGGTCGATCTTGCCTAGGGTCCACAATCAAGGAATTGCCGTGTCTTTTGCTACTGACTATGTGGTCCCTGCTGGCACTGTGCAAGCTGCACTGGCTGCCAGTGCCACCCCCCAGATACGGTATAGAGAGAACATAGGTAGATGTAATTTCCTGCTTAATATTTTTACTTCACAAAAGCCATTGTGTAACCGTCACATCAAATCTGTTTCTACTTTTCTATTTCAATCTAAGACTCATAATCCTTGAGATAGGGACTTTGTGGGCTGTTTATATCATTAATTTTTTGTTTTTGTTTGTTTTTGTAAAATCACTGAAAGACTAATGCTGTCTGCTTTGCTGTATTACTCAGTTGACTAAAAGGAAGAGCAGTCAATATTTTGTCCTAATAACTCTGGAACTCTTCATAAAACAGAAGACCTGGAATAATAATTTGCCTTACTATGCTGTCTTTGACATGAAGGAAAAGGCTGTATTTTGCAGCCTAAGTTTAAATTAAAAACTTTTTCACAAAAGTCTTTTCACAAAAGCACAGGAAAGCCCTCTCATGCATGAATTGCAGCAAATATATTTATAATATAACCCCATGTTTAGACTCTAATTTTGGTGGAAAATTTGATCTTCAAGGTTTTAATTGGTATTCTTTGAGAGGGCTCAAGCTACATTACGCAATCAATTAATAACCAAGAAAGACTATCCTTTAAGGGTATCCTAATAAGAGTATGAAGCATGTCTAAGAATTTTCATTATCTTTATTTTCATTATCCTTAACTTTAATTTTCCTGCATTAGAGTTTGTTTGATAATTTTCCAAAGTACAAACTTGTCAATCTCTTGGGTAAAACTATTCAGAAATTCATATACCTGATAACATATATCACACTGAACTGGGTAGAAATAATTATTACAATGTATTTTTTGAAGTTATCCCAGATAATTTAGCTTAAAGTCATAGATCTGAGGCAGTATAGGCAACTGGCAAGCAGATGCTTCAGTTCACTTTAAGTTTACATTTTGCAGTGGATTTAGAATATTTGCAATATTTGTGCTTATTTTCCATCCATTTGATTTTCTATTGTTTGCTTAATACTGACTTGTAGATAATTCCAAGAAGGGCAGTGTAGCCCACTGCTGGAATAGAAATTGAACAATAACTCAAGTATAGCTTTGTTCACTAGGATCTAATGAAGCAATTCCAATGTTCCTCTCCAGCTTATTGCTCATCCCGTGGAGTGTTACTGTGTGGACTGCCTTCACAGGGATGTAATTACAGTTTGTATCCTTGTGGGGCCTACAGGGATGCTGAAACAAAAACTCTGAAGTGGATGAAAACCACTTGTTATTAGGAAGAGACTCTAAGACTACAGTGATAGGTGTCTAAAGAGGAGAAAGCCAGACTTCTGCAGTCTTTGGGCGGTGCATGGACTATCTGTCCTACTGAAAATTCTTTCTTGTTCTGCACTCTTCTTGCCCTTAAACAGAGTGTGAATCAGCACACACACAGGATTATGGGCAATGAAAAACCACAGCTGAAGTCCAAAGACTAAATTTATTTCATTATCTTGCCGACTGTAGGATCCTGAAACAGCACTGGGCTGCAGAGACACACAAAACAAGGATGTAGGCACCATCACCCTCTGTCCAGTCCTAGGCAGGGCATCAGGCCTGCTGTTGGCACCTGTTTATCAAAGGTCCATGCAGGTGTATTTTACTACCACACTGCAATTTTCCTCTGTGCTTTACTGACCTCTCTCCCAAGAAGGAAGCTCAAAGCTTTCAGTAGAAGTGTCACTGAATGTCTGTAAACAGCTATATTACCTCTACATAGAAATTCTACTTCTCAAAGCAGACAGAGGATAAACAGCAGTAGGCATAATATATGATTTCCCACACTTACTCTCCAGGCCTTGGCATTCCCAGCTGCAAGGTTGCTTGAGGAACTCTACCATCCTCCTAGCCATTCTTCCACTTTTAACTCTTTATTCCCAACAAACATGATTAGTATTTTGTTTTGGAAAATCTGTTTTTACTGAGTGCATTTAGAGACTGGCCCCACCAGTTTTAGGTCTTGCAAGTTATTTGCATCATGTTAGAACTGACTGGACTGATCACCATTTGCTGGGAAAAAAAAAGTGCATCAGTATTCTGGGTTAAGGACAGTTTGAGTCAGAGCCTGTTGCTCCACAAAAAGGTGTAGAGTCTGGACAAACTCTACAGAAAAAGAGAGGAAAGGAGTATCCACTTTCTTTGACTTTTTTTTTTTTTTTGTAATATAGTGAATTATTAAACTGTTTCTCCATCTTGCTATTTTTGTTTCTTTCCTCTTCTCTCATTTTGGTTTTATATCTAATTGTATTTAATAATTTTTGTGAAACTTCTCTTCACTGTGCTAGGTCTGAAACTGGTGTTTCTGAATCATATTATATATAGCTCTGGTCATAAAATGACCCAGAGAAAGGCCCAAAGCCAGAATTTCATTTTTTTTCATAAATGTCATCCCCTTAATCTTCCTTCTTGCCCAGGGAAAAAAAACCTGAACAAAACAGTTGTGCATAGCACCTCTGAAAGTGAAGAGAGATTGGGTAAGTTAAAGCGGCCTTTTCCCTATGAAGAAGAAGGACAGACAAAAAACACATGTAGAAAGATGCAGTGAGGAAGATGAAAAGACGGATCAAGAGAAGAGAGTGGGAAGTCCCCAGGGAGCAGGAGAGCAGTCTTTGATGCAGGTTGGGGGGAGGTAGGGCACCCACTGTGTCACCTGACAGCAGACAATACTGGACTCTCATTAATGCCTGGTCATTCTTCCATGCAAAAGGGCAACCAGTGGTTGAAAGGCATCACAAATAAAACATTGTTCACTCTTCTTACACATCACACATTTTCATACATCCTAGGGGAAAAAACAGCCATAGAGCCACACCAAAAATTTGGTTGAAAATACCTCACTAAACCAATTGTGAGGTGTTGTTCTCTCTGCTTTGGAAAAAACTTCAGGGAGTATTTTTTCCTTCTCTTTTTCAGATTGACCATTTGTCCTGGTTTAGAGCGAATTTGGAAGGAAACTTCTAAAGGGATTCCTTTTAGAAAGCAGATTCAAGCAGTCCCTACCCCTACTGGTTCAAGAAAAGATTTTCTTGGAGAAAAGTGGAAAAAAGCTGTTTATTTAACAAGTAAAGTATTCACAAGCATAAAAAAATTAAGAATATTAAGCAATAAAACTTCTCATTGTTCTGAAGAAATGGAAAACTCAGAAAGTCCTTTCTGTGGGGTGTAGCTCAGACCACTCAATTTCTTACCAATCCCTCCTGCACTGGAAATGCTGCATCCTGCCTGGTGGGCCACAGGTGAGAGCTCCCGGTGTTCTTCTTCTGGGTTTTCAGTCCAGAGCAGGGCTGATCAGTTCCAAGGAAAAGAAAAACCACAGTCCAGGGAACTTCTCTGCCTCAGCTAGGTAAAAGCTAACTAAAGGCAAAGGAGAGTCCTGTCCTGCTGTCCATGCTGCAGACAGCATGTGAGAGAGAATGATGAAGCTCTTATGTTTTTGAATACAACTGCCTCAGACAGTCCACTGCTTCTTCTTCTCCCCCTTCACTCTCAGATCTAGTTTTAAAAGTGCAAAACTTATTTCTGGGCTAAACAGATGAATGGGGATACACTTCAGTGTCACAAAGTCACACTAGGATACTATTCTTTCTTCACTTGTAAAAAGACAAAACCAGATAATATTTTAAATTCAATATTGTCTTTTTGTTTTAAATTATCTTCAATTAAACCTTAACAGTACCTATACAATTTTCATTTTGGAAAAAAAAAACGGAGGAAACCTGTTTTGGAAAAGCTTTGGTTTTTCTTTTTAAAGTAACTACATTTTCAGGGAGACTGCTTCTAAACAAGTAGATGGGATTCTTTGGTACATTAGTCAGTATTTTTACCAGATATTAACATTGTAAAGGGAATAATAGAATTATTAAGTTTGCAAAAGATCTCTAATATCATCAAGCCCAACTGTCAACCCAGCACCACCATATTCACCAGTAATATGCCCCCAAGTGTTATGTAACATAGTGTCATGCTTTAGGAATGGTATTTTCCAATTTAGTGATCCCACTGAATCCATGCACTGCTCTCTTGCTCCCAGCCTCCCCTTCTCTCTGCCCTTCTTGGGCTGGAGAGGAGAATTGGAGGCTCAGAAGGCAAAGATCATGGGTTGAGAAAAGAGCAACGCGCTGGAAACAGCAATGAGATAAGGAACAAACAGTACTACGATACTGACAGAGGGTACAGGAAAGAGGTGAAAGACACACACAGAAACAGCCCCACACAGCTGCTCCCTGAACCACACTAGCTGACCAGAACAAACCCCTTCTCCCCAGAAGGGTTCCTTCCCCTTGTGCCTCTGGGGAAATAACCTCTGGGTCCGTGCCATGGCTTCTTCTGGCTAGTGCACAAATTAACCCTGTTTGTTTGCATAGCACACAAAGTTCTGTGCAAAGGCATATGACATCAATTGTTTGCCTGTCTTTTCACTATTCATTCTACTTGGAAACTTGTTTTTGGCCCTGGCAAAAGTGTTTCTGCCCACTAAAGTACGTAGGAGTTGGTCAAAAGTCTAGTTTATGAAACCCACAAATATGGACAAACCTAGTGAAAACTTTTAATGCAAACTCGACCCACAGTAGGGCTGAGATCTAACTAAGGGGCCTGAATCATACCCCAGTGCATTCTAATCAGAATGTACCTTCCCAGGAGTATACTAAAGTCTGCAAAACTCACATTTGTGGCTGGCCTGTAGATTCTGAGCCCTGACATTAACTTAATGACTCAGACCTAGGCTCACTCAGGGTGGAGTAATGGTGAGCTGAAAGAAATGAAAACCTCTTTTGCAAACTCATTATCTCCAGATGTACTAAACCCAAATCTAGTACAGCTGATGAGCCAGCCTCCTGTGATTAAAGTAATTTCCATCAGATTGAAGTAGGAAGCAAAACTAATGAGGAGAAAACAAAAGAGATTGTGGAAAACAAAAGCAATGTGGTTTTAATTTACTTGTATAAGTTCCAAATTATGTGCTGCATTGTCTGTGAAGTCAGAGTGTCTGTTCAGAGCACTGTTGCAGTTTTGCAAGAAAACTCTGGTGTTCTCTCAAATGCAGGACACCTTAAAACTGTCTATATTTTGTATTAGCCACAGGTATGCCTACAAGTTTATTGAAGTTCACTTTAGTTAGTTTTCATATTTCTCAAGTTGCAGCAGTTGGTAAAATTTTCTCAGTCAGATTCCTGTACAAAACCTGTTGCCACTCTTGGCATCAACTTTTCTGTGGTCTGTGGTTAAATGTAGTCTTAACTGCTTGTAGACTACATTTCTGTGGGCTGCAATTTTGTAATCTTCAGGATATAACTGCCTTATGATCTAACCAAATGCATCTGTGTTGGGATGATTGCCATGACCATCTAGCTTAAACCAGATAGCTAAACAACTTATTTTTCCTTTTTTAATTTCTAATTCACTCAAAGAAATAAAAGTAATTTTCCGACATTATGAAATCTTTCAGTTTTCCTGCTACCAGGTGGCATTATTAACTCAACTGTAGAATAATAATCAGATCAAAACCAACCACAAAATAGAAGCTTCAAAATAATACTCAGAACAATTCGCTAAACTTTTGATTCAGAAATCATGGAATTCATGTGAACGAAGTAATATTTAAAGTCTTTAAGATTTAAAATATTTAAATCTTCTTGAAGGTTTTTCTTTTCAGTTTTGCTATCTCTTTTCATGCTGAAAAACATAAAATGATCTTTTAAAAGAAATTTTAATGCTTCTCTTTAAATTTTAGAAGGAAAAAAGGCAGTTACAGAAATAAGAAAATGGGAGAAAAATTCTTTCTATGTTGTGAAATTGGACTGTTGTGTTTAGTGGGATAATTTTTTCAGTTTTCTATAAAAATTCCTTAACTAACCAAGATATAGCATTGTTTTTTTCAAGTTTGCTAATAATATTATCACATTTAATCGATCCATATATTTTAGAGCAAAAAAAAAACCAGGAAAGTAAAGAAAAAAGTTATCAGAAATGTCTCCTTGTATCACAAGGGTAAGAGTTCTGCTGGATGCAGAGTGGCAGACCTAACACATGAAAAAATTAGGCCTCCTTTAAGCAGTTTCTGAATTAAATAGCTACTAATTTCAGGTATTAATACTAATTTCAATTTAGCTGATTCTTAAAGTTTAATGCTTTTTTTCTATGGCTTAAGTTTTGTGTGACCTTTCACTTTGAGCTATTGTTCTGCATAAGCACAGGAAATGAGAATTTAACAACTCCCTGTGGATGAAAAGATCTTGTTCCAGTTGCTTGGAATACTAGAATTCTTGTGTGTGCTTTGTTTCACAAAGGATTAATTTTGGGAAGCTGTGTATGATGTCAAATCTTAAACAAATCTTTAAGCCATCTTTTCTCCTTATCTAGATCATTATTTTTGTAACATGTAGCAGTCCATCTGTTTCCAGTGTGTGGTTTTACATTGGCTATATTGACAAATCCAGATGAAGAGCTGGTGCAGGCTTGTATCTTGCAAGACCTCTCACCACGCTGTGCCCAGAAGCAACACCAAGTTCACAGGTTTTTCTTGAGGCAATCAGTAAGACAGGTATGTGCATGCACATTCCCCTAATGCCTGTAGAGGAGTTTTTGGAGAAGGCCAACAGTGCTGAGTGTTCTTTCAGGAGTGTCTTTTTATGTGCAGATTACGTGAGGAGAAGAGAATGTATTACAGAAGTGAGTCCGTTTATTTAGCTTGTTTCTCTCTGTGAACCTTTGTCAGTGAAAAACCTGCTGGCAGAAAAAACAAGATAACCTGTGATTGATTTTTGAGAAGAGCTTTACACCATTTCCAGAATGTCATCTCAATCTTTGATGGAGGAAATTTTCCTTAGGCAGATGATGTATAGTAGTTTTTGGAGGAGATAATAAATATCCTCTCTTACTAATGCATTCCATTTTATTAGCTAGATCAATATTGCTGTAATTTCTAGCCATTAGCATCTCATTGCTGTATAGTTCATAAAAATATTTACATTAACACTGATCAAAATTGCAACAGCATACATTAAAATATGAATGACATATAATCAGAATTTTCTGCTTCTACTGCCTCCAGTTATTTGTGACCCCAGATATGAAGTTCAAGTTTACACCTAATAGCACAATTATGTAAATCTGTAATTCTAACACTGAATTACAGCTGGTAATGATCAATAATTATATTTATGTATGATGTGAAGTTAATACTGCCACCATAGATTAATGTAAACAACAAAATTATTTCTGCAGTCAAGAGCTAACAAATCATCATAAATAAAGAGAACTAAAACAATCTCTTCAGAGCTTTAATTCCCTCAGCATTGTAAACAGATTTTTATTTCTGATGAATGTAAAAGCACTGATTAAAGACAGCACGTCTACAAAAATTGCACAATGGCTGTATCTGTTAGCATAGCCTGTTGTTTTTTTTTCTTTTTTTAAGAATCTTTGAAAACAAGTTTGTTTGATGCAAATAAAAATCTCTCCTAATGAATGTGGATAATAATTTTCTTGGAAAAGTTCTTGGGCAAAATAAACCCCAAGGAAAAAAGCAGATTAAAAACAAAACTGTGTGGAACAATCAAATGCTGTAGTCCACCACTTTGGAGTTCTTCAGTGTTCTCTAAACTGTAATATTGTTCTTGGCTGAATAGGGCAACAGGGAGCTGCTTAATGGGGCAGAGCAGTCCTTGGAGTAGCTGAGTCTGCTTGAGCAGGTGATACCAATGGAGTTTTGATATGATTTGTTCAGTGTTCTTTCACGAACACAAAATCACAATACAGTGAGAACTTTCTTTGCCTTTTAAAGTTCCATCTGACCATTTTTCAGCCTTGCCTTGTACTTGTTAATGTTCAATGTGTGTGAATTGGAACCTTCTCTCAGAGTGTCTTGTCCTGCAAAATGCAGTTGCAAGGCTGCCCAGAGCTTTATGATTTTGTCAGTGTTCTAAACCAGCTTTGACACCTACAGAAATCAGGCTGTTTAGTTAGAAAGGTGATCACATTAATACTATGATGACTCCCTTACAGGATTGGTTCCAAATTTACCTTAGAGAAATGGTAAAACCCAGGGAAATATGTGGATGGCTCTAAAAGAAAATAAGCTGTATTTACCCTTCAAGCAAGAAGTTTATATGTCCATCAACATATGAAATAGCAACAATGCAGAAAGCCACTCAGCGTTTGGAGACTTGTTGTTCAAGAATTCTTGAGGAGAAATACTGTTAGTCCTGAACTCCAGTTCCTATTTCTTCAAAGTGGCGTATTTTCAAAACTGCGAAACACAGAGGGTATTACCTCCAAGTACAGAGAAAAATGGAAAAAAAAGGGATTAAAATCTCAGAGCAAGGGAAAGAATTATCTATCTTTACAAAATGCTAGGAAACATATTTTGAATCTTTGCAATGCTAATGGGCTGACCCAAAAACGACCAAACTACTGATTCCATTAAAATTTGTCTCATTCCCTAGCTCTGCTTTTTCTTTGATACATCTAAATAAAATTTTAAAGAAATTATTGCTGTTGTGGTGTTTCTGTATAACATGAATGAGGCTTCTATTAAATATTTCTCTCTCTGCAGAAGCAGTAGTTTTTAGGCAAACCCTTATTTACAGGCTTGGAATAACTGCAAGGCCATGAGTTCAACAGGAAGTCTGTGCTGCAGAGGGTTGTCAGAATATCAGTTAATGGCAAGGTTGTGTATTACTTACTAATTTTTTTTATTGTTTTAGTAAATATGTAGGGACAACAAAGGGAACATAAAATTGCACTAATTCTTAAAAAAATAGTTGCTATTTAATTACAAATGAAGTAAACATGGTATTGTAGTACCCTCTTTTTGGCACTTGAATGATGGAAGAAAGCTCCCAAGTTTATTACTGTTTTTTGATTGTTCTGAGACAGTGTCCTACGTGGATGGAGAGTTGGCTCACAATTTTCAATTTCATTAATTTCATAATTTCTGCAAGATGTTGCAAAAATGAGAAGCTTAAGAAGTAAATATTGAAGAGGGAATTAACACCTCTTGCAGTGAAAATTGTTTGAACAAAATTGGGAGAGTTGGAATAATTCTGGTATTACATTTTTTAAAAAAGGTTGGTCTTCCCTTTCACACTTCTTTTCACTTTACTTTCTCTTCCAGCTGCAATATTTCCTTGTAAATAATCTTTCTGACTAGGAGAACATTTGATAAATAAATAGCAAAATGTTACAAAACATTTAGCTGCACAATAGAGTGGGAATTCAAAGAAAAAGAAAACAGAATTGTGACAGACATTCTTAAAACTAAATAAAATCTTTAAACCTATTCCTGGGACTTCAGAATAAATTTAAAGCAGACTTAAAGTTTATAAAAAGGGTGAAACAGATGATAAATAATAAAAAAGAAGGAAAAAAGAAGTCCTGAGAAGTCTGTGTAAGGTCTAGGGTACTTATTTCAAAAATTACTGAGATGATCCTATTTCCCATCATGTTTTTTAATTCACTTAGTATTGACAGGAAAACCAGGGAAACCCTGTGTTATGACAACTATAAATATAGAGTGGCCAGCATTGAGAAGTATTGGGCAGAAAATTTTGCAGAAAATTCTTTTGTTTTATGTTCATAGTAACTTCAGTGGAGAAAAGAAGTCTGAGTAATTATCAAAAATGAAATAATAATCAGATTTCCTCAAAGGATGATTTTTTAATGGGTTTTGTACATGATACTTAGCCAGTATTTCAGAGTAATTACACACTTTGAAACTTTCTCCCAGTCCATACTCAACTTGGAAACTAAAGGAGTCTGGCAAAGTATTTCTTTTGGTAGTTTTTCTTCCCATAAAATCTTCATAAACATTTTTATCATGTCAAAATCATCCATATCTGTAGGTAATCTTACTAATTTAAAGAATCAGTAATGTTTGACATACTAATTATATGAAAGACCATCCAGATAATTCAGGTGGAATTTAAAGGGACCCATCTACAATAGAGTTTAAAGCAAAAGACCTGAAGACACTTTTCTTTTACCTGGGTCACCATAAACCAGATTTCTTTACATACCCTGTTATATACCCTGAATACATCTCTGGATGTTCCTTTTCCTGTGGGAATTATTCATTTGCTGGGATGGATTTATTTAGTGCATGCAGTGAAACAAAGAAGACTTGGTTAGAAAAGATGGATATATTCCATCACAAAATCTTTTATCAGAGCATCTGAATCAAATAATTTAAAATACTTCCATTGCGGAGTACAGAACTTTAAAAAACATTCCTCAAAACATGTGACTAGACCAACCATTAAAAAACAAACATGCATATTAGGACAATGGAAATATCATTTTAATTTAAGCCGTGTGCTGAAACATGGCAGTAAAACTGCTTGTCATATTTGCCATAGTAGAAGCTAATGTGGATCAAGATATAGAGTGTAAGTGCATGCTACAGATTTTTTTTTTTCCATTTTTCTAGCAAATTCAGAAACTGATATAAGAAACCAGTGAAGATGAAGAACTAGTAGCCAAAAGTAACATACTTGAGGGCTAGCCAGAGGCAAGGAGAAAAGAGACAGCTTTGGCCTGTTTTGATACTTCAAGCATTGTGGGGGATTTTGCACATTTCTTCTGTACAAAAGTGTCACATTCTTGAAAATTTGCTATCAAATCATTCAAAGCAAAGAACCAGAAATATCCATCCAATGTCTCATGTAAAGACATGTATTGCCAGTGTGATTTGAAAACAGTGGTTGTGCTGCAAGTTCTGACCCTTGAAGTGCAATACAAGTGCACATTGGAAACTCTTTGGCAGAATATAACAACCCTGTTAAAATTATCCTTGTGAACAAGAAGATTTCTGATAAATTTTAAAATGAAATTCAAAGCACTGAAATCCATTTCTACAAGAGGTGATTCAAATTTTGTCTATATGAGAGATGGCTCACAGTACTCTGTGTCAAAGAGACTAACACAGTGAAAAAGAAAGGATACAAAAGATAATGCAGAAGGACTTATTGCATTTCACTACAGTTGAGTACAGCAAGATGTTGTGGAGAGTCACAAGATGTTGTGGAAAGAGTCACCTAGCCCATTGCTTGTGGGTAAAACAAAGAAAACTAGTCTGTTTAATTCCAGCAGTAATGGTTTCATTAAGATGACAACAGTTCATAAACTGATGCAGGACATATATCGTGGCAGGGAAGCAAGGTTACCCTCCCCTCTCCAAACCTGGTTATCAGGTAGAAGCATAGCAAAGAGACAGTCAGAAATCTGATCAGATCTTGGTCAAGGAAATTGCTTCAAAACATGCACAGATGTATGTTCAGGAGGCGTTAGAAGACATCCTTGAGATCTATTTTAAAATCAGTAAGCCACCAAATTAGCCTGATTGTGACAGTAAAATCCCAACCAATCCACCTGTGAAGCAGTCAACCAAAAAAGCCCAAAAAAACAACCTAAAAGCCAAAATCACCAAATATCTAAGAAGGAGTAAAAGCTGCTGGGAAAGGTGCAGAAAGCTGAGAAACCTCAAGTCTGCCTAGAAACCAAATGCCTGCCATATGCAGAATGACTTGGTGGAGGGAAAAAAGAGAATACAACCTCTCTCCAACTCCAGACCTCCATTTACTTGCAGATCTGTGCAAGACCAAGCCACTACCTGTGCCGAGGGTTGGTGTGCGCTCCCCAAACCTTCCATGGGTGGAACAAGGTCAGGAAAGGGCTGGCCAATCTCTGCAGGTTGGTTGCCTAGCAGGAGTCAGTGCTGGTTGTGACTTCAGGTTTTCCGCAGTCTCGCTGAAGAATGACTTCACAGCACAGAGCTGTGATGATGTCTTCAGTAATTAATTATGCAGAGGAACCAAAACCAGCAACTTCTGTTTTGGGAATTACGTGGGAATAATGCTTGTTCCATGCTTGCATTGAACCTACCATACTTTTCTTCCTATGATCAGTACTACCTCCTGCAGCTCCCCTAAATTATGTAGTCTTCTCTCAGGTGATCACCTACAAAGTTATTACAAATCAATGAAATTCTTCATTAAGGCTCTGCATTGCATTAACTTGTTATGTTTTTGTCAAAAGATTTCACCTTTAAGAGGCACAGTTTCAATGTGGAGTTAAAATTTGCCCCTTATCCCGCTACAGAAGTGTGTTTTATCTCTTAGTTCAACATTTCATGTCTTACCTTTAGCAAACATTACACACTTGTATTTGTATTGAAAACAGAAAATACATTGAGGGTCTGGAGCTAAGGTGTTGGTAGGAATATCTAGGATAAGATTTGAAGAGATATGAAAAAAATCAATCCAGCTGTATTCACCATCTGAATGAAGCTGCCTTTCAACTGCCTTGCTAACATTTCTATAATATACTCCACAAAATATATAGATGATTCACTCAAAACTGTTTTGATATCAGTCTTAGAAATCCACATTTAACATCTGTTATCACTTGCAAAGTACCAATTACTAGCACTGCTAAAATCCCATTTTTATTCTTGGTTGCAGTCACTTGTAAAACAGCACAAGATTCCTATGAAATTATTTTAAAATAAAAATTTAAATCCAAAGTAATCTTTCCCAAAACATACACCCTCTGTCCAATTCACATCAATTTCTACTACAGCATTAATTAAAAGCTGTCAAACAATCAAATAATGACTAGAAATGAAGAATTGAATTGGATAAACTAAATATTTTCTGCATCTGTGTTGAAGACCCACTAACAAAAAAAATATATATTTTTAAGAAGCCCCCACAGTGATTACTTTGTTTTGTTTCCTTCAGTTTCCTTAGGCATATCACCTAATCTTGCAATTTCCCCGCACTTCAGGAATCTGGCACTTCTGATGTTTTCTGTATAGGGAACTGTCAACTTTATAAGCGAACTCAGGCTTTAGAAGAGGGGCCTTCAGGGAGGTTGTTTATTTTCCATTTGTTCTAATTCTCTCTCACTGAAAACCTAGAAACCAAGATTTTTCATAAACAGACTCTGAGAAACAGGTTTTCTAAAAATTTTTCTAGCAATGCTAGCGACTTCTCCTATCCCATGCTACAAGGAGACAATACTGATGGTCAAAACCAGAGCATCAGTAAAGTCTGCAACTGTTATTACAATATAGTAACTTAATTTAAACACAGACCAGCAACTCTCTCCCTAACTTGTCTATTTACCTTTTTGCTTTTATGAGAGGTAATGGAATTTTCTCGATGACCATTGCTTCCACCAGACATATATTTTTTTCTTATACATCTGTAAATTATCATGTAAAAATAAGCAAATAAAGCTTAATTTCAAACTCACTTTGAACAGCCCATTGTCAATTCATATCATAAATCTGTAATTTTACATAGTTAATTAACTTGCAAATTCCTATCTATCTAGCATGTTTCTTCCTTGCTCAGCAAAGAAGCTGAAAGAAATGCTTCACTGTGCCAGCTGCTACTGTTGCTTGACCCCTTCCATTTGATAAAGAACTTGTCGTTGATCATCTTACCTTGGTTACCAAGAAGAAACCTGCTGAACTCTGAGACTAGACATGATTATTATCATCTAGGAGGTCGAACTTATGATCCAATTCATGATCAAAATGATGATGTTCTGAAGGAATTCTTTGCATGGTGACTCTTCACCTCTTACCCAAGTGTTGGATGTTAGGATTTTTCTGGTTTTTTTCTTTCTTTTTGCTCAGGGAATTTTTTCCAATGTGTTGCCTAAGATATGGGAATGATGGTACTTAAGAGAGACAAAAGATGTAGCCAAGGAGGAGGAGGAACTGGGCAGTTTGCTACTGTCCCTGAGCTAGAGGGGCTTTCTTTTAGGAAGGGCAGAGATACCATAAGATTTTGACTGGGGGCTGTAGGGCTGGGCTCATCTTCTCACTCTCTTTTGCTCTCGGTACTGGAGGTGAGATGGTGCTGCTGTTGCTGTGGGGAGAATTCACTGCCACTGCGGAGTTCCACCCTTTACTGCTTCTCCTGCCGTGAGTGAGGCTTTGCTCGTGAGAGCAGCTGTTGAAATGGTACTTTGTCGACACGTGATGTCACTGGAAAGGATCCTCACCATCTGCTTGGGTGCCTTGGGGGAAAACCCGAGACCCCAACCCCTTCCCACTTCCTGAGGGAGCCTTTCCCAGCTGTTTGCGGGTTTTTTGGTACACTTCAATCTGACACCCTATGTCCACCTGACCCCTGTGGCTCCTGCTATGGCTTCGGAGTTTTTGCTACACTTTGTTTGCCATTTTGGAGCGTGCTCAATTCTGCTGTTCTGGCCTGCTGCTCTGAGTTTCTGACTCCAGCCCATTTTGCCATCTGGAGCAGCACCAGCAGCACCGGCACCAGGCCTGATGTGAATTGGTAAGGAAGCCCCTTTTCTTTCTTCCGACGGCATGCCCGCCATGACCATGTGAGAGAGAGGCGGCTGGGCTCATGCCACAGCGCCCCTGCTGCGGCGGGGGAATCACTGCATGCGCCCTGCGCGCCCAGAGCCAACAGCGCCCCTGCCGGCCGTGACTGGGACTGCACAAAGGAAAAATGACTCTGCCGAGAGAAGGCTGCTACTGAGTTTCTGGTTTTTGTTGCTGCAGTTGTTGGGGTTTTTTTTGCCTTGTTATATGCAGTAGAAAAGAATTGTTATTCCTTTTCCCATATCTTTGCCTGAAAGCCCTGTAGTTTCAAAGTTATAATGATTTGGAGAGAAGGGGTCACTTTTTCCATTCCAAGGGAGGTTCCCACCTTCCTTAGCAGACATCCATCCTTTAAACTAGGACACAAAGCCGTATTCTTCCCATTATTTATCTCTTAAAAAAAGAGTAGGCTGAAACTTTGTGGTAACTTAGATGATCATGAACTCAACAGTCTTGTCAAATTGACCTGATTTTCTCCATCTTTAGACCATATTTACATTTATTTACCAGGATTTACATAAATATTAGGATAACAAAGAAAACAGAGTGAGATATGGATTTTGAAGAGTATACCACTTGTATGCCTGAACTGCTAAAAGAAATGAGTACTTAAAATGCTCTGGGTAGAAAGTACATTTCTATTCGCAATTGACAAATATATTATATTTCATTCTACTTAACTACCTCTGAAAAGCTCTGTCTTGGGATTTCTAATTTGTATCACAACCCATTATATGCAGAAATAAAATGATTTACTATAAAAGTTGAAAAGTACAAGCTGTTGCAGTCCATCTGCTTATAAGTTCAGCACAAATGCAATGTGTTAGAAATACACCCTTTGCAAGGAATCTTGCTTTAGAGGGGCTTTCATTCAAGGGTTTTGATAAAGTTATGAAAGACTACTCATCCGTGACATTAGGAATCCATATGAATGTTATGAATGCCATAATTAAAATACAAGCATAAGTCTAATAATGAGAACAGTTTGTAAATCAAGTACAGTTCATTTTACCTTTTAAAACTGTTGGGAAAAAAACATTTCAAAAAAGAATAGAAAGGAGTGGAATAAGAGCATCTAATGCACGCAGGCATTTGTACTCAATGACTAAATAAGGCCAAGCAACTTTTATTTCCTCTTTTATCAAAAGAGCTATGACAATAGGCGGTGAGAAACTCTGTTTTAACAAATGTAAGAACACAATATAATGGGAGGGAATAAAAGATAAGATATTAAGTTGAAAGAAATATTTTAGGTATTTGATTACAGCCTCTTTTTAAAGCAGGTTTCCTCCTGCTCTGGAGAAGACAACCAAATCACAGAAAATCTTTGACAATATTTGTCTACACTTCTAAAGCAGTAATATACATCACTACTCATACCACACAAGGACATGATAGCATGTATGACCACACAGCAACTTAAAGGGTTCTATTAACTTGCAGTGAGGACAAATTTTATTTGTGATCCTATCTCTTTCCTTTCAAGAACTTTGGCTTGTGAGACCACTACTGTGTCAAGCAAAAGGATGAGGTCTGGCACAGGAAGAGATATTTTTTTATTCCTATAAACCCACTTTTGATAACAGTGGAGTCGTCAGAAAAACATTAGCAAGTAAATGAGCTTTTTGAACATACTCTGCAATACTGGAAGTTAGCTTTCCCCACTGAAATAATGTCTATGAAGTCTGCAAACCTTCACATGTCAATAAGAAAGAAACTCATACCTTCTATCAGAAATCCCTCCAATGCAGACATTCTCAGCAAAGAACAAAGACAACTCGGTGTCCTTGGAAACAAGATATTGTTTTGGGTGCAAGTAACTGACATGGGATGCGGGATTGACAAAACATAAGAGACTGAAATAATTAGATTTTTTATTAAAATGTGATTCTTTGATGCTCAGCTGTATAAAGAAGGTGTAAATGTTTATATACTATAATTGATTCTTCCTCCTTCTCTCACATGTACATCCACAAGATTCATAGCCCTGCTTTTTAAAAATATCTTGGCATAACTGCAATTGTGGATATTGAGCTTCGAGGTCTTGTGAACTGATCACTTGCCTTTTTCAGTAGGATCTGGCTCAAACCACTTGTAATCAGTTAAAAAAACCAAAACAAACAGTCCTGTGAGTCCCACCTCCAACACATTTAAACTAAAACTGGCCTTAGGAACTTGCAGACAGACATCAATATCTGTTTCAATACAGAAACAGATATTGCAATCACTCATCTTCTTTCAAGCTGTACCTCAGTCAAGACTTCTGTTTTTGGGCTCCTTTTCACTTTCAAGAAAGTTTTAAAAGTGCACAAAATATTTGGAAACAATTTAACTTTTATTATTGTGGTTTTAATTTATTTCCAACCTTTGACCTTAATAATTTCAAATATTTACTATATTTCTACACTTGAGATTGTCTTTTAAAAATTTCTCTTGCTACTGTACGTCTTATCACTTTCTATCATCTACTTCACTTCCATTTTTTTTCCTATTATCTTTTTTTCTCTATTTCAAACCATTTCCCAGGACAACAGCTCTACACTCCTGGATCTTCTAATTTTTAATTTACCCTCTCAATACTCTAGTTTTTTCCCCTAGTTTTTGCCTCCTCTCCTGTATGTAACTGCATAAGCTGTATGTATTTTTAATACCATACAGCAGAGAACATCCGCTGAGAGAAAAAGATAATGTAAGATTATATGCAAATAGGAAAGTTGTGACAGAGACAAAATTAAAGTAACTCAGTATGTGGGTGAATCACAGCGATTTTTAAGGTTTTGTTCATTTTCATTGCTCTTTGAAAAAAGTTTTGGGGGGTGAATTTCTGCCCCTTTCATTTGTCTATTGATTTTAAGTGCATTTTCTATCTTCTTCCCCCTTCGCCCCCTGCCCAAGGACTCTTGTCTCTTGACCATTTTTCTGGACGCCAAACATGTCAGCAAAGAAATCTCAGCACTCTATTCCCAAAACTCCAGCTCAAAATGGAAAGGAGAAAAGCTGTTTTTAAAAAAAGCAAACTGAAAAATTACTGAGTGGGTGAGGTCTTGTGGAGGCAAGCTGAGCTTACAGTTAATACTATGGGTAAAATAACCAGGAAATAAATGCTAACTTTTTTCATAAATGTCTTTAAATATGGGTAGGGGTTCTGTTTGTATGTTTGCTTGGGTTTTTTTTTTTTTTTTTAGTTCTGCTTTACCCGTAGGAGAATTAAGAATGCCAGAAATTAAAAATTGGCTGTGCTGAGATAACAATACATAATCTCAGAAAAGAATTTGGATTTTATGAATATCCAACCTAAAATAATCTTCTAATTTTATAGTTTACCAAACATTAAAGACAATACTGAACAATTTTTAATGGACAAAACCAGATAAATTTATTAAATTTTTGTCTAGGACAGAAGTTGAATTTTTATGACAGAGGGTGCAGGAAATTTATTTTATGTACACAATAATAACTCATCAACAATAATCTCATCAGATTATTCTAGAATCTGAAAGTTCAAAGAAATAGAAATTTCAAAGCCTTTTACACCACCACTTTAACTGTATCCTGTAGAATCCTACTAGTAAAACTTGCGTCTAATTCGCACCAGGTGTCTTTCTCAAACAGATAATTGAGGTGTTTCTGTGATGCTTCTATGCTGCAATTACTGAATTTCTGAAAAAAAATTTCATGAGCAGATTTTTATCAAATCAATTGTTACTTTAACTGACAAAAATTTGAACATTCATGCTTAGTGGTATTATATTTTCTCTAGCTCACCTAATTATATGCCAGTATTTCAATAAGTGTGGAATATAGAACTCACCATTTTAAAATTTCAGTACAAAAGTCAGTTTTTATTTGATAAGTGAAACTTTAAGGTGACCTCTGGGCGCAACTTATAATACAAGATTTTGTACCCAGTTTTCAATTTTTTTTAAATTTTGCTGTTCACAAGTAGAACATGCCTAAAACATTGGAGGCAGAGGTAGTGTATAATTATATATAAGATAGTAAGAAGGCAACTTTAATTCAAATTTCAAATGTTACTTTGGAATTATCATTATTTTTGATTTTTACATCTGAAATGGACAAAAAATTTTGAAAATGGTCTTCCATAAGGATTGATTTAATACACATTGTCAGTGGCCCACAGTTTGTGCTGTGTATGGGTTCAGGTTTTTTTTTTAGGTGCTAAAGTATCACCTCTCTTGCCAAAAGCTATTAACAAATGCTTCATTCATGTGGGATGCTTATGCAGGTATAGTGGAGGTATTTAAATGACAACAGAATAAAGGCAGCATCCACTTTATTTCCTTTGCAATCCTAATTCTGTTGCCTTCAGCAGAGCTAACTTTTGAGTTACAATGGAAGTAGTGAACAGTTAAGCTTATCCACGGCCTTTTACAAGAAATAAAAAGCCTGAGAAAACACAGCCATGCCAGAAGCGCGGCAAGATTATATTATAATGGCAAACTCACCATTTCAGCATAACGGCCACTTCTTTTTTGCATCAGTTTTTCTTTCCAGTTTTGTGTCATAAGAAAGTAAAACTGCAAGGAATCATTTTAAAATCAGCTTGTTAGTCCCAGTTGGTGGGCTTACCCAGTGAGATTTTTTTATTAAAAACCAAAAAAAAATTGGAATTAACTGAAAGATAGGAACTTTGAAAATTAAAAATTAAGCCCTTGAATCATAAAACTATTTTTCACATTTCAGAAGTCATATCTTGGGTGCTTCCAAAAAAGCCTTCATATAGCGTATGCATAGCATATGTGATGGGCATGTTCTTATATTTTGCAAGCAAAAAGGTTATAAGAAAAATTTAGACCCAAAATAATTTTGCAAAGGCTGCAAAGATTAAAGATCATTTCACCTACGCGGCTGATATCTCATTTAAATTTTTATCCAATCTTCAGTAATTATGAACACACATACATGCACACACATACACACACACACACACAGAGTAGCTATGTACTATTCTAGACTGAAAAAAGGTCTCATATAAATGAAATCTCTATGCACTCCTGTGAGAAGCAGCAGAACTAAAGAGAAGGATCAATTAGGGTGCGTTGTTCCAGATTTCAGAGTGTGTATTAAATACTGATAAATACTTTTCTTCCCAAGAGGAAGAAAAAGTCAAGTTAATTCAGTTTTGAACATTTATTTCAGAAAAGAGTATAGATTTCTGTACTAAGATATTAACCCACTTTTGCTATTCATAAGATGACCTTCAATTGAACTGTGAAAAGTAAACAGCAGGAATGTTTCCTGAAAAAGTTTAGTGAGGATATAAGAGATTAATGAACATATTTGTGTTGGACACTCTCCCTTGTATAGCATAATCAGAGTGATAGAATCACATTATTTATTGGGGTTTTTTTCAGATCATTTGCAATGTTAATTTATATGTGTTTGATATCGCTTTTGTCTTCTAGTTGTGTGTTATTCTGAGAAATCCCTGGGGAAGGAAAGGATTTATATGCTTTGTGTACAGATTCTGCAGACTAAGCACTCTGGCATAATTATTTTTGGCATTCACTAACTGATTAAAACATCCAATTTAACTCATGATCAGTAAGATTAAACCTTTTTAATATACCTCAAAAGTAAATTATCATTTGCTACTCAAACATTCCTTTCTGCACATGTCCCTAATAAAGCTGTTATTTTATTTTGTTAATGTACCTTTTAACGAGGATTCCCTTTTATTTCTTCCTCTGGGCAAAACTGCCTTTTCTTTTTTAGAGAGGTAGGAAAAAAGATGAGCTGGAAGCTGATTATGCTACTGCATATCTTTCTAATGTCATACCTCTTAGAAGTTACCTGTTTTATGCGTGTGTGTGTCTGTGTGTGCTCTGTACAGGCTCAGCTGTTAAAGAAAACATCCTTGCTTTGTGTTTACTTGATGTACAGACAAATGTACAAACAGCTGTTAGGAGGAAATAATATTTTGAAAAATCATTTGCATGACTCAGAAGAATATTATGCAGGCTCTTATTTAATTCCTTAATAGGTTTTTTTTAGGATAAGTTACATTTTAATTTTGCAAGAAAGCTATTTGAAAGCATGTCCTGAATATGCCTTAGCACTGAAACTTGAAGGGAAGAAAAATAGTCTCTCTGAGAGAATGGAAAACCCTCTTCAGCCCTACAAAAACCCTCTTCAGCCCTACATGATGAAGGAAACACTTTTTGCAGAGCCCAAAAGAGCATGGGCACCCAGAAAGTTATTGCTGGAAATAAAATTATGCAGTGCTTTTGATCAGAACAAATAGTGTCCTCTGCTTACCTAGGACCAACATGGAAGTCTAAGACGGCCATAGGACAGCCATCATAAATATAAGGCAAAGTGGTGACATAGGTATTGCAGAGTGTTAGTCACCTAGATTTTGTTCAATTAGCTCAGAATGATGTATCTGAGATTAAAGAGGCCTTGTTTTAGAAAAATTGGGTCAACTCGGCTTTTTTAGGTAAGTGATGCCACTTACGTGATGCCACCAATTCAAGCTTTTATCACCAATACAGTTTCCTGAAAGAATTGCATCTGGCCTGCACAAAATATACTTTTGAGATGAGTGCTCTTAATGTTCAAAACTGAGGCAAAAGTTGGGCAACAGTTCAGAAAATATTCAATGTGAAATAAGCCAATGCAAACTCAAACTCTGACGTTCAGAATTGGTACGTGTTTCCCTTATTTGCCTTTCCACAGAGAAAAGGGTTGTCATAGAAGCAAGCTACTATCACAGTTTAGAAACTTGAAAATACAACTCTTTGTGTCTAATAAAACCAAAGAAAACAGCTTCTGAGAAGGCAGCTCCAGGCAGCTGTCCACACCCAGCCAAGTTCATTAGCAGGCTGCACTCTCAGAAGTGATGCAATATGCCATTACCCTCTGCTTTAACTGATTTATTTTAAGCACAGGAAGAAAAGTCAAGATTGGACACAGAAGGAAACAATTGTTTTTGGCCTGTTGTGGTGGAGTTTACATGTAGAGGTGACTTCTAGCCTAGTTGCTGAAGGGAAAACAAGTACAAATATCTATGCCTTGGCTGTTAGGGTCTGATTATAAGCACTGTGCTAGAGAATTCATGGATTATTCATGTGTAATTACAGATAGCTATTGTGCTCTTTTAAATCATCCCTATAGCCCATTATGGCCCATAACAACTGAAATAGCAATTGTCATAGTAAGGTTTGGGCTCTGTCATAGAGTGTAGGCTCTAATCAATAATGATGAATTGCAAAATTTAGCATCAAGCCGGAGAAAGTCTAGTTGCCTCTTGCCATAAATCTGTGCAAATATCAAGTTGCGCAGCTGCTGTATCTGGAAATCTAAAAGGCAACACTCTCCCTCCACCCCCCACGCATGCACCTCTATAAAAGTTGAAAAAGGAGAAATGTGCAATATGTCCATTCTAATAATCCACATGCTGTTAAGTCACTTTTCTATTTATTCAAAGCAGGGTGAACCCTAGGTTGTTTTCAAGGTCAATTCCAGGTGAAAGGGGGGTCATCTGGAGGCCACCTCGACTCCCATGCAGGTCAATAACGTCTCCTCGCTGCCCCAGAAGACAAGCTGCTCACACCCAATCAATCCACAAACGCTCCTGCACACCCAGTGTAATGAACAGCGAATAAATGTAGCCTATCATCACAAAACATGCTTTTTAAGTACCTTCCCTTTTCATGTAAAACCTCTAGCTGTCAAATTCTACATTCACTCATCCAGCAGTGAGTAGCAAAAGTGAGAAATCAGGCTCTCATTGGGGTTGGTAAAAGGTCATTGCTGACAGACACGGAGGTTAAACTGCCGAGTTAAAATACTGTTCATTACCCACTGCAGCTTTTTGCTAACTACACTTCTTTGTGTTACAGTCAAGCAGTACATCAATATGCTCCTCCTCCTAATTCATTAACAATTGTTGAATTGTACAGGAGGGGGAAAAAGGAGGATTGATCTTTTATACCTTTTTAAAATCTCTTTTCCATGTCAAATACTTTTACATCTTTATCCACTCTGTATTAAATACTCTGCTTACAGGCTGTGCTGTCTGCTTGAACAGTTATAATTATAGGTACAATTCCTGAAGGCAGAGACGGCCAGTTCATATGAAACCCCAAAGGTCTGGGGCTGCTCAAGCAATGGTTTCTTTTCTCTTACCCTTTTTATTAATTGCCCTTAAAATAGTGACATCTGTATAATGACAAACTAGAAATTTTGTGTCACAATTGTGTCATATTAAAAGAGGTTTGGATAAAAGAAATGCTTCTCTTCCAGATGAAGCAAATTGGTAAAAACCAGACGTAGCATACTAAATTGATATTTAGCTGAAATAAAATGCCTGTGTCCTGTTTGTGC